>NC_080041.1:38556693-39156693 GCF_012489685.1 Lotus japonicus | reverse complement strand
AAGAAGTAGACTCTGATGGTGAGATCGTTGAAGGACTCATGGAAATTGTCAAGGACAAAGATGCAGAGTCAAAAGATGCACCTAATGTTGAATCTGCATTAGAGGATGATCCAGACTCAGATGATGAAAATGATGTATTCGCATCTTTCTCAACTTCTGAACTTAAAAATGCTTTGTCTGAAATTATGGATAAATATAACTCTCTTCTGACTAAGCATAAAAAGTTGAAAAGGGATTTCTCTGCTGTCTCTAAAACTTCTATTGAACAAGAGAAAATAATTTCTGAATTAAATAAGTGTAATCATGCTTTAGTAAATTCTAACTCTGTGCTCAAAAATCAAATTGTTAAATTAGAAGAAGTTGTTGCTTGTGATGCCTCTGATAGTAAGAATGAATCAAAGTATGAAAAGTCTTTTCAAAAATTCCTAGCTAAAAGCGTAGACAAAAGCTTAATGGCTTCAATGATCTATGGCATAAGCAGAAATGGAATGTATGACATTGGCTATTCTAGACCCAGTAGAAAGGAGTCTCCTATGCCTAAGGCAAAATCTTTGTATGAACATTTTGTACCCTTTGGTACTATACTGCCTGAACCATTGCCTAATAAAATAGCTAACCCCCCTCTCAAAAAGGGAACTTTCTCTATGTCTAAATATCATGCTCAGATTCCCTTGCATTACCATGTTGAGAAACCAAAGGTCATCAGAACCTATGGGGTAACTAACAAGAAAGGACCCAAAAAGTGGGTACCTAAGGAAAAGATCATCTATGTTGCAGATATCCTTGATTGCTCCACTAAAACACCAATCATGGTATCTGGACAGTGGATGCTCGCAACACATGACGGGAGAAAGGTGTATGTTCCAAGACCTGAAACTTAAGCCTTGAGGCGAAGTTGGTTTTGGAGGCAATGAAAATGGTAAAATTGTTGGTTCTGGTACTATTGGTATTGATAATAGTCCATGCATTGATAATGTTCTGTTGGTAGATGGTTTAACACATAACTTATTGTCAATAAGTCAATTAGCTGACAAGGGTTTGTAAGATCAAGTTTTGATCGAGTAGTACAACTCTATGTTTTGATGATTACAAGTTAACATTTTAGTATGAACAATTATGGTACTCTAACGTGTTTTTCTGAGTGTGCAATTTACAGGCTCTGAACTCAATTTTATCTCACACAAATCAAAAGCACTGTGCTTAAAGAGTGACCCAAGCAACGCTTTCGCAACATCTATGTTCACTCTGAACAGTAGAAAAGCTTTAGAAGATCTGAAGTCATACAAGCTCTGATACGGACTCAGTCACTTGAAGTTCTGAAGATCCAGACGTTCTGACAACCCAGACACTCTGAAGGTTCAGATGATCTGATGGTGTAGAAGACTCTGAAGATCCAGAAGCTGAAAAGTGGAAACTCTGAAGTCCAGAAGCAAGATGGCTCTGAAGACCAAGTACTTCCCTCTGAGTTCAGAATCAGAAGGTACAACGGTTAGAGGATCCCTGCTTCCCTCTGACTCTGATCAACGAGCTTCACAAGTTCCAACATGAAGCATTCCCCTGATCATAAGTCTACAAGGTTTAAGATCAAGTCACTTTCCAAAGTACAAAAGCAAATGTACTATCCTGACGACCTACCTAACATTCTCAGCCACAGCAGAAGCTGGAATTTCCAGAACTGCCCTCCAACGGTAGCATTCCCATGCAGCGTTCAAACCCTATTCCTTGGAGTATAAATAGAGGTTGAAGATTGAAAGATGCGGTTGGAAGAATCTCACACGCGCAAGCTATATTCAAACCTTCTAAGCATTCTTTCATCTTGAATTCATTGTGTTTACTATTAGCTTTTCAGAAGCAATTTCTTTGTAAACATTCTTTCTTAAACAGTTGTTTAGTTACCTTTAGGAGATCAAGTTTGATCGGATCCTAGAGAAGACTAAGAGAGTGAATCTTAGTGTGAGCTAAGTCAGTGTATTGTTAGTCACTTGTAGGTTTCAAGTGCAGTTGTAACAAGTACCTGATTAGTGGATTGCCTTCATTCTAAGAAGGAAGAAATCACCTTAACGGGTGGACTGGATTAGCTTGAGTGATTCATCAAGTGAACCAGGATAAAATCCTTGTGTGCTTTTCTATCTATTATCTTAAGCACTTTATTTGTTCTCGAAAGATTTGCCAAAATCTTTAAGGTGGAAGTTTTATTCTGAAAACGTTATTCAAACCCCCCATTTCTACCATTTTTCATACCTTCAAGGTTATGATGTTATTTTCAATCAAAAGTCTTGCAGGGCTGTAACTCAGATCGATGGCTCTACTCTGTTTAACAGCAAGAGGCAGAACAACACCTATAAGATCAGATTATCTGAGTTGGAATCTCGGAAAGTAAAGTGTCTTCTCTCTGTTAATGAAGAGCAATGGGTATGGCATAGACGATTAGGGCATGCCAGTATGAGAAAGATTTCTCAGCTGAGTAAGCTTGACCTTGTCAGGGGCTTACCCACTCTGAAGTTCTCTTCAGACGCTCTTTGTGAAGCATGTTAGAAAGGCAAATTTACAAAAGTCCCTTTCAAGGCAAAGAATGTTGTTTCCACCTCAAGGCCGTTAGAACTTCTGCATATCGACCTTTTTGGACCAGTGAAAACTGAGTCTATAGGTGGCAAGAGATATGGGATGGTCATTGTTGACGACTATAGCCGCTGGACAAGGGTAAAAATCTTAAGCCTCAAAGATGAGTCTCATTCTGTGTTCTCTACCTTCATTGCCCAAGTGCAAAACGAGAAGAGTTGCAGGATTGTGCGTCTCAGAAGTGATCATGGTGGAGAGTTTGAAAATGACAAGTTTGAGAGTCTGTTTGATACCTACGGGATATCATATGATTTCTCTTGTCCTAGAACTCCTCAACAGAATGGTGTTGTTGAGAGGAAAAATAGAACTCTCCAAGAGATGGCTAGAACCATGCTCCAAGAAACTGACATGGCAAAGCACTTCTGGGCAGAGGCAGTAAACACAGCATGTTACATTCAGAACAGGATCTCTATCAGACCAATTCTGAATAAGACTCCTTATGAATTGTGGAAGAATATAAAGCCCAACATTTCTTATTTTCATCCTTTTGGTTGTGTTTGCTATGTTTTGAATACTAAGGATAGATTGCATAAATTTGATTCTAAATCTTCTAAATGTCTATTACTTGGTTATTCTGATCGCTCTAAAGGTTTTAGAATTTATAATACTGAAGCTAAAACTATTGAGGAATCTATTCATGTTAGATTTGATGATAAGCTTCACTCTGACAAGCCAAAGCTAGCTGATAAGTTTGCAGATATGAGCATAACTGTTTTCTGATAAAGGCAAAGCTTCAGAGCAAGCTGAGCCAGAGGCAGACTCTCCAGAAGAAGTTGGTCCCTCTGATCCGCAGCTTCAGAAGAAGAGTAGAATAATTGCCTCTCACCCTAAAGAACTGATTCTGGGAAACAAAGATGAACCAGTCAGAACCAGATCAGCATTTAGACCCTCTGAAGATACTCTACAAAGCCTGAAGGGATTGGTGTCATTATTTGAACCAAAGTCAGTTGATGAGGCTCTTCAAGACAAGGACTAGATTCTGGGCATGGAAGAAGAGTTGAATCAATTCTCCAAGAATGATGTCTGGAATCTTGTCCAGAAACCCAAAGGTGCTCATATTATAGGAACCAAATGGGTCTACAGAAACAAACTTAATGAGAAAGGAGAAGTAGTCAGAAACAAAGCAAGGATAGTTGCTCAAGGCTACAGTCAGCAAGAAGGGATAGATTATACTGAAACGTTTGCTCCAGTAGCAAGATTAGAAGCTATCAGACTGTTGATCTCATTCTCTGTGAATCACAACATAGTTCTTCATCAAATGGATGTCAAGAGTGCCTTCTTGAATGGATACATCTCTGAAGAAGTGTACGTGCATCAATCTCCTGGTTTTGAAGATGAGAAAAACCTTGACCATGTCTTCAAGTTGAAGAAATCTCTATATGGTCTGAAGCAAGCTCCTAGAGCATGGTATGAGAGATTAAGCTCATTCCTTCTGGAAAATTAGTTTGTAAGGGGTAAAGTAGATACAACTCTCTTTTGCAAAACTTACAAAGATGATATCTTAATTGTGCAAATTTATGTTGATGACATTATATTTGGATCTGCTAATCCATCTCTTTCCAAGGAATTTTCTGAGATGATGCAGGCTGAATTTGAAATGAGCATGATGGGAGAACTTAAGTATTTTCTGGGAATACAAGTTGATCAAAAACCAGAGCAACATATATCCATCAGAGCAGCAAGTACACAAAGGAACTTCTGAAAAAGTTTAACATGACAGAAGCTAAAATAGCCAAGACTCGAATGCATCCTACATGCATTATGGAGAAAGAAGATGCCAATGGAAAAGTATGCCAAAAGATCTATCGTGGTATGATAGGCTCTCTTCTATACTTAACTGCATCTAGGCCAGATATTCTCTTTAGTGTACATTTATGTGCTCGATTCCAATCAGATCAGAGAGAAACTCACTTAACTGTTGTTAAGAGAATACTCAGATATCTGAAAGGTACCACTAACCTTGGCTTGATGTATAAGAAAACATCAGAGTATAAGCTTTCAGGTTATTATGATGCTGATTATGCCGGAGATAGAACAGAAAGAAAAAATACTTATGGAAATTGTCAATTTCTGGGAAGTAACTTAGTCTCATGGGCAAGCAAGAGGCAGTCAACTATTGCACTATCCACTGCAGAGGCAGAATATATCTCAGCAGCTATTTGCAACACTTAGATTCTCTAGATGAAACATCAGCTAGATGATTATCAAATCCTTGAGAGCAATATTCCAATTTACTGCGACAATACTGCTGCTATCTCACTCAGTAAGAATCCAATCTTACACTCAAGGGCAAAGCACATTGAGGTAAAATATCATTTTATTAGAGATTATGTTCAGAAGGGCGTACTTCTTCTGAAGTTTGTTGATACTGACCATCAATGAGCAGATATCTTTACAAAGCCCTTAGCAGAGGATAGATTTAATTTTATACTGAAAAATCTGAACATGGACTTTTGTCCAGTATGAAGATGGATCAGAACCTCTGACTATGATGCTTCTTATCAAAAGATGTCTAGTTCAGAAGGTAACCTTGTCAGATGCTGTGTACCCATTGGTAACCACTCTGAGACAAGACAGCAAACATGTGTGTCAGTGTATTCTGATGCCTCGTTCCTTGTGCCTCTTGGGATAATCTGCTGTAATTATTTTGATCTGCTCATTTTCCACTGTGTGTTATGTGCATTTACTATTTAACTTTATATCATTAATTTCTAGCCGTTGATTTTACTTTTGGTTGTACAACCGCCAACGGCTACTGATGACCCGGATTTATATGATGTTTTTAGGGTTTTTCCTTGCTAGTTTTGAGTCTTTTTGTTGAGTCTCATGTAGTGTTTCATGCATTTTTATCTTTCTTTGTGTTTTTGCTTCACTTAGGTAATTTCATAGTTTATTAGGGACTTTAGTTGCATTTTAGGTTAGTTTAAGAGATATTGAAAGTTCCACTTGTTTTGAGGGCCTTTGTGCAAAACTGACCTTTAAGTTTCAAGATATTTTCCAAGCTTGTTCATCAAGGTTTCAGGTTGAATCAGCTGAAGAAGGAATGTCTAGAGGCTTGGAGAATTGAATGAAGGCTTAAAGAGGATTAAAGAGGAGTTAAAATGAAGATCAAGGGACTTTCCAGCGTGTTTAGAGCGCCTAGGCTTGCTCCATTGGCGCCTAAGTGCCAATTGCTATTTCCAGGATTTTGGAATTGGCGCCTAGGCATGCTTAATTGGCGCCTAGGCGCCAATTGCCTTCCATAGGCTGTGTTTTTGGGTGGAATTGGTGCTCATGCGTGCTTAACTGGCACCTGAGCGCCCAGACTCGTGTCTTTTGCCTATAAATAGGTTTTTAGTGGTTTTCTTTCATAATCTTTGATATCTATTCCATTTTTACATAAGTTTAGAAGGAGAGGAAGATCTAGGAGAGTGAGAGAAGGCTTCCAGGCTTGTAATTCAGGTTCTTAGCCAAGCATGGCTCTTACCATGCTTGGCTAATCTCTCTTCTTATGCTTTGGTTTTCATGTAAGACTTTTCATGTTTAAGTTATAATCTTAAGTTTTTTCCCACATGATCTTCTTCTTTCCTTGAATCCCATTTTTTGAATATCAATCTAAGCTTGTATGCATTCTTGCTTTATGCTTTTCTATAATCATAACGAAAGTTTGTTATAGATTAGGGAACCGATTTGGGATTACCCCTTCTATGCTTGCTACTAGGAATAGAGGAAGGGTTGGGGTTTGATGGCCTGAATTTGCATGATCTAAAACCTCATATAAATGACTAAGTACACAAGGAATTGGGCTTATCTTTTAGTATGAGAGAATTGCTTATGTGAGGAATCAATAAGTGAGTAACTAGGCTATATCATCAAGGAGAGATTCATGAGTTCATGTGTATAGAATGATGTGCTTAAATTGACTAGTTGAACAAGAACCCAAAGCATTTACATCTCTGTTTTTCTTATATTTTATCTTTGCTACATCGACATAACTTTATCTTAATAAAACAAACCTTCATACTCAAGGCTTAAACCGAATTTAGTCACTCACAATCATTGTGGTTCGATATTAAAAACCGGGTGGATTCGTACACTTGCAGACTTACCAACAGTTACCTTTAAACCCACTTATGCACACACGTTCTCCACTACACTTTCTTCATTTCTCTCTCTCAATTCAAAAGCTTAAATTCTTCTTTCAAAACTCTCTCCTCTCTCTCCTGTTCATCTTCCTTCTACCCAAACCCTCTTCCGCCATGGAAAGATCAGAGAAAGCTGATTCTTCAAATAGCAGAGTGTTTCCTAAGTTGGTTGTGGGACTTGCAACTGGTCAATCTGGTCCAATTCTTCGATCACGATCAAATGAATCAACTCAGGCTGAGACTCAAGAGTCAGAGAAAGTCGTTCCGATTGCTCAGAGAGGTTGTGCAGTTACTTGCAATTTCTCTCCAAAAGATCTTCAGGTCCTTTGCGAATTGCGAGTTGATTTCAAGAATATAGCAGAAAATGGGTTGGATCTTCGTCCAGCAGTTAAGCTTCAAGGCTGGGAAGAATATTTCAACAGGCTTACTAGACCCATCTACGACAAGTTGGTGAAAGAATTCTTGAAACATGCTGATTGTGACGATCTTCAAGTGGTTTCCTATATGCTGGGCAAGAAGATCATCATCACTGAGAGATCAATTGCTCTGCTTTTGGGTCCAGACACCATCAAGGGTTACAGATTTCAAGCAAATGATTCCAAGTTGAGGGCAGTTAAAGACACGATCAATTCGGTGTTGTATGCAAATTGGAAACCTAGAAAGTCTGATGACAAGACTAGAGAGCTTCATCCTGATTTAAGGATCTGGCACAAGATTATGCTAAACTGCTTCAATCCCAGACCCATTGGAAGCTCTCCTGACTACACCAACTTCAATCAGAAGGTGATGCTTTACTTCATCAAGACTGAGCAAAAGATATGTCTTCCTTACTTCTTATTCAATTATCTGAAGGACTGCATAAGAAGATCAAGAACAACTGCTGTTGTGACCAAGAACACAATCAAGTACATTATGTTTGGAAGGTTGCTATCTGATATGTTTGTTGAGAGCAACCTGGTGAAGGACTTGATCGCTGCAGGATGCACTAAAGACCTCTCCACTCTGGCCGGCGATGCCTTTACTTCTACAACGATGAAGAGGATGTTCCTGATAGAAAAGAAGATTGAGGCTGACTCTATCATCACACCAAAAGAGATCAAGGGAAGAAGAATCCCTCTCAATGATTATCCCCTCTGGTCTAAGGCTGATGATCCAGAGGCTATCATGTACTATCTTGAGGATCTGAAGAGTCTTGGGTGTGAGATTGATGTAGATGAGTTCTTCAGAGCTCTTCCAGAAGCCCCTGATTATGAATCCCCCAAGAAGAAGAAGACAAAGAGGAAGAAAGAGGATACTACGGTTGCAAAGGATGATTCTGAGGATGGTGATGATGATGAGCAACCACCTCAGAAGAAGAAGAAGAAGGTCAGAATTGCTACAAGGGTTATCTGTAACACCCCGATTTCGGTGGCGTCACTTTAGTAACCAAAAGTAAACTTAATGCGGAAAAACGTGAATACATTTTTTTTTCGATAATAACTAAGACAAGACTGAAATAAATGAAACCCAAGTGCGAAAAGTAATAAAACTAATATACAATATATAAACAGCCCCCGCTGTAAGTAGCAACCTCGTCACGAGTAAACCTCCAGTGACGGAAAGAAAAGTGTAACGCCCGAAGGCAAAAGGTACAATCCACAAGAAAGGTCAAGTGTCCGCAACACCATCCCTCAAAACTGAGAATAAGCTGGCCCATCGGCCTGAAGCAAGACCTCCTAAGTCCAACCAACTCTCTGTGATTCCCGTAAAGAACCACACAAAAAGCTATAGGTGGGAAACTACCCTGTCCCCAAAGAAAACAAATGATGTTCAGAGCTAAGACTCTACTCCTACACTAATCCCATCTCGAGGAGCTCACCCTAACACTCATACCTACATGCTAGCGTGATCGTCGTCCGAATTTGAAATCCAGAACGACCTAGTCTATGCACACCATCCGTCCTCCTCTCGTTACCGCGATACGCTCCAGTTCCCGCATCTCAACCCTAGTTCCTCCCGAAGGATGAACCATCATGAATCAGCCCGCCAAAGACATCTGACAAAGGGCGTTTGTTCGCCAAAGCACACACAGAAGACGCGAGGGTCAACTCCAAAGAATTATGTAAATAATAGCACCAATAGATATAAATAAGATAATAGCCACTTAGGCTTATAACTAGGGATAACATCCTAGGGTTGCATATTTCTCAATGAACATAAACGACAGTAAATCACAGTTAACATGCCTCAAATAGAATTAACAAGTACCAAACACACTCATCAACTATGTCAGTATGCATGTTGCATGAAATGATATGCAGGTTAACCCAGTCAACCAATATGCAATCCGGAACGGATGGGCATCAAACGGATCAATCCTAGCACCAGCAACGGTGGGACCATTTCTGCCCGCGTGCCTCTTACACCAAGCAAAGGTATGGACAACAACGAGTCAATCCTAGCACCAGCAACGGTGGGACCATTTCCGCTCGTGTGCCTCTGGGATGGACATCAACGGGTCAATCCTAGCACCAGCAACGGTGGGACCATTTCTGCCCGCGTGTCTCTTACACCAAACCAAGGTAGCCAGATCAGCCGTAACCCGTAGGTCTGCCATTTCGGTCTGCTACAAGAGACGTTTACAAACGCTCTTTCACGGAAATCCGGGTCTTATGACCATTTTGGAATCCGACGAGGTCCAGAGTACGTCCTGTGTTAATACCCCATTAATGTTGCATGAATGCAGGATGATTAGTCAACCAACGTCTCCGATCTCACTCGACACGTCGCCACGTGTTCTAGGTAAATTAAAGTTTCTAAAAGCTTACCCTAAGGTAAAGTCGATTCTGCGACAAAATACAATAATCATAAAATGAGTGCAACCACTCACGATGACTCTTCGGGTCATCAATGCTCTCACGAAGTCTCACGCTTCAGTGAAGTTTCATGCTCTCACAAGGTCTCACGCCTCAGTGGAGCTCCATGCTTTCCACAAGGTCTCACGCCTCAGTGGAGTATCCCGCATTCACAAGGTCTCACGCCTCAGTGAAGCTTCTCGGCACATCCCTTGGATGGCTAAACAAACTGCTCCCAGAGCGAATGAGTATCAACATACTCAGAACTCACAATCTTTCTCAACCCTTGGATCCGACGACACTTCTCGCTTTCCACAACTAAGATTCAATCCTCAACTTGCACTCGAGATTGTTATCATTATTTAAAGGTTTAGAGGTTGTTTAATGTCTTATGAATTTTCCTTATAAAATAATATCCTTTTAGTCTTATCGCAAATCTTATGAGTCTTCAACATCCACCAAAATCCCAATTAACTCCCCGAGAATGTCTCGATCCATCATAACCATAACAAGGCCCGAACTCCGTTCGTCCCGTCAAACTTTCTCAAACTCTCAAAATAAAATCGGCATGACTTGTCCGTTATTCTCACTCCTCAGTACCACAGATATATGTGAAATAATATAGTTAAATAAGCGCAATCCAATAAGCATAAATAGCATATTCCAACACATCCTAAATTAACCATTTAGCACATAACATGTGAATCATTTAGCACACAATATCAAGGCATCATGAAATCAACAAGCTCGGCCGAAGCCTCAGAAATCATTTCATACATTTAGCAATTAAGTGCATAACACATAAATCAAGTCGAATTCGTCGATACCTAAAACATTATCTAGTAATTCAGAGAGTAGCCCTCACCTGCAGATTCTCCAGGATTATCTTCTAACTCTTCCTCACAAGCAAAGCGTTGCTCCTCAGGAAATTCCTCAAAAGTTCCTTTAAAGCAAAGTCACAGAAATACTATCAGAATCTATCGAGAACTAAGCTATCGATACTTACTAAGGTTACACGAAGTAATCTATACTCTAAGGTACGATAATCTAGCGCGAAAGACTAGTTTTCGGAAAAGGAAATTTTCCTCTTCCCCCTTAATAGGGCTCGGCCACTTTAGGTAATTATGGGGCTCGATTTTTCTTCGATCAAACTTGGTTCCTATGCTACCATTAGCCGTAACTAAGGGTATTCTGAACTCGGAAAAATTATCGGATCAAAAACTGTCGCAGGGGTATTTTGGTCATGATTTTTAACTTAGGATTTTCAAAACTGAAATCCCAAAAATAAAATTTTGCAGGGACGTCACCAACGACGTTTATGACAACTAATCCTACTAGCACTAAGCTAAGGCGATAGTTTTTAGCCTTAAGGTTGAAGCTTTACCTCAAAAACTCCAAAAATGGGTATTTAAGGCTAAAATTGATTCCGGCGGAATTCCGGCGACATAACGGAAAATCTAATCCGGCAGAAGTGATCTTGGGCACATATAGAAGAGGTTTAGAATCAGAAATGAAAGATTCAGGATAGTTTTGCAAAAACCCATAAACTATCCACTCAGAAAAGTCTACAGAAAAGCTATGGAAAAAGCGATCAGAGGTAAGGATTAGCGACTATACCTCGAAACCTTGAAGTAGCAACTGATTGATCGACGATCAAGCAAGAAATGAAGAAAATCTCTCCTCCTCCTCTCCTATGCAAACTCGCGGCCTTGAATGGGTTTTTGGGTGAGTTTTGTGATTTTTTTCTCATTTCTTGGCTATATATAGAGGTTGGCAAAACGCGGTAAAATGAAAGTTTCGCGAATCTGATTTTTCCGGCTTCATTCTCCATGAATTCTAAGATAGGTTTTGGCGAAAGAATTCCAAAACTAAAATGAGGTCTCCTCGTATTTTTAGTGACTAATGCATAATCGGTATAAAACTATTTTACCCGATAAGTTGCTTTTTGCATCGAATGTCGGAATAGAAAACTTCCTTCGGAAGAAAGATTGAAATCATCAAGAGAAATGGGTGTACGCGTGTAGAATATTCATTTGAAGCTCTGAATAGATAAAGTCTTCATTGTCGAGAAATTCTAGGGTTTTGAAATACCAGGGATTCGGTTTCGGCAAACTTCCGATGATTGGAATCGGACGTTCGTAGATCCTAGAGTTTCGCCTCGAAACGATTGTGATATATGGAAAAAGAGAAGTTCTAACATTTCTCTGAAGATTTTTGGAATTAACTTCCGTCGTGCCTAAAAGTGAAAATTAGCTATATACTAGGGTTTCTGACCTAGGTTTAAGCGTGTAACGATCGTGCTATAACTTTTATCGATCATAATGCAATCCTTGAAATTTTCCTGAACTTTCTCCTTCATAAATATATTTCATTTGGTAAACTCTAGTTCAGGTTTCCCTTCACAATACATCAACCCTAATCGTAAATGGAAATCTCTTCCACTGATCCTAAGCTTAAAATCTTGGGTCTTACATTATCCAGCAGGAAACTCCTCAAGCACCAAGAGCCACCAGGGTCACAAGATCTTCTGTCAGGAACTCAAGTAAGTTTATAGTTCTTACTGATGATGATGAATCTGATGCTCTTTTAGCTGTATATAACCTCATTCCTACCCAAGCTCTACCTTCTCCTCCTCCCCAACAAACCTCTGTCATTCAACCAACCACCACAATCACCATTACCTGTTCATCACCACCAAAGACTTCATTAATTCAACCTTCCATTGAAGATGAACCTCTTTGGCAAAGAATCCAAACTCCTCAACCCTCTGAACAGACTTCAACCATTCTACTTCCATATCCTTCACAAGCCTCTGAACCTCAACAAGCCTCTGAGCAGAAAGGCCTTGAAAAACAAGACTCTGAACCACAACCCTCTGACCATTCTGAACAAGAAACCCCTTCTCCCACTCCATCCATACCTTTTGTTACCAATACTGCTGATTCCTCCCCATCCAACAACTCTGAATCTGGGCGCAAATTCTTTCAAGCTGCTAGTGATAGGATCTCAGAGCTTCCTGAGAATATCCTAAGTGCTCCAAGTCCAAACTGTTATCCAGGACCAAGACCAGAACCTCTTGCTCCTGCACCACTGGATGTGGTCCCTCTGAACTTGGCCTTCCCTCCTCCAAAGGGAAGAAAATATTCTAAGGTGTCCCTCTCCAATTACTCATCGGTCAACTCTGAAGACTTTGAGTTCCCAAACACTGAAGCTGGAACTTCTCATCCAACTCCAATCCTAAAAGCCTCTGATATCATGGCTCTGGAAAATGCCTCTCCTCAAGTAGCCTGTGAAACCCAAGCTACCTCTGAAGCTACAAGCAGCAATCTTCCTCCTCCACCTGAAGCCAACCTCCCTATCATTCCCTACACCTATGCTGAACCAAACACACTACTGGAATGCATCAACTTGTTCAGTGTTCAAGCATCAACTAGGGTACGTAACCCATATGGTCGCACTGATCATAGTGAGAAACCCTGCATAGTTGCTGAAGATTGGGGACGTCTATGCACCTGGATGCATGAGAAGATTGATACGATGTTGGAGTTCTACACTGAAGAAAGAGAGGAAAGAATTGAAGCTGCCAGACAAAGGCTAGAAGCCAGAAACAGAAGGAGAGAAGCTCTACATGAGATGCGTCTAAGGGAAAAGCTCTGGAATGCGATGGAAGAAGCCAGAAGGAAGCAAGAGCGAGAAGAAGCTGCCAGAATCGAAGCTGCTCTATGTGAGTCTGCTCGCTTACAGGCTCTTGAACAGGCTGCTAAGTTAGAAGCTGAGGCTGTTGCTCTAAAGGCTCAGGCGCTTATGGCTGTCCCTGTTATTGATATCGCCTCAACCTCTGCTCAAGCTTCTTAGTCCACACTAGGCTCTAATATAGCGTCCTCTGACCAAGCTGTGTCGTCTGCTCCACATCAATCTGATCCGACTCAGGCAAGACTTGACTCATTTGAGAGGCGACTTGATTCTCACTCTACACTCATTCAAGAGTTGTCAGAGATGTGTGCTGAAATCCTCAGAAGGCTACCTAAATCTTAGTTTTAGGAACTCTCTTCTCCTTCTCCTTCCACTTTTTCTTTTTATTATGATATTAATTTTTCTTTGTTTAACCTTGTTTTTAATCCAGTTAACTTGATGATTTTTCTTTTCTGTGCTTAATTTATTATCCTATTTAGCATATGCATTAACAAACAAACACACAATAATTGATAAAACTTCTCATTTATTTAATAATTCATGGCATTACATCTAAAATGGAGGATTTTTCCTCAATGTTCTACACTGTCTACGCTTCTCTGCCTTCTCAAGCTCCAGTCGATGCTGCTCGTAGTCCAAGTTGACCAGGGTCTGGCGAACCATCTGCTTCTCCTCTTCAGGACTAGCAGTCATGGCCTCAAGAGCTGCCTCTACAGCACGGATCTCGAAGGAGGTTTCCACCTCCCTCTGGAAGAGTTGCTCCAGTTCCTCTACAAACTACAGGAACCCTCTAAGCGTAGCGTCCAACTCTGGACTCAGACCCATACCTAACAACTGGTTTGTCAGTTGATAGATGATAGGACTCTCTGGGTGCCTGACATTGAAGAAGAGATCTTCCTCAAAGGCCTTCCCCTTAAGCTCACTCAAGAAATTTTCAAAGGATGCGTTGTAAAGACTGTTATGATTTACCTGCTATTTATAAGCTAAGTTCAATCTCCAGAAGTTATTGCTAAAGTGTAAGATCAAGTTTTGATCTAGTAGTACAACTCTATGTTTTAATGATTACAAGTTAACTATTAAGTATGAACAATTATGGTACTCTAACCTTGTTTTCTGAGTGTTCAAATGACAGGCCAAGACTCTGGACCTATCTCACAAAAATCAGAAGCACAATGCTCAAAGAGTAACCTCTGCAACGCTTTCGCACGTACTATGTTCAATCTGAACAGTAGATCAAGCTTCAGAAGATCTGAAGTTTACAAAGCTCTGATCTGGATTCAGCTCACTAGAAGCTCTGAAGGATCAGACGCTCTGAAGAATCAGACGCTCTGAAGGATCAGACGCTCTGAAGGATTAGAAGCTCTGAAGCATCAGAAGCTGAGTAGTGAAGACTTTGAAGTCCAAGAGTAAGCTGGCTCTAAAGACCGAGTACTTCTCCTCTGAGTCCAGAAGCAGAAGGTACAAAGGTCAGAGGATCCAAGCTTCCCTCTGACTCTGATCATCAAGCTTCACAAGTTCCAAGATGAAGCATCCTCTAATCGGAAGTCAATAAGGTTGAAGGTCATGTCGCTATCCAAAGTACCAAAGCATTGTACAATTCCTGACGACCTTACCTAACTGATTTAGCCATAGCAGAACTTAAAATTCCAGATCTTCCCTCCAACGGTAGCATCTCCATGCAACGATCAAACCCTAATCCTTGGAGTATATAAAGAGGCTGAAGATTGAAAGATGCTGTCTAAGAAACTTACTCACGCGCAAGAAATATTTCAAATCTTCTTAACAATCTTTCTTCAAATAGAACTAAGTGTGTTTACTATCAGCTTTTGTCGAAGCACTTATTTGTAAACCCAATTCTTTCAAACAGTTGTTTGTTTTACCTTTAGAAGATCAAGGTTGACCGGATCCTAGAGAAGACTAAGAGAGTGAATCTTAGTGTTAGCTAAGTCAGTGTATTGTTGGTCACTTTGCAGGTAGCAAGTGCAGTTGTAACAAAACTCTGATTAGTGGATTGCCTTCATTCTAAGAAGGAAGAAATCACCTTAACGGGTGGACTGGATTAGCTTGAGGGATTTATCAAGTGAACCAGGATAAAATCATTTGTGTGCTTTCCTTATCTCTTATCTCTGCACTCTTATCTTTGGTGTTCCAAGAGATTTATTTAAATCTCAAGTGGGTTGAGTTTTTAGTTGTAAAACGCTATTCAAACCCCCATTTCTGTCGTTTTTCATACCTTCAATTTGTATCAGAGCGCAAGTTCTGATTACCACACCTAACAGTGTTCAGTGATCCGGGCCGGTGTGAAAAACTTAAATGGCTGCCACCATTGAAACGCAAAAAGATGTCTACAGTGCAAAGCCTCCTATGTTTGATGGGCAAAGATTTGAATACTGGAAAGACAGGATTGAAAGCTTCTTTCTAGGCTTTGATGCAGATCTCTGGGATATTATAGTGGATGGCTACGAGCGTCCAATTGATGTTGATGGCAAGAAGATCTCAAGATCAGAGATGTCTGCAGAACAAAAGAAGCTTTACTCACTGCATCATAAAGCTAGAACCATTCTTCTAAGTGCTATCTCTTACGAAGAATATCAAAAGATCACAGATCGTGAGTATGCTAAGGGTATCTTTGATTCATTAAAGATGACCCATGAAGGAAACAAGAAGGTGAAGGAATCAAAGGCGTTGACCTTAATCAGAAAGTATGAATCCTTCCAAATGGAATCCAGTGAGTCCATTGAGGACATGTTCTCCAGATTTCAGCTACTCATTGTTGGAATCAGACCTCTCAACAAGAGCTACACAACAGCTTATCATGTCATGAGAATTCTTAGAGGCCTTACTGAAAGATAGATGCCTCTGATAACTTCTTTGGAGCTCACAAGAGATGTTGATCAAATGAGTCTGGAAGAACTCATAAGCATACTGAAGTGTCATGAACTGAAGCGTTCTGAACATTAGGATCAGAAGAAGAAGTCTATAGCCTTGAAATCCAAATCTGAAAAGGCTAAAGCTCTCCAAGCAGAAGAAGAAGAATCTGCAGAAGCCTCTGAAGATTCTGATGAGGATGAGCTGACTCTGATCTCCAGAAGGCTTAACCACATCTGGAAGCACAGGCAGAGCAGGTATAAAGGCTCTGGAAAGTATAGAGGAAAGAATGAATCTTCCTCTGGTCATAAGAAGTCTTCATCAAAGGAAGTCACATGCTTTGAATGCAAAGAATCAGGGAACTACAAGAGTGATTGTCAGAAGAAGAAAAAGGACAAGAAACCAAAGAAGCATTTCAAAGCTAAGAAAGACCTCATGTTGACTCTGATGGAGAAGTTGTTGAAGGACTCATGGCTATTGTCAAGAACAAAGAAGCAGAGTCAATAGAAGCAACTAATTCTGAACCAGCATCAGAGGAAGATCCAGACTCTGACGATGAAAATGAGGTATTCGCTTCCTTCTCAACCTCTGAACTTAAATGTGCTTTGTCTGATATCATGGATAAATATAACTATCTCTTGACTAAGCATAAAAGGATGAAAAAGGAATTTACTGCTGTTTCTAAAACTTCTACTGAACATGAGAAAATTATTTCTGAACTGAAAGAAAATAATCATGCTTTAGTTAACTCTAACTCTGTGCTTAAAAACCAAATTGTCAATTTAGAAGAAGTTGTTGCATGTGATGCCTCTGATATAAAGAATGAATCTAAATATGAAAAATCCTTTCAAAGATTCCTAGCTAAAAGCGTAGATAGAAGCTTGATGGCTTCAATGATCTATGGCGTTAGCAAAAATGGGATGAGTAGCATTGGCTATTCTGGACCAAGTAGAAATGAGCCTCCTATGCCTAAGGCCAAACCTCTGCATGAACAGTTTGTACCCTCTGGAACCATTTTGCCTGAATCATTGCCTGCTAAAATTTCTAAACCCTCTCGTAAAAAGGGAACTCCTTCTGTGCTTAAATATCATGCTCAAATTCTCTTACATTATCATGTTGAGAAACCCAAGGTCATTAGAACCTATGGGGTAACTAACAAGCAAGGACCCAGAAAATGGGTACCTAAGGACAAGATTATCTATGTTGCAGATATCCTTGATCGCTCCACTTCAGGAGACGGCTAGAACCATGCTTCAAGAAACTGACATGGCAAAGCACTTTTGGGCAGAGGCAGTAAACACAGCATGTTACATTCAGAACAGAATCTCTGTGAGACCAATTCTGAATAAGACTCCTTATGAATTGTGGAAGAAAGTAAAACCCAACATTTCTTATTTTCATCATTTTGGTTGTGTTTGCTATGCTCTGAATACTAAGGATAGATTACATAAGTTTGATTCTAAATCTTCTAAATGTCTATTACTTGGTTACTCTGAACGATCTAAAGGTTTTAAAATTTATAATACTGATGCTAAAACTATTGAAGAATCTATTCATGTTAGATTTGATGATAAGCTTGACTTTGATCAGTCAAAGCTAGTTGAAAAGTTTGCAGATATGAATGTTTCTGACAAAGGCAAAGCTCCAGAGGAAGCTGAACTAGAGAAAGACACTCCAGAGGAAGTTGGTCCCTTTGACCCACAGCCTCAGAAAAAGAGCAGAATTGTTGCCTCTCACCCTAAGGAGTTGATTCTGGGAAACAAAGATGAACCAGTCAGAACCAGATCAGCTTTCAGACCCTCTGAAGAGACTCTACTTAGTCTGAAGGGATTGGTTTCCTTAATTGAACCAAAATCGATTGATGAAGCTCTTCAAGACAAAGACTGGATTTTGGCAATGGAAGAAGAACTGAATCAATTCTCCAAGAATGATGTTTGGAACCTTGTCAAGAAACCTCAAGGTGCTCACATCATTGGAACCAAATGGGTATTCATAAACAAGCTAAATGAAAAAGGAGATGTAGTCAGAAACAAAGCAAGACTAGTTGCTCAAGGCTACAGTCAGCAAGAAGGAATAGATTATACTGAAACGTTTTCTCCAGTAGCAAGATTAGAAGCAATCAGACTGCTGATCTCTTTCTCAGTGAATCACAACATAATCCTTCATCAGATGGATGTCAAGAGTGCCTTCCTGAATGGATACATCTCAGAGGAAGTATATGTGCACCAACCTCCTGGTTTTGAAGATGAGAAGAACCCTGACCATGTTTTCAAATTGAAGAAATCACTCTATGGTCTGAAGCAAGCTCCCAGAGCATGGTATGAGAGACTTAGCTCATTCCTTCTGGAAAATTAGTTTGTAAGGGGTAAAGTAGATACAATTCTCTTTTGCAAAACTTACAAAGATGATATCTTAATTGTGCAAATTTATGTTGATGATATTATATTTGGATCAGCTAATCCATCTCTTTGCAAAGAATTTTCTGAGATGATGCAGGCTGAATTTGAAATAAGTATGATGGGAGAACTCAAGTACTTTCTGAGAATACAAGTTGATCAAAAACCAGAAGCTACTTACATCCATCAGAGCAAGTATACAAAGGAACTTCTGAAGAAGTTCAATATGACAGAATCAATAATTGCTAAGACTCATATGCATCCTACTTGCATTCTGGAGAAAGAAGATGCCAATGGGAAAGTATGTCAGAAGCTATATCGTGGAATGATAGGCTCACTTCTATACTTAACTGCATCTAGGCCAGATATTCTATTTAGTGTACATTTATGTGCTCGTTTCCAATCAGATCCTAGAGAAAGTCACTTAACTGCTGTTAAGAGAATTCTCAGATATCTGAAAGGTACCATTAACCTCGGCTTGATGTATAAGAAAACATCAGAGTATAAGCTTTCAGGTTATTGTGATGCTGATTATGCTGGAGATAGAACTGAAAGAAAGAGTACTTCTGGAAATTGTCAATTTCTGGGAAGTAACCTAGTCTCATGGGCAAGCAAGAGGTTGTCTACTATTGCACTATCTACTGCAAAGGCAGAATATATCTCAGCAGCAATTTGTAGCACTCAGATGCTCTGGATGAAACATCAGCTAGAGGATTATCAAATCCTTGAGAGCAACATTCCAATCCATTGTGATAACACTGCTGCAATTTCACTCAGTAAGAATCAAATCTTACACTCAAGGGCTAAACACATTGAGGTAAAGTATCATTTTATTAGAGATTATGTTCAGAAGGGCGTACTTCTTCTGAAGTTTATTGATACTGACCATCAATGGGCAAATATCTTCACAAAGCCCTTAGCAAAAGATAGATTTAAATTTATACTAAAAAATCTGAATATGGACTTTTGTCCAGTATGAAGATGGATCAGAACCTCTGACTATGATACTTCCTCTTCAGAAGATGTCCAGTTCAGAAGGTAACTTAGTCAGAAGTTAAGTACCCATTGGTGCTTACTCTGAGATGAGACAGTAAGCGTGTGTCAGTTGCTTTGATACATCGTTCCTTGTGCCCGTGCTGACAATCTGTTGTAATTGGTGTTGATGTGCTTTATCTCCACCGTGTGATGTGTGTAATAATTGTTCATAATGATGTCCTTAATTTTCAACCGTTGATCTTACTTTTTCTTTTACAATTAACAACGCTTACCTTCTAAAACCACTACGCACACACGTTCTTCATCATTCACGTTTTTGCTTCTCTCTCCTGTTTGCAAAACCCTGGTTTTCCTCGACTCTCTCTCGCATTCTCTCATCTCTACTCTACCCAAACCTTCTACTCTACCCAGAATGGTTGTGGGTCTTCCAACAGGGCAAGTGGGTCCTGCTCTGCGTCCCAGATCGACTGAGAATGCTCAAGCACAAGTCAAAGATGCGGAGGATGTTGTTCCCCTTTCTCAGAGAAGATGTGTAGTCACCTGCGTCTTCCCTCCAGAAGATCTCCAAGTTCTTGTTGAATGGAGATTCGACCTCGACAATATTGCTGACAATGGAGTTGATCTTCGTCCTGAAGCTCAAGCTCAAGGTTGGGAAGGGTACTTCCAAAGACTCCACGGTCCCGTTTATGACAAACTCGTGAAGGAATTCTGGAAGCATGCTGATTGCAATGAGCATCAAGTGGTGTCATTTGTTCTGGGGAAGAGGATCATTATTACTGAGAAGTCGTTTGCAAAACTTCTGGGTTCAGAAACAAGCAAAGGCTACAGATTCCAATTGCAGGAATCAAAAGTGAAACTAAAGACCAAAGAGGCAGTCAACATGGCTCTCTACTCTACATGGAAGCCAGAGAAAAATGACTGCAATACCAAGGATCTTCATCCTCAATTGAGAATCTGGCATAAGATTCTGCTAAACTGCATAAATCAAAGGCCAAAGGGAAGCTCTCTAGATTACATCAACTTTACCTAGAAGGTGTTACTCTTCTTCATCAATGAGCACCGTAAAGTCTGCCTGCCCTACTTTCTCTTCTCCTATCTGAAGGAGTGCATCAAGAAGTCAAGAACCACTGCTTCACCAAAGTCTGCAATCAAATACATACCACTTGGCAGATTGCTTTCTGACTTCTTCATTGAGAGCAAACTGATAAAGGATCTGCGACAATTAGGATGCACTAAAGACTTGACAACAATTACTGGGGATGTCTTCACTCCTACTTCCATGAAGAGAATGGGCCTGATAGAGACAAAGGCTGAGGTCAAAGCTGTTGATGCAAGACCAAGAAGACGAACTCATTTGAAGGACTACCCCCTCTGGTCCAAGGCTGATGACCCAGAGGCAATCAGAATCTACCTTGATGATTTGAGACGGCAAGGCTTTGAAATTGATGTGGATGAATTTTTCAGGACTCTCCCAGATCCTCCTGATTTTGAATCTCCCAGGAAGAGGAAGAGCAAGAGAAAGCAAGTTGAAGCCTCTGAGGAGAATGATCCCTCTGATGGTGATGACCATGATGATGATGAACCACCGCCTCAGAAGAAGGCCAAGAAGGTTTGACTCAAGTCACTCATCTGCAACCAACTCAGGAGCCTGCTAAACCTGCACCCTCTACCAGAGTCACAAGATCTGCAGCTAGAGCTTCAAATAAGTTTGTTGTTCTTTCAGATGATGATTTTAATTTGCTTGATGCAATTCATGATCAAACCAATCCTGAACCCACACCAATCAATCAATCAACCTCTCCTCTTTCACCCCCTAGGGCCTCATTCTTCCAACCTTCCATTGAGGAAGAACCCCTCTGGAAAATGCTCCAAGCCAACAAACCCTCTGCTTCCACCTCACCTATTATCCTTCCATACAATCCAGAAACCTCTGAACCACAAGTCATTGAAACACAAGCCTCTGATAAAACCACCTCTGAACCACATACACAAACTCACTCTGAACGTGAAATTCTCTCTCCTGGTCCCTCTGTTTATTTTCCAACCAATGTTCCTTTCTCCTCTCCCTCAAATGAATCTGAAGCCAATCGCAAATTCTTTCAGATTGCAAGAACTATGATTTCTGACATTCCTGCACATTTCAAAACTGTTCCTAGTCCAAACCGCTACCCTGGACCAAGGCCAGAACCTCTGGTTGCTCCAGATTTCCCACTCCAAGCAGTACCTCTGGCCTCAATGCCTCCTCCACCTCCTCCTTTTCAAACCACTCTCCAAGCAGAAAATGCTGAATCAGTCTCAAACCATTCCTCAGACAAATCACCAAACCTTGAGACTGAAACCTCTCATCCAAACCCTGAGACCAACATATCTACACATCAGACTCTGCAGGTTGGCTCTCCTTCTGAGGTAGCAAGTAGCAACCACTCTTCATCACCTAAACCAAACCTCTCCCTTGTTCCGTACACCTACTCTGGACCAACTACCCTCCTTGATTGCATCAACTCATTTCATCATGAAGCATCTTTAAAGGTTCGCAATGTGCATGGTCGCACTGACCTGAGTGAGCATCCAGACTTGGTTGTTGAGGATTGGGATCGTTTGTGTTCTTGGATGGTTGACCAAGTTCCGGTGATGGTTGGTTTCCTAAATGCTGAAAAGGATAAGTGTGTTGAAGCTGCCACTCAACGCCTCAGAAGAAGAGAAGCTCTGAATGAACAGCTGATGAGAGAACCGCTCTATTCTGTTATTGAAGAAACCAGAAGGAAGAAAGAACAAGAATTAGAAGCTGCACGGATTGAGGCAGAACAACGTGAAGCTGCAAGGTTGCAAGCTCTGGAACAAGCAACACTATTACAAGCTGAAGCTGAGGCACTCAGAAGTGAAGCACTTAGAATTGTTCCAATTACCGATGTTGCTTCCACATCTGCTCAAGTTCCTCACTCTGATGAAGCTACAATGTTTGCTCAACCTCAGTCAGATTCAAGGATTGATGTCATTGAACAAAGGCTCAACTTTCATGAAGTTCTCCTTCAGAGTTTGAAAGATATGTGCACAGAACTGCTTTGAAGGACACCTAAACCCTAGTTTTAGGAACTCTCTTCTCTCCTGTTTTATCCTTGTTGATTTATTTTCCTGTATTATGTTTTTCTTTTTCACGTCTATTTGTTTTGAACCTTGTTTCTTTATCTATTCTCGTGTTATTCTATTATCATTTTCATTATGTGTTGCATAATACTTGTTTATCATAAAATTTATTTCATGCATACTCATTAACCACCAACCAAACTTTTTTTTTAATAAGAAATTGCATAAAAGCATTAAAAGGGAGGATTTTTCCTCATTTCTCTACACTTCCTACGCATCGTTGCTTTCTCAAGCTCCAGACGATGCTGCCTATACTCTAAGAGGACTAAGCTCTGGCGCATCTCCTGCCTCTGAGGACCCTCTGCCACCGTCTCCAGAGCCGCCTCTATTGCTCTGATTTCCTTATACAGCTCCAGCTCCAGCTCCTTCTGAAAGCAGACTTGCATTTCCTCCACGAATCTGAGGAAGCTCCTAAGGATGTTGTCCATTTCTGGACTTAGGCTCATGCCTAACAGCTGGTTTGTAAGGGTATAAACGCTCGGTTCCTCTCGATGGCGTACGTTGATGAAGAGATCTTCATCAAAGGTTTTCCTTCTCAACTGCTCGATACTTGCAATGAAGGATGCCATTGTATTTTTAAGCTCAAGAGAATATGCGATGTGAAGGCTGATATGGTTTAATCCCTATTTATAAGCTCAGTTCAGTCTCCAGAAGTTAATACTGAAGCAGTTTCTCGAGGATTATTTATTGGTAACAGAAGTTTACTTTAACTCCTTGGCCGGTGGTAAACGTTCAACCTCTTCATTTAACTTTCTGCATATGCATTAATTAAATTCGTTTTCATTAATTTTTTTGTTTCTCCATCTTTTTAAACTTAGACCTTCTCTAAGGGGGAGTACCCTGTACTTCAAGCTAAGTTTTTCACACCCCATGCTTTTTGCTTATGACAAAAAGGGGGAGTATAACCCAGTTTTTGATGTGTAAGCTGTGTTAGTGTGATTTTTTATTTCTTTTGGAGAATTTAAGAGTTCCACCTTTATGACCATAGATGTGTCACTGAGCAAATACAAGGAATACACATTTTCACTTCCTCTGAAGTGATACTAGTTGACTCTGATACCTTTACTCTGCTCTTGATACTTATGCGCTCTGATTATCTCACTTTGTCTGTGTCATAAATTATCACTCTGAACTCTTATGATTTAGCTCAGAATCTAGATATTACTAATATTTTCATTAAGTCTTAGATTCAGGGGGAGCTAAGCTCAGAATCAAGCTTTGACTTGGATTCAGAATGAGCAACATAAACCATTCACCTCAGGATAAGTTTTTCTCTTTTCTCTAAACTCTGAGTGAATTCAGTTTATTGTTTAAGAATTGTTCATCAAAATACTTGGTTTTGTCATCATCAAAAAGGGGGAGATTGTAAGATCAAGTTTTGATCTAGTAGTACAACTCTATGTTTTGATTATTACAAGTTAACTATTAAGTATGAACAATTATGGTACTCTAACGTTATTTTCTGAGTGTTCAAATGACAGGCCAAGACTCTGGACCTATCTCACAAAAATCAGAAGCACAATGCTCAAAGAGTAACCTCTGCAACGCTTTCGCACGTACTATGTTCAATCTGAACAGTAGATCAAGCTTCAGAAGATCTGAAGTTTACAAAGCTCTGATATGGATTTAGCTCACTAGAAGCTCTGAAGGATCAGACGCTCTGAAGAATCAGACGCTCTGAAGGATCAGACGCTCTGAAGGATTAGACGCTCTGAAGGATCAGACGCTCTGAAGGATCAGACGCTCTGAAGCATCAGAAGCTAAGTAGTGAAGACTCTGAAGTCCAAGAGTAAGCTGGCTCTAAAGACCAAGTACTTCTCCTCTGAGTCCAGAAGCAGAAGGTACAAAGGTCAGAGGATCCAAGCTTCCCTCTGACTCTGATCATCAAGCTTCACAAGTTCCAAGATGAAGCATCCTCTTATCAGAAGTCAACAAGGTTGAAGGTCATGTCTTTATCCAAAGTACAAAAGCATTGTACCATTCTTGACAACCTTACCTAATTGATTCAGCCATAGCAGAACTTGGAAATTCCAGATCTGCCCTCCAACGGTAGCATCTCCATGCAACGATCAAACCCTAATCATTGGAGTATATAAAGAGGCTGAAGATTGAAAGATGCCGTCTAAGAAACTTACTCACGCGCAAGAAATATTTCAAATCTTCTTAGCAATCTTTCTTCAAATAGAACTAAGTGTGTTTACTATCAGCTTTTGTAGAAGCACTTATTTGTAAACCCAATACTTTCAAACAGTTGTTTATTTTACCTTTAGGAGATCAAGGTTGATCGGATCCTAGAGAAGACTAAGAGAGTGAATCTTAGTGTTAGCTAAGTCAGTGTATTGTCATTCACTTTGCAGGTAGCAAGTGCAGTTGTAACAAAACTCTGATTAGTGGATTGCCTTCTTTCTATGAAGGAAGAAATCACCTTAACTGGTGGACTGGATTAGCTTGAGGGATTTATCAAGTGAACCAGGATAAAATCATTTGTGTGCTTTCATTATCTCATATCTATGCACTCTTATCTTTGGTGTTCCAAGAGATTTATTTAAATCTCAAGTGGGTTGAGTTTTTAGTTGTAAAACGCTATTCAAACCCCCCTTTCTATCGTTTTTCATACCTTCATAAAGCAGTTTCTCGAGGTGTTTACGTTGGAAACTGATGCAAACCTTAAACTCTCTGGCCGGTGGTAAACGCTCCATTCTCTTTTAACCGGTGTTATTCACTTCATTTAATTTTCCGCATCTGCATTAATTAACTATTTTCTTAATTAATTTATCTATTTATCTTTTTCTCCTAATTTCTTTTTAACTTAGTCCTTCTCTGAGGGGGAGTACCTTGTACTTCAAGCTAAGTTTTTCACACCCCATTCTTTTTGCTTATGACAAAAAGGGGGAGTACAACCCAGTTTTTGATGTGTAAGCTGTGTTAGTGTGTTATTTTTTCTTTTGGAGAATTTTCAGTAATCCATCATTATGACCATAGATCTATTAGTGAGGCACTAGCAAGGAACACATTTTCACTTCTTCTGAAGTGATCGCATGCTCAAATCAGTTGACTCTGATACCTTTTCCTGCTTTGACTCTGATTATCCATGCACCCTGATAATCCCATATATATATGTATCTGACTGATATATCAATATGATCACTTTGACTTTAGCTCAGAATCTAGATATTACTAATGTTTTATTAAGTCTTAGACTCAGAATCTAGATATTACTGATGTTTCATTAAGTCTTAGATTCAGGGGAAGCTAAGCTCAGAATCAAGCTGTGACTTGGATTCAGGATGAGCAAAATAAACCATACATCTCAGGATAAGTTTACCTCTGATACCCTAAACTCTGAGTGTATTCAGTTTATTGTTTAAAAATTGTTCATCAAATACTTGGTTTTGTCATCATCAAAAAGGTGGAGATTGTAAGACCAAGATTTGGTCATGTAGTACAACTCTATGTTTTGATAATTACATGTTAACTATTATGTATGAACAATTATGGTACTCTAACATTGTTTTCTGAGTGTTTAAATGTCAGGCTCTGACTCTGGTCAATACTCACAACTATCAGAAGCATTTAGCCCAAGAATAACCAACGCAACACTTTCGCACTCACTATGTTCTGATTGAACAGTAGTATATGCTTCAGAAGTTCTGAAGATGATAAGCTCTGATGTGGATTCAGATCACTTCAAGTTCTGAAGACCAGAAGCTCTGAAGGTCCAGAGGCTCTGAAGGTCCAGAAGCTAAGAAGTAAAGATTCTGAAGTCCAAGAGTAAGCTGGCTCTGAAGACCAAGTACTTCCAACTCTAATGTCCAGAAGCAGAAGATACGAAGGTCAGAGGATCCAAGCTTCCCTCTGACTCTGATCACCAAGCTTCACAAGTTCCAACATGAAGCGTAGTCTGATCAGAAGTCAACTAGGATAAGGCTCACGTCGCTATCCAAGTACAAAAGCAATTGTACTATCCTGACGACCTTACCTAAGATGTTCAGCCACAGCAGAATCTGGAAGTTCCGGATTTTCCCTCCAACGATAGCATTTCAAACAACGAATACAACCCTAATCCTTGGAGTATAAATAGAGGTTGAAGTTGGAAGAAGAGGCGAAGAAACTTTGTACAAGCTTAAGCAACCATTCAATATTCTTTTAGCAATCTTTCTTCAATCGTTCTTACTGTGTTTACCTTAGCTTTCTTAGAAGCATTCATTGTAAACCCAAAACCCTCAAACAGTTAGTTTGATTTCCTTAAGAGACCAAGGTTGGTCAGCTCCTTGAGAAGACTAAGAGAGTGAATCTTAGTTTGCTAGTTCATTGTATTGTTAGTCACTGAGCAGGTTGCTAGTGCAGTTGTAACAAACATTGAATAGTGGATTGTCTTCATTCTAAGAAGGAAGAAATCACCTTAACGGGTGGACTGGACTAGCTTGAGCGATTATCAAGTGAATCATGATAAAATACTTGTGTGCTTCTCCTCATCTCTTATCTTTGCACCTTGTGTTATTTGTTCAAGAGGGAAAAGTTTTTAGTTGAGAACGCTATTCAAACCCCCCCCCCCTTATATCGTTTTTCATACCTTCAATCCTTTTGGCCATATCGCCGGAAACTTCCCGCTCTTACCAACTTTTCTATTTCACGCTTCAAAGTCCAGCAACTATCGGTGTCGTGCCCAATCGAGCGATGGTATTCGCACAACTTGTTGGGATCTGTGCCTCGTGGCTGATATTTTGGCGCCTCCGGCTCGTCAACTAAACTCGCCTCCTTGGCCTCACGAATTATATCTGCAAGGTTAGTGTTGAGCACCATATCTGTTTCCTCACGCCGGTGATGGCCCTGCGACTGCTAAGGACGACATCGTTCATAATCCTCTCTCGGCGGGTATGGCTGCTCCCTTGCAGGTTTTACCGCCGTCTTTCCTTTTTCCTCCTTGCGCCGACTCCCTTCACCCCGATCGCCGCTATATTTGTCTTTCCGCGCATGCTTAACCGACGCTCTGTCTCTTTCCAATCTCGCGCGCTTGCGTTTGAACGCATCATCTTCCTCATCCAGGATGTACGTGCTTGCTCGAGCGCGCACCTCCGCCATTGATTGAGCTGGTTTCCTGCTTAGTTTGCTATTCAACTTTCCCGACAGCAAACCATTTCTAATGCCAAGGCGGAAGATCGCGGTTCGACATCCTCTACTTTCACGGACGCTGCGGTGTACCGCGCCATAAACTTCTTCAAGGACTCGCCCTCTTGTTGGCGAATATTATACAGATCATTGATTGTAACTTGCTGAACCTTATTCGCAGAAAATTGAACTAAGAATTTTGAGGAAAAGTCTCGAAAATTTGAAATTAAACCTCGCGGCAACGTTGTGAACCACGCCATCACCGTCGACTTGAATGTGTGTGGATGGGAACATCCTGCACTTCACCGCATCTGAAGCTGCGCTAATCATCATCTTTGTGTTGAAATACAGGAGATCATCTTTAGGATTAGAATCTCCACTATACGAATCCAAAACTAGTGTTTTCATGTTGTCTGGTATAACTACCGCTTCCACCTCAGCCGAGAACGGGCGGAATTCCGCCACCGTGTCCGCCTCGCGAGCGCCATCGTCCTGCTGCTCTCGACGGAAAAAGTCAAGCTGCGCCTGCAAATGTGCATTCTGCTGCTGGATATCGCCTATACTGCGCATCATCTGACGCCATTCCGCCGGAGTAACGTGCACAGGAGGCTGTTGTGGTGAGAGTGACGGAACAGGAGAAGGTGTTGGAGTTTCGTGTTGCGAAGGTGATGGAGGCGGTGGAGGAGGAGCTGCTTGCTCCTGCTGCGGCTCCTGTTGTAGAGCTGGCGATTCACGGCGAATCTGTCGGATACGACGCGTAGGGGAGAATCGTCGTCGTTCCAGTGAATCGCGGTGCCTTCTGTGACGGGTTTCCACCATCTAGGACTTAAACGAGTCGGAAATCACACTCAAACAACACCGGGCGAGCACACAGACACCCGAGGGCAACCAGAAACCAGAAAATGTCAACCAATTGTTCAAAGAAACTTGATCGTGCAATCAATCCACGCGAAATGGGATTCGAAAGTTTATTGATCCCCACAGACGGCGCCAAATATTCCAGTATGGAGCATTGTGAGGTAGGTAGTACCTAGAGTGTAGAGAGATTGCACTAGAGAGAGAGTGTGTAACTGAATTTCACTTGTAATATTGAGAAATGAGCCAAAGTCCTTTACAATTGATAATTGCCACCTATTTATAGGCGTGGGTGTGGGCCCCAGTGTTAGTCTACTCTAGATGGGCCAATTGGGCCACGCAATCAGGCCCAACTCAGAGGCCAGCTGACCCGCCAATGGAGGGCTACCTTAGGGTGTTGCCCCTATAGGGGCTCGCCCGGTCCAGTTCAATACACACATGAAATTCAGTTACTCTCTCTAGTGCAATCTCTCTCTACACTCTAGGGGTTACCCTCTCTCTCAATGTTCATAGCAGAAACAAGATCAAATAGTGGTGAATAAGATTTGTTTTTTACAGCGGCGTATGGCGGTCCCGTCGTTAGTATTGACTTTTGGTCTAGGGGTAATGTACAAGATCTTTATGTGAGGGTCACTAAGGCCTAATGAGTTTTTTTTTAAGTTAAATGATTTCATTTCATCATAAAAATTTGAAGGCCTGATGTAAAAAGAGGGGCCCAAAAACCTTTACAGATAAGAAAATAAAAAGCCTACCAAAACAATACCCACCACCGACCCCTACCCAAAATCATGCACAAAAAGAATGCTCCAAAGCCAAGAAATAACCAAACAAACCAACTTCACTCAAACGCTAAAAAGAAAACATCGTCCTAAGTTCTCCCTCCAACCCGCGAATAACTTGGAGATCGCTGCCTGGATATTCAAGCCCTAAAACTTTACTAATGAGTTAGTGCTGGAATGTTTCATTGATGCTATATTTTTTTAATTGGTTGTCATTTTGGTTTTGTATTTTTAAAATGGCAATGGTACTACAGACGTAAAATTTTTAGACAAAATGTCCTTTTGTGCTTTTAATAGTTCTTTTTCAATCAAAGCATAGTAAATGAGAATTTTGTTTTGCATTGAAAAGATAAATTGCACTCGTCAGGAATTGATCCATGAACCATCTCCTACCCAACTCATATGTCCCTAGCTTCTACCACTTGAACTATCTAATGATAATTTTATACTTATGATAACCGTTTTAGGGAAAATTGAAACATATTGAAACAAAAGTAAAAAATTTGACATTCTAATAAATAGTTTAAATTCTTTAAGTAGTTAGTTATTAGAAACTAGTATTATCCCCGTTTGTCCGTGCGATGCACGGATAATTTTTTATGAATTTCACTGTTAATCACAATTATTGAGTATTTGAATTAGAATTCCACTGTTAATCACTTATATGTCGTTATTAACTTATGTTTTATCTTTTTTTTTTTGAACAGCATGTTTTATCTTTCTTATATATATGAATTAGATGAGTTTCGAATGTTAATTGTATTTGACCCCTTGTCGACTTACATTTTGGCGCAATCTTTATTGTAAAAGATGAAAAGTTGGCTGAAATGTAGTAATATATTAGACTGAGAGAGATATTTGAAACTAAAAGAAAATATTTTTACACAAATTGATTAACCAACGCTTCGCAGTTTGGCCACATGGTCTTTATCTTCAAGGAACTTGTTCACAGTTTTGAATCATAAATTTAGGAAACAATTTATTATCCACATATTTGAGATTTTTCCAAATTCACTAAACAAATAGGAATATCTCTTATTATTTTTCTAACATATATATATATATATATATAGTGTTGACAATCAACCTCTCTCAACATGTACAGAAATATCTCTTATATAACATATTTTCTCATCTTGAGCTCTAATAAAATAAACAGATAAAAAATTTATTTTGCAAATGCATTTGAAAGAACTATAAATATATTATAGCTTAAATTAAAAAAAAAACATTTTTCTTTTCTATTGCAAATACATTTACCATTTTTTATACTTTTTTATGGGATTATGAAAAAAAACACAGTTTAGGTAAACTGTTTGATTTTAATAACACATTTTCAATACACAATTAGAAATTAAATTGATCATCCAGGTAGAAAAAACCAAAACACAATTTGGTATATTAAGCAAACCCACAGCTCAATAATCAGACCAACTGTTTCCAATATCCTGCCAAAACTAATACAACACTAACAATACGAACTGAAACGTGTGTAAACCATTTAAGTGAATGGAATAACCAAATGAACACCACATGGTAAAAATTTAAATGAACATCAAGGTAGCAGATGACAAATAAATTAGATTACACTACTCAAAAACCAAATTGTATTATTAATAGTTCTTGGGAATAAAGAGACCAACTTTAAAAGTACTTGCAGCCTGAATACTTATAAAATAAGCAAAGTTGATTACTAAAGCAATCAACTTCAGGAGACACAATAAAGCAATCAAGAATCGCCTTATATTTCATTTTAAAATTGTACCACAATATGTTAAACATGAAATTTAGCAATTAGGAAATGACTAAATAGTTAAAGAATGAATGAATACACCAATATATTAGCTAGATCAATAGATCTTCAAGACTCACTTCAATAGAAAGGTTCCAAAGTCCAGAGCAAACCAACTTTAGGAGAGAACCACCACTTTATAAGCTACTTATATAGTTCTTCAAGACTGACTCAATACAAAGGTTCAAGATTCTAAGAGAGGACCTGCAGTAAAGCACAGTAAAGATAAAAGACTAACTTGTATTGAGGTAAATGTGCACAAAGGCAAATCTGTGCAGCTTTGCCCACATTCTCACTTTTTTTTTAATTTTGTAGCAAGTAGTGCACTTGTCATTCTTAACTCCAAACCTACATTCATCTCACTATGGTAGCTAAACCAAACTGTGAAAAAACTCAATTGAACATGCTAACCAACAAAAAAATGTTTTCATATATTGCTTTAAAATATCTCAAATACAAAGTGGATCATCATTACCCGATCAAAGTACCATAATTTCACTATATAAATGTGGGTTCCTTCCCAAGCATAAGTGATAAAAAATGTATATTTCTGCATATATCGTATATAGACACTAATATCTATCACACAAAAGCCAAAGGACTATTCTATGGTTCAAAGTTCAATCCAATCACAAAACAATAATAATATAAAAGAGACAAAAAGGAATGAATTAATAGCTTTCTTGGTTAGTGTCATGAAAAGAATAAGCATTTTGCGGGGGTGGGGGGGGGGGACAATGAGAATTTTGCAGGGGAAAAATTTCAGCTTCAAATGTATTTCCTTTCTTTGATTTAAAGTGAAACCAGTCACATGAAAAACATCCTAGAACAAATGAAGCAGCAGAACCACCTCACCTTTAGTAAAGGTCCTATCTTTCGAACAGTTGAAATGGTGATCTAGCAGGAACAATTTCTTGTTCTGGATAGTCTGTCCAACAAAATTTAACTTGGTTAGAATAATATCGACATTACTTGAGCGACTATGGCAACAAAACAATAACATAGTTTACCATAGAAAACATAATTTTTTATCATGGGAAACAAAAATTTATCTTTACCTGATCTGCAGTGAGCCCATCTAAGTTAAGCTCTATTTGTTATTTGGTTATTGTTCTTGTACGATCCCCATAGACTTCACTGTCTAGCTTACTTTTTGGAGAAAACTCCTGGAATTAATTTTAAAAAATTATGAGGAATTTAACCAATTGTTCACCATTAGAACATTAAGTGGATCAATGTTGTTGATACCAAATTGAAACTAATATAGTAGTATACAATGAAATGTTGAGCTTACTTGAAGGATGTGATCTAAACCAGGATTTACACCAGCAATGATCTCTCTTGCAAATTCTTCATCAGTATTTCAATCTGACTTAGTCACTGTTTAACATATAAAAAGAAATAACCATTGTCAAAATATCCATTCTTTCAAGCTGCTAAATGTAAAAAAAGTTATTACATTTTTGCTTTCAAGTGTCAGTTTTGAGGAAGTGGCTGTTTTGACAAAGGTAGTACCTTGAATCACTTTAGCAGGTGGAAACTTGATCACCATCAGTTCTGAAGACTTCCTTTAACACTGGTAAATGATTAATTTTAATCAGTATAACTGTAGGCAGCTTAATTCCCCCTTCGTATAAGTCATACATGTCACCAAAGCTATCAAATAACTGATTTCATAGCCTCAATGAATTTGAAATGAAAACAAATACAAAAATCCAGCCAATGGAAAGAAAAAAGAAGTGTTAGTGGTTGAGGGTGTTTATCAAAATTAGACTTTGACCCCTGTGTCCCCTTCTCATAATTTTCATTCTTTCATTAAGATTAAAAAAAAGACTTCATCATAATTTTCACCACATGTAATCAAGTCTAGACAATCCTTTGTCTCATAAAAATAACAAAATTAACATTTTAGAATAGATGGAGAAAGGGAGAAATGCAGGAACAGATGGAGAAAGGGAGAAACAAATATAGAAAGGGAAAATGCACCTCAATGAGACAACCTTCAGCTGCGAATATGAGAGAAGCAAAAATCATTGAAGAAGAAAGAAAGAAAAATAGTTACAAATGCATGAATGGATAAAGAAAGGGAAAATGTAGAATCAAATGAAGGAAGCTAAAATGAAGGGAGAAACACACCTGAAGAAGATTTTTGAAACTGCATCTCCTAGCACAGCCAAGCTTGTGGGACAAACCCCTTTAGCTTTGCAGGCATAAGAAAACAAATATCAGTGAAGTGCAATTATGTAGACATTGAAAAATATATAAGATCTTAAGCTCTCATAATGACTTACCACTCCTCACACAAAAAGCTCAATCCTATTCCACAAGTTTCACCTGACATGCACATTCCCTCATAACCTGGTCAGGCAAGCCAAACGCGACTTGATTATAGACACTGACTATGCCTCTATGCCTCAACCGCCATTAAAACATAAAAAAAGATATCCCCACCTGTGAAGAACCAGAAAACTTGTTAGATTAGAAATCAAAGTTTTCAGGGGCCTAATTGAAAATATAACTTCATGTCGTAAGGCTTCAACCTTAACAACCACCAAATATCTTGTACTCTGTAATCAATCCAATAATATCTACCAAAAATCATATAAACAACAACAATCAGATACTTTAACAGAGAAATCAGTTCAGAGCTATTAACTTTGTATCTTGTTTATGTGTAACTTTAGCTAGATAGTCTACTTGTAGTTTCAAACAAAAGAAAAAGTATCAACAATAACTAACACTGGACTATAATCCATTGCATGAATTTAAGAACTGGAAAGCATATGGTTTGGAAGGTTCAGCAGTAGGTGCCATCTCCCACTTCCTAATAACCCTTGCCATGATCTTCCTGGGCATAAGCTTCGAATGAAATTCATGTGTGCAGATACAGAATAAATAAAAGCACAGTAAGATTCAATCAGATCAGTGAGTGAGATAAAATAGAAGAGGAGGGTTTCAAACAGAAATATTGGGATATGAGAATGGTGAGAATGGGAGTTCACAACATGGGGTACTTATAGCCAAAATTTGAAAGTGAACTGACAACATCAGACCTCACTATACTGATAGAGAAATCTCTTTTAAGACATTGGAGTTGTACGAAATATATCAAAAAAAAAATGAATAAAATGAATTAGTATTGGGATTGAAACTGACCATTTGATAGAGTATTCAACCTTTGCTGATGCATTCAACCATAGTAGTTGGAGTTCTCATGAGGAAGGATGACGAATGAACAATGTGCCATTTAAGGTGTCGATCCAAGATTGGTTCTACCATAATCGACGGCAAAGTTGGCTTCAAATACACATCAAGCGGTGGCCGAAAGCAATTCCTCATCAGATCAATCGGAAGAGACTCTATTGATGGATTGGTGAGAAGTAGGTTGAGAGAGGAAGGCTAACACGGAAGCACACCTAGGGTTTGAGATTGATGTGGATGAAGGGAAGGTTGTGAGGAAGACTCGAAATCAGAAGGAGATGAATGGTACGACGGAGTAGGTAGAGAGGGAGAGAACACACGCGATTAGAGAGCTAGGTTTGATGGGAGACGGTGATGAACAGTGTAGAAGCAAAAACGACGTCGTTCTTCCTTTGTTGAGTTTGAAAAAAAAAATAAAAAAATAGAAGTAAGTAAAAGCAGGACACGTGTCAATGTGTAATTGGAGGTTATTTAGCTACAGTAGTGGAAGATTAAGAAGTAGTAGATTCTTAAGAGAAAAGAAATACACATAAATATTAATGCTATGGAAGCCGTTTTTTTGGAAATTTGTAAGATATTGAAACTGAAATAAAAAATTGAAATCCAAATTTATGTTTTTAAATGAGTAACTGAAAAACTAATTGGAAAATTTTAATCTTTTAAGTTGTTAATTATTACTACAATGAATGCATTGATTATATTTAATTTTATCAATGATTTACGTATCCTTATGCATTGATTATATTTAATCTTTTATTAGTTTTTTTTTTTCAGTCAAAGCATAATAAATGAGAATTCTAATGCTATGGACACCGTTTTAAGGAATTTTTTCTTTTAACAAGTTTTATGGAAATTTAAAACATATTGAAACTAAGGTAAATAACTCTTATTTAAAAAAAAAAAGTAAATAACGGGCGAATGAACTAATTTACTAACAATTAACAATTAATATTGGCCTATCAAAAAAAATGTCCTAATTTAAATTTTTAAGGATAAAACTTGCATAAAGTTTCTTATATCAGTTTTAAAAAAAAGTTCCTTATATCTATTCTGTCAAACTCTCTAATCATGTAGTGCCATGTGTCAATTTTTTTTTAAATTAGTAAGAATTAGGTCTTAATAAATATGGCTTATTTTTAGAAATAAAGTCCATTTGTCATTGTTTCAAAAAAATGAAGAACTTGAAAAAAAAATAATGAACTTGATCTAAGTTTTTTCTTTTTTTAATTGTGTTACTGGAAAACTGATAGAATTGTTTTAAATCTTTTAAGTGGTTAGTTATTAGAAATTCTTAAAGGAAATATATAGAGACAATTAATACTACAAAAAATGTATTGATTATTTTATCACTGATTTACTTATCCTTATTTTTGGGTGGTTTCTTTTAGATAAGCTTATTTTTGGGTAATTAGTTACTTAGTTATTTGAATACAACACGTTTTCCTTCTAATTGGCACGTTACTTTTTTTGAATGTTAATTGGTACGTTACTTAAATGTATATTTATTTTATTTAAAGTTTTAATAATGTTCCCGAATAAATTATTATTTTGCAAGATATAAGCTCCAAAAATAATTTAAGATTAATTATATATGATTTTAAAAGTATGTTTTTTTTACATCGGAAAATTTTCTACATGTATATGCATGGTGTAATTTTCACAAATAATTATTTTAAAAGTATGTTAGTTGGTGCTTGTATTAGGTGAATGTTTTTAATGGGTCTTTCACCCATAAAAGACCCAAATTACTTACTGTAGCAGGTCATCTTAACCTGTTAGGAAAAAATAATATACTTTTATAAACTTAGGGCTCATTTGGTGATCAGAACAAGATAGGATATGACAAGATAATAATCATATCTCGTTGTTATCTGTTCTTTATTGCCTCAGCAGGATATGATAACACTATCATGTCTCCTATTCTTGTCCATCATGTGTGAAAGTTATCCTGAGAGGGGGAGCTAGGATAGAACATGATATGATACCAGTTATATATTTTCTTTCAGTATCCTAACTCCAAATTAATTTATTACAATATTACATAATTAATAATTTATAATATTAATGAATAAATATAAAAATATTAATTTAACTAAAATAAAAAATGAATAAAATTATTATTCATAAATAGTAAAACAGACTACACACTTACAAATATTGATTTATTAATATGAATAGACTAATTTAATATTTTCATCTCCTATTATTTAAAAATTATTTATCTACTTATATAATAATTTAAATATAAATTACTTTTGAAATAATAATCTTTTTAATTTAGTTAATTTTTATTATTTATCACGTGTCACAATTAAGTGAAAACCAATAGATTACAAATATTGATTTTTTAATAGTAATAGACTAATTTTCTATTTTCTTCTCCTATTATTTACAATTATTTATCTACTTATATAATAATTTTTAATTTAAATATAAAATACTTTTGAAATAATAATATTCTTAATTTAGTTAACATTTATTGTAAATTATCATGTGTCACAACTAAGTGAAAATCAATTGGTTAATTGCATAATTTTATTTAAAATATAGGCTATCTTCAAAACAATAAAATATGCTAATTAATAAAATTGAAATTAATTTTAGTTATTTTAAAATATATACTCATTTATGAAAATGTATAAAAAAAATTAAATTTAATAGAATAATCAATTTTTAAATGTATTTTTTATTCAAATATAAATTTGATACACTTTTTTTTATCATATCCTATCCTTATCATGTGCACCTCAAACACAGGATAGGATAAGAGTCTATCATGCTCTTATCCTATCTTTTGTTATCTTGTTCACATATCATATCCTATCATAGTGTCTTGACCACAAAACGGACCCTTAAGACTTATCCTAGCTTGTAGTTCATGTTTCTTCATTACTTTTATGAGATTAATAGAAGATATCTAATCACATTATGCTACATAGGACTAAGTGGTTATAAATATTTTTTTAATTTTAATTAGTAAATTAGTAAATTGCTGATGTGGCGGAAATCAATTGAGTGCATGTGTAAAACAAGTTTACAATGTCAATGCAACTCCCATTTTCTTGAAAATGAATGACATTAAAAAGAAAATAAATAAAGAATAAAATTAGTAATGAATTGAGTCAATGATATAACTAAATTTAAGAATGTCATCAATTTGGATATTCACGTTACATAATATATTTTTTTCAAAATGCAAGAAAAAAAAAAGGTAAAGTGAAACTGAAGTAGAAGCAAAAAGAGCGAAAACGGAAAAAAGGCTTTTTCATTTTACCATTATATAATAACTGAGTCTCTCTCTTTAGTCTTTCGTCTCTTCTCTTCAGCAGAGCTTTGCTCCTTCTTGTTCTTGTTCTTGTTCTTCGTCTTCCTGTTCCTCTTTCTTTGTTTCTGTTAGTAGGTGACGTTGTGCGGTGGAAGAGAGGAAGAGGGTGAATTGCCCTACCTGCATGTCAGTGTATTGTGTTGACACCTATTGCGGCGGTGGAATCGGCGAGATAGCGAACCCTTTGCAATGGCCTCAGCTCCGCAAAAGGCGACGCCACAATCGTGCTGTCCCCCCGGCGGCGGTGAATCCTCCCGCCTTGCCTCCTCCGCTGCCGCCTTGCCGCCGCCGCAAGGCTGGATCGACGATCGCCCCGCCGCTAACACGGTCACCGTGATCCGCCCCCTCGATACGCTTCAAGAATCTTCCACCAATGCCACTTCTGCTAAGGGTATATTCTCGGCCTCTTTGATTTGACATACAACACACTCTCTCAGTCAGTGATTGCTTTATTTTCTGAAAAGTCATCAAATCGACCACTTTTTTAAAAGGGCGTTGATCCTTTCAATCATTGATCAAAAGTGTGTTAAAGAAAAGATTGGCAAAAATGATTTTTTCCCATTTTTCATGACACCCAATTGCTGAAAACGTAAATTAGTAATCATAAAATGATTAACTTGGTGCTGTTTTGTGTGAAATATTGTGGCCAGCTTGCATGCACCTTCTTACGTATGCTTAATGGCAACTCTTGTTATATTACAGGAATCATTCCAATGATAAGGGCCCAGTCAAGCCACCCTTTGGACCCTTTATCCGCAGCTGAAATCTCTGTAGCAGTGGCAACTGTTAGGGCTGCTGGAGCAACTCCTGAGGTATTTAGCTATACTATGAGTTGTTTGTTTAATAGAATGAATAAATATAGTTTGCATAGTTTGACATTATTAGAAAATTTAAGTTGAGTTAAAGCAGTTGTTACTTATGATGTCTCTTCTCCCCCCAATTGTTTTTATGTCTTACAGCTTAGAGATAGCATGCGCTTCATCGAAGCAGTTTTGCTGGAACCAGATAAACATGTCGTTGCACTGGCAGATGCTTATTTCTTTCCACCTTTCCAACCATCGTTACTTCCTAGGTTGAAAGGAGGGCCTGTAATTCCCACCAAGCTCCCTCCAAGATGTGCTAGACTTGTGGTTTACAATAAGAAATCAAATGAGACTGCTGTGTGGATTGTTGAATTATCACAAGTGCATGCAGTAACACGAGGTGGTCATCACCGAGGGAAAGTAATTTCATCATATGTTGTTCCTGATGTTCAACCTCCAATGGTATGTTCGTCTTTTACTCGTGACTTCTGATTCCTTTTTAATGATTTGTGTACAATTACAGTGTTCTTGAAATAATTTAACATCACTGTGTCCTTTCAATTTGTTTTGCATTGAACCTTGTGCACAGACAGTTTGAGAAACAATTGTAGAATATGTAGCATAAATGGAAACTGTGTCTGTAGTAGGATGACTTGCTCTTATTTATATGTATAGAAAATGACTGAGCGTTTCATTACGAGTCTTTAATAACATATCAGATTAAATTAAAATTTTGGAATTCAAATGGAACTAAATATCCCCCCTTTACCTTAAGGAAAAACAAAGTAATGGCTGGTTTGTCAGATTGGTAAAATCTGAAATTGGATGTCCAAGATTTGTTATGAAAGATAATCATAAGTGTGGAGCTTTTGAAGATAGTTATTTATAAATGCACATTTGGATGCACATTTGTTTTGTTCAATATATAGACATCTCCAGACACATTTGTTGAGCTGCGACAGTTCTAATATGCTGCATTTCTCAATTACATATTATTCTGTCTTCAGGATGCTGTTGAATATGCAGAATGTGAGGCTGTTGTTAAAAGTTATCCTCCTTTTATAGAGGCTATGAAGAAAAGGGGTATAGATGACATGGACCTTGTAATGGTTGATCCCTGGTAAATTTAATTGGACATCTATTTATTGAAAGCCTCTTGTCTGGAGATGTTTCTGATTGTTCCTATTCTTTTTCTTTGAATTTTCTTTATTGAAACTTTGTTCTTAATAATTCTGCTGCAGGTGTGTTGGGTATTACAGTGAAGCTGATGCTCCTGGTCGAAGACTTGCTAAACCACTCTTATTTTGTCGATCTGAGAGTGACTGCCCTATGGAAAATGGTTATGCCCGCCCAGTTGAGGGAATCTATGTTCTTGTTGATATGCAAAACATGGTAGTGATTGAGTTTGAAGACCGCAAACTTGTTCCTCTGCCTCCGGTTGATCCCTTGAGGAATTATACTCCCGGAGAAACCAGAGGTGGAGCTGATAGAAGTGATGTAAAACCCTTGCAAATTATTCAGCCTGAAGGTCCAAGCTTTCGTGTCAATGGGTATTATGTTGAATGGCAGAAGGTAAATGCTAAATTGATTGGTTTGTCTTTGAAAATGTCAAAGAGTTGATGCGTTGTAACTATTAACCACTAAATTTGCAACTTGATATATAACTGGTCTCTGTTCTTTATCTGATAACAGTGGAATTTTCGTATTGGATTCACCCCCAAAGAAGGTTTGGTCATATATTCTGTTGCATATGTTGATGGAAGTCGAGGACGAAGGCCTGTTGCTCATAGGCTGGCTTTTGTGGAGATGGTTGTACCCTATGGCGATCCAAATGACCCGCATTACAGAAAAAATGCTTTTGATGCTGGGGAAGATGGCTTGGGGAAAAATGCACATTCTCTCAAGAAGGTATTAGAGTTCCTTGCATATATGTCCTTTTGTATTGGTATTATTTGACATCTTATTTTTTCTGATGGATTCCATTTATCTAAAGTCAAAGTTTATCATTATAGGGGTGTGATTGTTTGGGCTACATCAAATATTTTGATGCTCACTTCACTAATTTCACTGGTGGAGTGGAAACAATTGAAAATTGTGTATGTTTGCATGAAGAGGATCATGGGATTCTCTGGAAACATCAAGACTGGAGAACTGGCTTAGCAGAAGTCCGAAGGTCTAGAAGACTTTCAGTTTCTTTTTTATGTACTGTGGCTAATTATGAGTATGCATTCTTTTGGCACTTTTATCAGGCAAGTAGGTTATCATCCTTTGAAGAGATAAATATGCTTACATTGATGACATTTTTAATCGAACTGTTTATAATTATTGCATAAAATTCACAAATATTCAGTCTCCTAGCATCCTTTGGATTGTAAGACTTTGCATCTTTCTGCCATTCTAATTAGATGTAATGTTTTCTCAAAGACTTACATCATGTAGATATATTTTCTTGATTTTACTTTTGACGAGCCACTGGTGTATTGTCTTTTTTCTATGTTTTCTGTAATCGTGTTGTTACGTGGTATTTAACTCTATTGAAAACAATGGCACATGTGATTTCAGGATGGAAAGATTGAAGCTGAAGTCAAGCTAACTGGAGTTCTCAGCCTAGGAGCCTTGATGCCTGGAGAATTTCGAAAATATGGTACTATGATTGCACCGGGTCTCTATGCTCCTGTTCATCAACACTTCTTTGTTGCTCGTATGGACATGTCTGTTGATTCTAAACCCGGTGAAGCATTGAATCAGGTAACTTGAATTGGATTGCAAAATTTTGCGATTCTAAGTTATGCAATTGCAGTTTATGTTGCTGCTATTTCTGTCTGTAGTGTAAATATATTTGTTACGCAAGAGAATTCCAGTGGTGTGCCTTAGTACTAGTTTAGTAGTCAATGAATCACATAAAGTGGTGATCTGAACAGTCCTGATGGCAGAGTGAGTTTTTGATGAACTCACAGAAATGCTACTGGTTTATTGAAGAAAACAGAGACTCAATCCTCAAGTACTGAGGTTGAATTCTCAGGAATTACACAGAAGAATCAAGAACACTAACAAGAACCCTAGCCTCTGGAATTCGAGATCCAGAATCTCCCAAATCCTAACCAACTGAATAACTACCTGTAACTTCCCCCTTTCCCTTATTTATACTACTCAGTAGTTCTAACAGAATCACAACTATTAACAGAATTAGCCAGCTGTACTCTAACAGAAACAACTAACCATGCCAGCTGTTTATTAACAGATCAACTAACAATAACAGTCACACTAAGTTGTGACTTTCCTCTTGTTTCTTCTCTCATACACCTTCTTAATTGAAGGTCTATGCTCATCAATACCCCCCCCTAAAAGTTTCACCTTGTCCTCAAGGGGAAAATCAGGAAAAGCTTCATGGAGCTGGGCAGCAGATTCCCAACTGTTCTCACAAGCAGGTAAAGAGTGCCACTGAATTAGCACCTCAATCTGGCCCATTGTGGTTTCCCTAACAGCCAGCACTGATTCAGGTTCCACCAAGAGCTCATGATCTTCATTCAAGGCTGCTGGGAGAGGTTGAGGCTGAAAATTAGTCCCCACAGCCTTCTTGAGGAGAGAGACATGAAAGACAGGATGCACTCTACTGTGAGCTGGTAGCTCAAGTCGATAAGCCACAGCCCCAATCTTTGCTACAATAGGATAGGGTCCATAATACCTAGGACTCAATTTTTCATTCATTTTCTTGGCCAAAGACCTCCTTCTATAAGGTTGTAACTTGAGAAAAACCTCATCACCAATTTGATAATCCACATCCCTCCTCTTCTTATTTGCATATGTCCTCATCATGTCCTGAGATTTTAAAAGATTAGCTCTCAGATCTGATAGCAATTCATCCCTCCCCACCTGCAAATCATTTACTGCAGCTATCTTGGAAGGAATTGTAGTCCCTTGAAGAAGCACAGGTGGTTCCCTACCAGTGTTGTTAAATAACGGCGATAGCGGCCGCTACCCGCTATAGCGTAGCGGGAATTTGCTTCACCGCAATCGTTATGCCGCTACATAGCGGCCACCGCGATAATCGCGATCGCGGCCGCGAACGCCATAGCGGCGTTATGCCAGAAACGGAAATAACGGATTTCATGGAATTCAAACGTTTTTCTGGCTAGTTTTTAGGGTTTTAAAAACAGCATATAATGGGCCACCTCCTATTAACGCTAATTCCCATTAATTACCCTAATTCCCATTTTCAAAAAAAAAAAAACCCTAATTCCCTAATAACTATTCTCTATATTAACGCTTCAACTCTCCTCTCCTCTCTTTCAAATTCTCTCTGGTTCTCACTTCTCAGAGACTACACTCTACAGCACGGTTGCAACTTGCAAGCAAACCTTCTTAGAGTTTCTGCTTTCTGCTGAGTAGATCATACTCTTTTCCGCATCCTCTCATTCCTCTGTTTTTTGTTGAAAACCTATACTCTGTTCTTCAATGTTTCTTCTTCCTTTACCTGTTTCACAGTTTTCTTCTCTGTTTTTCAATGTTTCTTCTTCCTTTAACAGTCATCTTCTCTTCTCTTTTTCTTTTATTTTTGTTCAAAACTCATGATCTGTTTTCCATTGTTTCTTCTTCCTTTACTAAACTTATAATATATTGTTTCACAGTTTTCTTCTCTGTTCAAAACTCATGCTCTGTTTTCCATTGTTTCTTCTTCCTTTTCTCTTAACTTATCTCTTACGTATTCTTATCTCTTTAAATTGTGCTCTTTTGAGACTTGCATTAACATTATGTTGTTTTAAGTACTTTTGTTATCTGTTTTGAGCTGTTGGACAGCCTTGAATTATGTTGTTTTGAGACTGAGTTAAAATTATGTTGTTTTTAACTGTTTTTTGTATAATATTGTACTTATTTTAACCGCTATGCGGTAACTGCTATTTGCCCGCGACGCGATCCGCTAAACGAAATAGCGGATTTTTGCCTCGCCGCGATTTTCCGCGATCGCGATTTGACAACACTGTTCCCTACCATAAAGAGCTTGAAAAGGAGACATTTTGGCAGATCGGTTGTAATTGCTGTTGAACCAAAACTCTGCCCAAGGAAGACAAGTAACCCATTTCCTTGGCCTGGATCCAGTAAGGCATCTCAGATAAACTTCAAGGCATCTATTGACCACCTCAGTCTGACCATCAGTTTGAGGATGGTAGGCTGAGCTAAACTTAAGTTGTGTGCCTGACACTCGGAACAGTTCCTTCCAAAAACTACTGAGAAATAAAGAGTCTCGATCTGAGACTATGGTTGTTGGGAACCCATGAAGTCTCACTACCTCATGAAGAAATAAAGCTGCCACTTCAGGAGCTGTAAAAGGGTGCCTTAAGGGAATAAAATGAGCATATTTTGTCAGCCTATCCACCACCACTAAGATTGTATCCTTGCCATTAGATTTAGGCAAACCACCAATAAAGTCCATGGACACATCTGTCCAAACCTGAGTAGGCACAGGTAATGGCTGAAGCAGCCCTGCAGGGGAGAGATTGTCAAATTTGTTTCTTTGACATGTGTCACATTCTGCCACAAAATCTCTTATGTCACTCTTCATCCCTTCCCAATACACCACTGCAGCCAACCTTCTATAGGTTCTAAAGAACCCTGAATGTCCTCCCAACAAAGAAGCATGAAACTCTTTGCAAAGAATTGGAATCCTAGAAGATTGCTTGGACAGAACCAACTTTCCTTTATAAAACAACCTGTGATCCTTCAAAGTATACCCTTTATGAGCCTCAGGATCCACAATCAGATCTTGTACAATGGCCTGTAGCTTGGGATCTTGCAACATCTCAGTTTGCCACTCCTCAAAGTCATTCACCTTAAGAACTGACAATGCACAATATGAGCTTCTCCTGGACATGGCATCAGCAGCTGAATTGTCCTTCCCAGGCTTATATTGTATCTCAAAGTCATAACCTGAGAGTTTGGAAATCCATTTGAACTGCCCCTCTCCCACAACCTGTTGCTCAGTAAGGAACTTCAAACTCTTTTGATATGTTCTAATTATGAAATGCCTTCCTAAGAGATAATGCCGCCACCTTTGGACAGCTCTGACCACTGCCATTAACTCTCTTTCATAAACTGATTTAGCTTGACTTCTATCTGAGAGTGTAGCACTCCAGAAAGCCAGAGGCTTCCCTTCCTGAGTCAAAACTGCTCCTAGACCAGTACCTGAAGCATCTGTTTCCAGAACAAAGACCTTGGAAAAATCTGGAACAGCCAAAGTAGGTATCTCTGTCAAAGTGTGCTTAAGAGCTTCAAAAGCCTGTTGGGGACTAGGTCCCCACTGAAAACTATCTTTTTTCAGTAGCTGTGTCAAAGGCCTAGCTATCTTGCCATAATCCTTGACAAACCTTCTATAGTATCCCGTAAGACCTAGAAATCCCCTTAAGCTCTTCAAGTCTTTAGGGACTGGCCACAACCACATAGCTTCCAATTTCTTTGGATCAGCTGCCACAGTTCCAGCAGATAACACATGTCCTAGATATTCAATCTGGCCCCTTCCAAACACACTCTTCGTACCATTGATTTTAAGATCATGTTGGTCCATCAATTGCAGAACTTGTGTCAAGTGAACAACATGTTCCTCCATGGTCAAACTAATGGCTTTAACCAATGCATTCATGGAAGCTCTCTTCTTCAGCAATTCAGGCTCCCCTTTGAGGACTACCTTTTTATTTCCCAGTTTGAACTTCAAGGTCAGCTCTTCAAAATTGGCTTTGATGTCCCCCAATCCTGCTAGCCATTCTAGACCAAGCACAACATCCACTCCTCTTAATCCAAACAAAAAGAAATCTTGAGTTACCACAAATCCTTGAATCTGCACACTGAGATTCTTACACACCCCCTTGCTTTTCACTACATGTCCATCCCCTACTTCTACTGTGTAAGCTGGAGTTTCTGTAATCTGTAACTCCATTTCTCTTGCCAAGGACTGAGAAATGAAATTATGTGTTGCTCCACAATCTACCAGCACCACTATGGCAGTTCCTTTCAATTTTCCCCAAACCTTGAGAGATTTCCTTGAAGAAATTCCCTGTATACTGTTTAGTGACAAGTGCTTTAACTCCATAGCTTCCTCAATTTCTTCAGTGAGAGGCTCTAGTGTCTCAATCTCTTCTTCCTCACCATCATCCCTCAGCAACATTACCCTGAATTGCTTATTCTTACAGATATGGTTTGGTCCAAACTTTTCATCACATCTGAAACACTCCCCCTTTCTCAACTTTTCCTTCATCTCTTCCCCAGTGAGTTTTCTGTAAACTCCTCCCCTGGCTGGCTTACCTCCTACTCTCTCATTAACACTACCACTAGATGATTGCACTGTGCCCTGAGTTACACTACCACTACCACTTTTCTGTCCAGTATCAATTTGCACAGATTTCTGAAAAGTTGTGGATCTAAAAGGTGGTTTGAAAGAGGAATTATACCTGCTAGTACTGCCAATTCCAGCCTTGCTCACAGCCAGGTTCTTCTGTTCCACCATCAAGGCTTTCTTGACCATGATTGTTAGGGATTTGGGCTCATAGAGCTTGATTTCTGCTGCAATTTCCTCCTTGAGTCCATTAACAAAAATATCCATGTAATGCTCTTCATCAATTCCCTTGAGCATTCCTGCAAATCTCTCAATTTGTCCTACAAACTCTTCAACACTACCTTCTTGCTTCAAGGCCAGCAAAGCCGCAAATGGACTAGAATTCGAGGTGAGTTGAAATCGTTCCAGCATGGCTTCCTTGAACTTGGTCCAAGTAGTCACCTGGTTGCAGGTTTCCCACCATTGGTACCAGCTCAATGCCTTTCCATCCAAGGCCACCATAATCGCTTGTACCTTCTCTTCCTCAGTCGCTCCCTTCAGTCGGAAGTAGCGTTCCAATTTCTGAATCCAACTGTACGCATCTTCTTCACCCTGGAAAACTGGAATGTCAAGCTTCCTCCAACGCTCTGTTTGTGCATTTGCAGTGCGCTGAAGATTCTCTCGCGCATCAGCTTCGTCTCTTACGCTTCCCGGTTGTCCTCCGTTCACGGTGCGCTCCTCCTCCATTCGTCGGCGTTCTTGCTCGCCGTCGCTGTCGCCGTGCTCGCCGGCTCGCCGGCGCGTCATCGTCTCGACAATCGCTTCCAGATTGCGAAACCTCTGCTCCACGCGTTCATGCTCGATCGCACGCTCTCTCCGTTCTTCGTCGCGAATCCTCCTGTCTTCTTCGCGATTCCTGCGTTCTTCCTCGCGATCGCGATTCAGAACCTCAATGAATCTCTCAATCGCTTCCACTCTGGCTTCCATTCTGCTCGCTACCATAGACAAATCGATACCACAGCTCCTGGATGGAGCTCTGATACCAATTGATGAACTCACAGAAATGCTACTGGTTTATTGAAGAAAACAGAGACTCAATCCTCAAGTACTGAGGTTAAATTCTCAGGAATTACACAGAAGAATCAAGAACACTAACAAGAACCCTAGCCTCTGGAATTCGAGATCCAGAATCTCCCAAATCCTAACCAACTGAATAACTACCTGTAACTTCCCCCTTTCCCTTATTTATACTACTCAGTAGTTCTAACAGAATCACAACTATTAACAGAATTAGCCAGCTGTACTCCAACAGAAACAACTAACCATGCCAGCTGTTTATTAACAGATCAACTAACAATAACAGTCACACTAAGTTGTGACTTTCCTCTTGTTTCTTCTCTCATACACCTTCTTAATTGAAGGTCTATGCTCATCAGTTTTCCTCCAGCAGAAGTATTTTTTGACATCTTCGAAGCATGTTTTTTTATGTTTAAAAGTACTTTTGTCCCTCACGAATTCGAATTGTGCAAAATGAGTCCCTAAACTATTTTATTAGCATTATTAGTCCCACACGTTATCCTCTGTCAACACCATCCGTCCTTCACCTCTTTTCCGTTACAAATGAAACGATTTTGTCCTAAGTGGCACATATTTAATGACATGGAGACTGATTAGGAGAGAGATGAGGCCAGATGGGAAACCTGTGACCTGCACATGACCATCTTCATCTCCTTCTTCCATCATCTTCTCCATCATAAACCCAGAAAAATTAGGAAAAAAACTAGACAATCATATTGATCTCCTTCTTCACCATTTCCTTCTCCATCTTCTTTCATCTCACAAACCAAAGCACGGAAGGTTGGGGTTTTGACATAAATTGGGGAGAAAATCATTGAGAAACCTCAACCTATTGCAGACCTTAGAACGAAGCTTCAAGCTTCCATCACGAACCCACAACCTGCTCCTTCAAGTTCTCATCAAACCTGCCGCGACCTCAAACGACGTCGTCGTGTACGAAGACACCACAGCTACCCTCCATATCACACACCTTTGTTTCAGAATCTCCAGATCTCACACCTTCATTTCAGAATCTCCAGATCCCGCACCATTACCATTGTTTCATAGGTCGATCTGGTGGTTAGTGGTGTTGGGGGTTTCGATCTGATTTCTCTTTATTGCTTCACGAAGTCCATAACTGCAGGATTATGAGTGGTTCGAAGGTGGAAGATGAAGCCCCGAAGAATTGAGCAAAGGATTCCATGGTGAGTAAAAAAGTTTCAATCTTTGTGTCTCTTTGACTTTTTCTGGATGGGGAATTTGATGAAACTGATGAGATCGGGGGGAGAGAAAGAGAAATTGAAGGATTTGAAAGAGAAGTTGAATGAACGAAAGTGTGAAAAATAATGGGATTAGGTCAGAAAAGAACAGTATTCTAAAATGGAAGCTTGAATTAGTTTTGCTGGTATGAAGTGTGAACTCAGATGACAGAATGAGAACGAGAATGGAGGAAAAGGAAGAGTAAGAGGAAGATGAAGTGGTGGTACTTCCTCAGTTTGATTTCCTTCATTGATCTAATTAATCAATTCTCAGTGTACTTTATTATTTTGCTCACTCCTTGATGCTATTCCTTTCATATACACTGGAATTTTATCTTAAAAAAAGGAAGATGAATTGGTATCGTGTTCTGGGTTTGGTGGTGGGAGAGTTTTTTTTCTTCATAATTTATGGTTTTTTGAAGTTATAAGTGATGAAGATGAAGGTAGTGAATATTTCGAGGATAAAGATGTTTGGAGATGTTGAAAAACTCTATAAAAATGACATTCTTTTTCCCTTTTGTATTCGTTTCTCTCCTAGTAAGACTCCACATCATTAAAAAAGTGCCACTTAGACGAAAAACGTTAGAAACTTAACAGAAGGACTAATGGTGTTAATAGAGGATTACGTGTGGGACTAATAATGCTAATAAATTTTTTGAGGGACTCATTTTGCACAATTCGAATTTGTAGGGGACCAAAAGTGCTTTTAAGCCTATTTTTTATACTGAACCCAACATTTATACACATAAGCTAAGCATTGAATTTCCCCCACTTTTCCTTGGTGATTTCATCAAAACTAACTAATATTATTGAAACCAACTTTACCACATTGTTAACACTGAAATAACTGAGTTGTCTACTTTTGTGTTTGGTTTATTATTTTACTTCTCAACAGTATCTTCTTTGTCCAGTAAACTGCCAAGCTTGGCTATTGCATCATAATTATTTTCGAAGTTCACATTCTTACTCTCTTACATTTTGGTAGGTTGTGGAGGTAAATATGAAAGTAGAGGAGCCTGGTGAGAATAATGTTCACAATAATGCGTTCTATGCTGAAGAGACTTTGCTTAGATCTGAATTGGAAGCCATGCGAGACTGCAATCCTATGACTGCTCGACATTGGATTGTAAGTCTTCCCTGGGTTTTACAGCCAACTTTTGACTATTGATGTAGATAATTTTAACCTTTGCCAAACTGTTGAATTCTTTTTTTGCGGGGGGTGAGAAATTTGTAGTACACCAAGCCTAAATGATAATTTCAAACAGATGTCCTGAAATCTTTGAAAATTTTTATGCCTGCTTTCTGAAGGAAGTAAGCACATAGTGCTAGCAATTCATATGTCTGTCTTACTCATTGCTGAAACTTTTTTGCACTAGCTTAATCCCCTGGAAAATACTTACCATGGTTCTAACAGTTTTTGAAAGTTAGAATCTATTCTTTGATTAATACCTGTTACTTTATTAAATAATCCTTCAGGTAAGGAACACAAGATCTGGCAACAGAACCGGACAATTGACAGGCTACAAGCTAGTACCTGGCTCAAACTGCTTGCCTTTGGCACGTTCTGAGGCCAAATTTTTACGAAGAGCTGCTTTCTTGAAGCATAATCTGTGGGTAACAAAGTATTCACACGATGAAATGTTTCCTGGAGGAGAATTTCCTAATCAAAATCCACGTGTTAGCGAAGGACTAGCTACATGGGTTAAGCAAAACCGATCTTTGGAAGAGACTGATATAGTTCTTTGGTCCTCACTCTCTCACTCTCTCTCTCTCTCTCTCTCTCTCTCTCTCTCTCTCTCTCTCTCTCTCTCACACACACACACACACACACACACACACCCCTGGATTCTATGAATGAAAGGATGCTCAAGATTTTTATTTAGTGATTTAGCTAATTTGTCAAGTTGAATTAGTACCTCCACTTGTATCATTAAAAATAGTATATCAAACTATGAGCCCTCTGTTTGGTTGCAGACCAAAGAGATTTTATTTTAGCTTATTTAGCCTTTTATCTAGTAGATAAGCTCCAATAAGTGCTCTTTAGTCTGAATCCAAACAGACTCTGTCACTGCACCAAGCACTAGCCTATTTAGTGTTCCATATTTTGTTTTACTAGAATAGTTTCTGAAATCTTCAGTTTCTTGTTCAAATTCACTTTACTATTCCACCCTCAAAATGTTTTCACATGTCTTCTCCAGACTAACCGTGTTATCAACAGGTATGTATTTGGAATCACCCATGTTCCTCGCCTAGAAGACTGGCCTGTTATGCCAGTGGAGCGCATTGGTTTTATGCTCATGGTAATTAGTTAATTTTTTTATAAGACTTTTTCAGATAACACTTGTGATTAGGCTGTTGTTTACCTATCATTTCCAGTGCATCTGGAGGTTTTCCATATTTCTGACCAAGAAGTCCTCTCTTATGTGCAGCCTCATGGATTCTTCAACTGTTCTCCTGCTGTAGATGTCCCACCTAATACATGTGTAGTGGATTCTAAAGACAATGACATTAAGGATAATGGTGCTTCGAAGACTATTCCGGGTGCATTAGCGGCAAAGCTTTAGTCGCTTAATCCCATCAAGAGTTATGTCTTTGCGCTGCTGATAGAGACATGAGTGCTTGTTTGGCATCCACTAAAACATGCGCATCATATATTTGATTTTTTGAGTTTATGTTAATGTTGGAACTTGGGAAGTTAAGCCATAGGCTTAAACATCAACTAGCTTATATTTGTCTTAGTATCTGAGTGAATTATGGTTTCAAAGCAGACACTAAAGTACTGTGGCTTAAAATAAATGGTTCATTACTGTGTGTGTAATCGGGATTTAGGTAATCTTGATGTGTCATTGCGAATGTGATTGTGGTGGCATTGGGTCAGCCCTACAATCAACTACCAAATAATAGCTCCAAACGAAAAACAAAAAGGTCTGATTGGCTAAATAATTTTATCTGACTTGGCCTAAGCCTCATCCTTTTCGCACCACGAGCCCATAAACCCATAGCTCATGGTGATTTTTACTTATTGATGAAGAAGAACAAGTCACAGGAAGAAGATTGATGGTGGTTTGGAGTGGTGGGGGTGGCGGGTCAAGTGTATGGTGGTTGTCCTAGGGTTTTCTTCTTCACTTTCTTCTCCTTCTCTTTCAAGTTATCTCTTCTTCAACAAGCATGAAAGTCACCAAATGAGCTCTCTTTCTCCCAATAAACCCGCCGCCTCTCTCAATGGCACCAAGTGAACATAAAATGTACACGTGTGCACATTAAGGTTAAATAGTTCCTAATTAATCTTGGTTAATTTAAGGCTAAAAAGCATTTTTGACCCCTGATGTTTTAAGTTTGTGCAAATTCTGCCCCTACTCTATTTTTGTCGATGGTTCTACTCCTCATGTTTTCAAACAGTGCACCGTCTACCCCTCCGTGTCAGTCTAGACGTTAAAAAACTAACAGAATGAGCTGATTTGACTTTTTTTTAATATTTTTTGGACCTGCAACGTGGAAATTACAAATGAAATTGGAAAAAGGGGCATGAGAGATTCAAACTCAAGACCTGTAAGTAGCAAAACATGCATTTAACCAGTTCAGTTACATACATAATTGATATATACATCAAACAAATTTAATTTATATCATTTCCTTGATCATCACCAACTTCATATACTCCTCTTCATCTCTCTAATTCACTCAGGAACATCTCCTGAGAAAGCCTGACTGACGGAGGGGTAGACGGTGCACTGTTTGAAAACATGAGGGGTAGAAACGTCGACAAAAATATATTAGGGGCAGAATTTGCACAAACTTGAAACATCAGGGGCAAAAAATGCTTTTTAGCCTTAATTTAATTAACCCGTCCAGGTCACTTCACACAAAGCTTGACACTTGGGCAAAAGGTGGTGGAGCCATAAGTACAAGTGTCCAATAAGCCCATCATAAGTCACAAAATATCTCAGGGTTACATGTCCTGAGATCGGTTCGTTTACGAAGTGAAATTTTTCGCCGTTTCAAGAAAAAAAAATCCATAAATTGATTGCTTTCATTAATTGGAATCGTTCATGACACTCAGAATTTTGAAACGGAGTCCTGACCATGTTTGGTTGTCGCCCTGAACTTCTCTATAAAACCTCTCTGGTTGGGAGGAATTATCCTCGGGCTCCGAAAATAAACTATGTCAATATTAGAGTCAATTTTCACCAAATCAAAGACACACTGTCATTAACACACAAAAATTCAAAATCCTGCTCTAACTATAGTCAGGGTTTTATGACATTCATATGACAAAGCATTGTTTTTGAACTTTTTAGATAGGCAAACGAATCTTTCAATGTCGTTTCAAACCATACCATGGCAAAGATAATCTCATTTGAAATGATTCATGAATGTTTAATCACTTACATAAGCACACAAGCACTCAATCACATCAACTTTCACTGCTTATAACAAAAACATAAACTTTCACTTAATAGCGTTTATCGCGCACAGACAATAATATTCTATAAAATATCAGTCTTACAAAATTAAAGGAGTTCTTTATTATATTTTATTTTCATTAATAATGATATGGACATGTATAAATTTAGTTGAAACAAGAAAAAATTACATCTCACGTTCATTTAACACGTAGGCCTAACACATAAGTACAATGGCGCGATAAATGGCCACCACTCCATCGATGAAGACCAAAACTTGCTATTTCCGATACTGCGGAGATTTTTTTCAGACTTTACGTAGAAGCTATGAAAGAATAGGCTGTTGGAGGAAGAACCGCCCAAAAGCAGGAGACAAGCGGAACGAGCAAGTCATCTGGAGCTACTTTGAGGGAATCCAACTCCTCATCTGACTTTGTCGAGGAATGAAAATTAAAGTTCGCTCATTTTACAAGTCTGAAAATCCTAATTAACCTTTTTTTAGGGGTGTAAGCGGGTACGGTCCGATCCGTGAATCCAATCAAACCGACCCAAACCGAACGCATTATGGTGGGTTGGATTGGATAATTGTTTCGGTTTGAAATTTCTTACTGCATCCGATCACCATCGGTTACCCTATCAGATTTTTGGATTGAAAAATCGATGAATACCAAGCCAATTGTGAGATATTTTTTACTTTAGCCCAAAGACTCCAACCCATTACATAATTTACATTTGAAGAGATATGGAGACTTGCTCATTGTTTTTCAGCATTGTTTTAATGAAAACTTGGAGAGTACTACTCTAAGACCTAAGTTAATATTTGTTTAAGTTAAGACATAAGTTATTTATGAGTTTACCATTATGTTGCCTATTTATATTCGTACTGCAGATGTTGGTGCAGATGTTGGTTGTAGTCTGTTTATGTTGGATTATATGGATCATGTCATTATGAAATGTTGTTCTTTTGGAGATGTTGAATAATATGAAGTTTTCATTTTTTAAATATTTTTACACGTTTTTAGAATAAATTTCGTGTGAATTTTAAAATTATATATTTTTATTTCCAATCCGACCATCTGAATCGAACTAACCCAATTGAGGTTCGAATCCAAAAACAAAAATTAGGAAATTCAAACCAACTCAAACCAAACATATTTAATTGGTTGAGACATTTAAACACCATAAATCAGAACCAATCAAGTCCGATTACACCCCTACCTTTTTTTAATTGCTTGCAAATGAAAGAAAAGGTAGACTAAAAAGATTGAAGAAGACGAACTCTCTCATACTTCCTCTCATTATTCTATCATTGCGGGACCGTTCCATCCCCCATCCTTGCTACACAGTACACACTGATAGGAATTGTTTAACTAGGACATTTAAGTTTTAAGTAATCTTCAAGCCTAAACTTAACCTAACGCTAAACAATGATAGCGCATCTTTTTTCCTCCTAGCATCAATGATTGTTAACTTAAATGTCCATTACACTCGCCAATTATTTACACCAGGTCCATATATCATGGGTGTTGAAATTAAACAAACTTTTTTGCTACGTAACAAGGAACTCTAAATAACTTTCAAAAAAAAAAAGGAACTCTAAATAACTTAAGTTGTGTTTGATTTCACGTTTTTTTTTTTTATACAAATAGGAATGAAAAAAGAGGGACAATTAGACAACTACACCATGACACAAAAGAGGCACCAAAATTGTTAATCTCATATTTTGATGCCATTTTAATTAGAAATAAAATTGCAATTACATTTTTTCCCTTGATTAAGAGTTTGACATTGCCCCTAAAAAAAAAGAGTTTGACATTAGATGATAATAACAAAAATAAGAGAGAGAAAAAATGAGGAGATTGATTGATTAGTGGGAAAGTAAAGCAGTTGAGATCTGTTTTTATTGATCCCGGTTCAATAATATGAGCATCCGTGAGTTGAGAGCGTGTTCGTGCCTCCAATCCAACTGTATAATAAATAAATACATGCATCCGTGACTTACATGAATAAATACCAACGACGATGGTTGCGCGGGCTTGCAGTTACTAATCTCACGCGCTTCTTGATCTTCTCTCAACTCTGATGCATTTCAATTTACAATTTCCAATAATTCTACCCAACATGCACTTTTTTCCTATGTTTAATCTGGAAAATCAATTCAAAATGCGTGATCCGATCAATCCTCACTTGTGAAATAAGCAGATCATTTCATCACAGATGGGGAAAAAAGGAGGAAGCTGGTTCTCGTCGGTGAGGAAAGTTTTCAAGTCATCATCATCATCATCATCTAAAGAGGAGAAGATCAAGGTGCATGATTAATTAATTTTAGCTTTAATACTTTCTTTCTTTTGTCTAAATTGTCATAGATCATTTTAATTCACAATTTGTTAGTCATAGACATTTCCACATCCATTAATTAGGAAAAACATAATTAATCTTGAAATTTGATTTTGCTATATAACTAATCAAATGCGTTTGGATTTAATTTTCAGAAGGAAATTAGCTGCAGGCATGAGGCGCCGGAAGTGGTTTCTTTTGAGCATTTTCCTGCAGAGAGTTCCATTGATGTCGACGACACAAACAACGAGGAGAGCATCACCACATCAACAACGCCTGTGACTGAAGATAGAGATCATGCCATTGCCGTTGCAGCAGCAACCGCCGAAGCGGCTGAAGCTGCTGTGGTGGCTGCTCAAGCTGCTGCTAGAGTTGTGAGATTGGCAGGTTATGGACGTCATTCCAAGGAAGAAAGAGCAGCAGCACTCATTCAATCATACTACAGAGGATACCTTGTAAGGACTTCATCTATTCTTCTTCTTCTTGTTTTTGTTTTGAACAATTAATATAATCCTATTTTAATTTAGCCGAACCTGTTTGGATGCAGATAAAAATTATTTATTAAAACTTATTTGGTGTTTTATTTAGGAAAAAAAGTCTAATTAATAACAAAACGCGCTATTTAGACTGTTCGACAATTTCTTCTACGAATTTCAGTAAAAAATGGGTTTATTTAATATATTCTTCTTCTTTCGAAAAAAAAAGTTAATTTAATTACAACAAATTTTGATTATATGGATTCACTTAATATGAGCTCTTTTTTTTTGAGAAAAAAAGTAAGCTCCACCACCTTGGGCCTAATTTGGAAGAGTTTATTTGAACTTATCTGACAGCATAAGCTCTTATACCAGTGTTTGGGAGGGCTTATGCAAACAGCTTATGACCTGCCATAAGCTATTTTCAGCTTATTTTCATAAGCTACTCAGGATAGCTTATGAAAAACAGCTTATGCTTATATACAACTTATTTTTAATTTATTTCAATAAATTTTCAAAAATAGCTTATGAATAAGCGCTTATATGTCATAAGCGTTTATGACCATAAGTGTTTAATTAAGCTGTTTTTCCAAACGGGGCCCAAGTCACCTATCTTCTCATCCCTGTAAAAACCTGAAAGAAAAATGCACATTATTAGAGCATCTCCAATGCTAGGTTTTGAAGTCTTAGCATTATTCATGTGGGCCTGTTTTGCCACATGCGCGTAAGTAACTCTTTGCAGATTTTCCTTCAACTATGAGTTCTTAGCACTATTCATCTGATCCCACAATAGCATTATAGTAATAAAAAAAAATTTGTTTTTATATAATTTTGATTTAAATTTAAATGCTAATTCGATACTTAAATTAAATCAGTTGATGAATGAGAGAGAAAAAATTAATTTTTTATACTAAGAGCTCAAAAAGTAAAACTCCTTATATAAAAACTAATTCTTATTTTTAATAACTAAGAACTTCACGTCAGCCTCCTCCAATGGTTATATGAAGTCTAATATATAATGATTTTGTGTTTGTGTTATAGTTATCCTCCAAGTAAACTTATACAATAGTAATGATAAAAAGAAGCTATTGGACGCAAAAAAGGGGGAAGAAAAAAATATTTGCTTTACACATTAATTGAAGTCTAATCTTAAATTTATTTTTAATATTATTTTGATTTAAACAATTATGTGTGGATTTATATACTTTCATGGGTATGCCCATGAATATCCACAAATATTTTAAAATCTGATTAAAATTCAATTAATGGATATCTATATGGATATGCAGTGAGTACACGTATGATTTTTTACTTAAATAACGGGTGGTAGATATAAACAATCCATGCCTACCCATACCAATTGGCATCCCTAGATGGGATGCTAAAGGGCAAAGGGGTCCTTTCCATTAGTATTAACTACTAAGTACAAGCTCCATGAAAACTAATTATTGTTAATTACTTTAGTTTGTTTTTGGTTGCCCGTCAATTTGTTGCACCCACCTTAACACTCTGTTTGGTAGAGAAGAAAGAGATAGAGAAGAGAGAGTAGAGAAGAGAGAAGTTGAGTAGAGAGAAATATGTGAGAAATAGAGTAGATTTCATGGGTTGTTTGGTATGATAGAGATAGAGGTGAAAGAGAGAAGAGAGAGTGTCACTTTTCATATCAAAAGACATTTTTACCCATAAGTTTTTTAAATATTTATATAAAAGATCAAAATGGTAAGTGGGGCAAAATTGGAAAGTAAAAAAAATGAAGCAACATACATCATTTCTTCTCAAAATGGAGAGATTGCTAAAAGGTGGGGTGGCCCACCATAATTCTCTCTCTCCTACATTATTTTATGAACCAAACAAGGGTGGAAGTATAATCTCACCTCTAACTTCATCTATCTTATCTCTCTCTCTTCAAACTCTCTCCTACCAAACAAAGTGTAAGTGTCCTTTATGAACAGGTATTAAATTACTGCTTCACCTGCCTTGCAATAGTTCTTTTAAGTTTTTTTTGAGGAAAATAATTCTTTTAAGTTTAATTACACTTTTAGTACTTATAATTTTAACTTTTAGTCTTTATAATTTTAAGAATGTGACTCATATATATAACTAATTTCAATTGCTTAAAAATCAAACAAATTTACTCCACATTAACTTTTCATCCAATAACTCATAAAATAATTGATTTATTCCACAATTTTTAATGTCAAAAGTGACATAAATAATCTTTAGATGTTATTCATGTAAAAAAGTATGATCTACAATTTATATTTTCGATGTAAAAAAAAAAAGTGTGATCTACATTAATTATTTTCCCTAATGATTGGATGAAAATTTAATGGGTTGACTGGTGTTCAATTTTCAAGGTAGAAGTGCTTAATTTGAGCATCAGGAAGGAACCAAAATAACGCTTTAATGGATGTTTTCCACTAAATTCATCAGACCTCAAATCTAAAACATTTAAACAAATAATTCCACACCTGTTGATCGATGCTCTTGGTTGTTTTAAAGAAGTAGCTTTATAGACCATTTTTGTTTTTTCTTTGTTCATTTATATTTGGACTGATAAAAATAAAGTTAACTTTTTTTTTAAAGTTAACTAGAATTAGATGAAGTACAAAATAATATTAAAATGTGTAATTTCATCTAATATTTTATTTTTCTTCAATTTAACAATATGACATGATTATAGATTCCTTCATTTTATTCCATTACGTTCTATCTACATATCATCTCACAGTTCTATTTTAATTATTTCTTTGAACTTAATTACTTCCAAATTAACCAAATCGGCCAATTTCATTTACTAGTGGGAGGGTGTTTGAATTAATCCTGCAGGCTCGACGTGCTTTGCGTGCATTGAAGGGATTAGTGAGGCTGCAAGCACTGGTGAGGGGACATAACGTGCGCAAGCAAGCACAGATGACAATGCGGTGCATGCAAGCGTTAGTCCGGGTTCAGTCACGGGTGAGAGCTCGCCGAATCCAATTGAGTCATGATCAGAAGACAACACTGATGCTGGAGAAGGAGGAGGAACACCAAAGAATACAAGTTGTGAAGCAAGCAAAGCCTAAGCCCATGATGAGCCCCATGAGAAGGAGGTTAGACACTACTTCCATTAATGATTGGGATAATAAGGGTCATAGTAGCCAGAAAATAAAGGAAAATGATTTGAGGAAACATGAAGTTGTCATGAAGAGGGAGAGAGCTCTTGCATATGCTTTCAACTATCAACAGGTTAGTCTTGATCATTTCTCACCACACACACTATTTTTTATATCAGCGCCGCGCCTTGCTACTAGTTAAACTCAAATAAACTATTTCTAATTAATGAATTTAATTTCTTTTGTTTTGTAGCAACAACAAAAGCAATTTTTGCAGCGAGAGCCTAATCACGATGATATAGGAACCTATTATTCCAATGAGCATGAAAAGGCCCAATGGGGTTGGAACTGGTTGGAGCATTGGATGTCATCACAACCATACCATGCTACTAGTACTAGGCACTTGGGGCAACTTGAGACCTCTTACATGACTCTTGCTTCTACAACTTCAACCACCACTGATAACATATCAGAGAAGACTGTAGAAATGGATATGGTTTCAACTCCAGGCCCAAGCAGCATCAACATGGGCCTCACGAACCAAGACTTTCATGACTCAAGCCTGTCTCCTTATAATAGGCAACATCAGAGACTGCCGAGCCCGAATAGACCTAGTTATATGGCCCCAACACAGTCTGCAAAGGCTAAGAGCCGTGTTCAAGGCCCAGGTAAGCCACAAGTTTCATTTGTGTCTCATAGTAACTCGTCAACAAAAGGTGGTTCTAATATCGGGTCAGGTTGTGATTCTTCAAGCTCAGGTGTAGGGAATACTACTCACCAATTTCTAAGTAGCCCAAGCCCAAAAGTTAATGGGATGCATTCACATTCTAGACGAAATCTGGGTGGTAGTCGTGATGATCTTGTTGAAGATTAGGCCCTTCCACTTGGAGCCCACGGTTGGGTGTAATTTGATTAATTTGCATTTTCTTTCTTAAAAAGATAAAAAAAACAAAATTGTAATATTATTACAATAATGTTTGTATACTAATCCGATTGATCATATGGAATGAGTATCTATGGCCAATATGTATAACGAGGTCATGGGTTGAGATTGTAATTGTTAGAAGTCTTACATTGATTAGAGATATGGTCAAACAAATGTTTATAAAGAGTAATGCAACCCTCAACTATTGAGCTAGCTTTTAGATTGAGTTAGGTCTCCCAAATTATAATAGTAATTTTCATGTGAGATTATAACATTCATTCATCGATGAAAAAAAAGACGTAAATATGTTTTTGATCCCTCTAAAATTAGGATTCTTTGGTTTAGACCCCTCTAAAATTATTTTTTTGGAAACACCCTTAAATGAAAAATAATACTGAGGTTTCAACTCTTGTAGTCACCTTCCGTCCATTAGAGGGACCTAAACCAAAGAAACATGATTTTAGAGGGACCTAGTTTCTTCTATAAAATCATGATTCTTTGGTTTATGGACGGAAGGTGACGACAAAGGCTGAAATCTCAATATTATTTTTTATTTAGGAATGTTTTTCAAAAAAAAAAATTGAAGGGCCTAAACCAAAGAACTCTAAATTTAGAGGGACCAAAAACATATTTAAGTAAAAGAAACCGCAAAAAAAGTAGAATAGTAGCTTTCCAACAAAAAAAGTAGAATAGTTAATGATTATATATTAGGGATTTACTGTAAAAATAATATGTTTCATCAACACTTTTCATTTTCTTTTATTTCATTCCAACTTATTCTTTTCCAGCATCTCTCTCTTATTTTCCTATCAAATCATATATCATATCTCTTATTTCCATTTTTTTATCTTAGATGTAAGTCGCATTTGAGTGAGAACATATATTTATCGTAGATATTAACACTTTATTATAGGTTTTACTTCATAAAATAACACAAATGAGTGATGGCTGAATTGCATCATGAATGATTGAAAATTCTATCACAAAACTAATCAATGACGAAAATTATGATAGAAAATGAGTCGTAACAAAATGTCACGCTGCTAATCAGTTGTGACGGATGTCACTGTGTGAATATTTTGCTACTAATGTTGTGTTGTTATGATAGAGAAACATAAGAAAGAAATAAAAGAAGAGAGGTAAGATAGAAGAGATCGAAGGGAGAATTATATGTTTGGTTGGCAAGGGATGAGAGATAGATGGGGTTAATTCTGTGGGCCCAATGTCTTTTTACAATCTTCTCATTTTGAGAAGAAATAGAACAAGGTCTCAACATTTTTTTGAGCTAGCTTTCCAATTATATCCTTATTAATTTATTTAATCTTCACTATTTTTATATTTTTGATTTTGTTTAAAAATTTCAATTTATAGTGAACTAATCTTCTCTCTTCTTATTCTTTATTCAATCAAACGAAAGGAGATATAATCTATATCATAAAAAATGGAAAAAGGAAAATAATTTTCCCTTCATTTCATTTATTACCTGGCACTACCACGTCCCTCCGGTGATGCCATTTGGAAAAATCGTCGGAACGGAGAAGGAAGGGTGAAATTTGAACAAAAAGGTAATCTGAGGGATGTTTTCCAGACTTTGGCAAAATTAGGGACCAAAATTAAATATCGCATAAAACACAGGGACCAAAAGCTTTTTTAACCCAATATTGAAAGTTAAAAGTAAATGACATGTAATTGTCTCTTAAAATTTTAATAGTTCTTTTGGTGACTAAATAGTTCTCTGTTCTACCATTTTTCATTATAAAACAATTACTATAGTTTTTTATTTTATTTTGACCAACGTATCCGGTAAGACTCGTGATCTAAGAAAAATGAACTAAACCATGATTTATTTGAGATTCAAGACCCTGGGGCCAAGATACACTCTCATCTAGCAAAAAGAAGTTCAAAAAACAATAGGCAAATGAAAAGAAGTACTAGAAAACTTTTTCAATTACAAGATGCACATCTACATCAATTCATATGAAGTTGTGAAGCACTATAAAGGAAAGAGCAGTACCTGTATCTATGACTATCACTGTATCATGTCTTCTTTTCCTAACTCTTTCTGTTGTAGGGCTTTACCCACAATAATAATCTTGTAAATCATTCAATCATTAAACCAAAACATTAGAACAACTCACATTTAGAATTCTAAATAAATAAGAATATTTGATTAGGAAAGAAAGGGAAGCACCTTCATGAGAGTTTGAAGAAGGCAGATGCTAGACAACATAAGACAGATATAGAGTTTGAAGAAACTAAACACTGCTTGGCAACACACAAATCTGTTGTATATAAACATTTACCTGCAACGTACACACATCATGCATTTGAAATTCAAATCCGAAATCAGATCACGAAAAGGGTATGAATCACCTTGTTTTTATAAATATCATCAAAAATTTGAAACAACAGATCAAACTGTGATATCAGTTCTGATTTTGATGGTCATATCTTAGTTTTAAATAACATACTTTCACTATCAAGAAAACGAAAACATGTACATGCTCTTAATAACAAATAACATGTATATTATCAAACCTATCCAAAATGAAATTTAAGCATAATCAAAACAAACCAAACCTAAGTTCGGAAGCCTATATCACCACCTGATAAAATGATCTCAAAAGTTCATTAAATATACCCACCTACCCCTATTTATACTATATTGCATAAGTGTGTGCGTGTGCTCCCTTAGTCAAATGAACTTTAGCAAACCTAAGATATGATGGTTCTTGTCTTTCTGGTCATAATTAACGCACCATTCTGTAAAAGAAGTAAAAAGATCAAAATTTATATAATGTGAAAAGATATAAAAATGTTAATCAAGAAAACTTCTATGTAGATACTAGTTCTTTTTTACTTACCTTGGGTAGGGATTCAATATAGCTTTTAGGGATCTCCATCTCTGATAGGGTCTGTGCATTTATGGCCATCGCTTCTTTAAGTACTTCATTCATAAAATCTTTCTGATACTACAGAAACCTTCTCACCGCATCAAATAAACCCTCTGTAGGAACCTTAGGTGTAGGTAACCACCACTTGTCATCATTTTTTTCTCTTTAAACTATCTTTATCTGCATCATCTGCATCTTTTGATACATAGTAGAACTCATTATGGTCTTTGAAGTTATCTAGACAATCCTGCTCATCATCAACAAGTTTTTTTAAGAGCTAACAACCAATTGAGACATATCTATAGAAAAATTATGATCATTTTGGTTAGTGATCTTACAATAAGCATGTTGTCAAGATTTCTTAAGGCAGGGATATTCATATGGAGATTTGTTGTTGTCGCGTGTTCATAATCTATTCATTCAAAGATGAGGATCAATCATATAGCAACTTTCATAGGGACAATAAGGAACATTGGAAAAGTAGGGTGAGTGAAGAGGGTTACCTCCATGTTGGATCCATCTTCTCGAGCAGCATCGGCTCTAGGCGCTTTTGTTCACCAAAAACAACAGTTGCATTCTCAGCAAGAAAACAATGAGAAACTGACAAGAGCTATTTGAAACATTTCTTCTATCAAGAGCTCATGAAAATGGAAGAAACATCATAATGTTTATCCATCATGATTCAAGCAGCATATAACGAAAGTAAAAAGTCAACATACCAGCAAGGTTTGGGAATGCATTTGACAGTGCCACAGCTGATGAAACACCCTTTCCTCCACCAGACATATCCTCCCCCAATAGCAATTTAACAAATCTTTCCTTCATCAGCTCAATTTCTGAATTGTTGAAGCTTAGTTATATTTATAGACACGAACTGCAAACACCAATTAAAGACTAAACTCAAAACTCATACTTCTCTATGCACTCTTACGGTTCAGTATTTCCAACATTAATAGTGAGGTAAGTGGTGCAGGCTAAGAAAAACAAAATAACAAAAATGCAGATAAAAATATAAAGAAACAGAACATGTAAGCGTAAGATATAGAGATAGAGCAAGAAGATGCATACCTAAAATGACTCAACAATCGATGAAGGACGGATGCGACACGACAGAGAGACCATGACAGAAAACCCTAGCGAAGAAGAATGACTAACAGAGAACAACGACTTCGACGGAGAACAACGACTTTGTTGGAGTGGGTGACGAAGTTGCAAGGTGCGATGCGACTTCGATGGAAGAGAAGGTCTGGGTGAGGAAGCAAAAGCGTCGAGAGGGACTGCGACCTTGGGTGAACGGCGTGAACATAATAGATCGGAGCTTAAAATAAAAAATATACTTACCCTAAATTAAACCTAATTATTCGCATATACCTAAAATCAGCATCCATAGCAGTCCGATCTGCAGAACCGCTGAGGAAGAAGCGTGAACCGTGGCCACGGTTCAGCCTTGGCCGTTTTGCAAATACCGACTTGCACAGATATGAATTCAGTGGTTTTCGTGGAGGACTTGCCCTGTCGAACCCTAAATCAACTGTTTGGGGCAGAACAAAAGAGTCATCCTTCTTCCTCCCTTGAAAGATTTGCGTCGGGCTTTCCTCCAATGAAGAACCCTTCAGCAGCTGCTGGAAGAAGAAGGCGATTTCTGTTCTGTTCTTCTCTCGCCTCTCCGTCAACATGCGTTCCAGTGCCACTCGCTCAGCCGCAGTTGCGGCCTCCTCCTTTCTCCACGAAGCTGTAAGATCAAGTTTTGATCGAGTAGTACAACTCTATGTTTTGATGATTACAAGTTAACTTTTTAGTATGAACAATTATGGTACTCTAACGTGTTTTCTGAGTGTGTTCTTAACAGGCTCTGACCTTAACACAAACTCACACAAATCAGAAGCACTGTGCTTAAAGAGTGACCCAAGCAACGCTTTCGCAATCTCTATGTTCAATCTGAACAGTAGAAAAGCTTCAGAAGATCTGAAGTTAATCAAGCTCTGACGTGGACTCAACTCACTTGAAGTTCTGAAGATCCAGACGTTCTGACAACCCAGATACTCTGAAGGTTCAGATGTTCTAATGGTGTAGAAGACTCTGAAGATCCAGAAGCTAAAAAGTGGAGACTCTGAAGTCCAGAAGCAAAATGGCTCTGAAGACCAAGTACTTCTCCTCTGAGTTCAGAATCAGAAGGTACAACGGTCAGAGGATCCATGCTTCCCTCTGACTCTGATCAACGAGCTTCACAAGTTCCAAGATGAAGCATTCCTCTGATCAGAAGTCTACAAGGTTAAAGGTCAAGTCACTATCCAAAGTACAAAAGCAAATTTACTATCCTGACGACCTAACCTAACATTCTCAGCCATAGCAGAAGCTGGAAATTCCAGATCTGCCCTCCAACGGTAGCATTCCCATGCAGTGTTCAAATCCTAATCCTTGGAGTATATATAGAGGCTGAAGATTGAAAGATGCGGTTGGAAGAATCTCACACGCGCAAGCTATATTCAAATCTTCTAAGCATTCTTTCTTCATTAAATTCATTGTGTTTACTACAAGCTTTTGAGAAGCAATTTCTTTGTAAACAATATTTCTTAAACAGTTGTTTAGTTACCTTTAGGAGATCAAGGTTGATCGGATCCTAGAGAAGACTAAGAGAGTGAATCTTAGTGTGAGCTAAGTCAGTGTATTGTTAGTCACTTGTAGGTTTCAAGTGCAGTTGTAACAATTATCTGATTAGTGGATTGCCTTCATTCTAAGAAGGAAGAAATCACCTTCACGGGTGGACTGGACTAGCTTGAGTGATTCATCAAGTGAACCAGGATAAAATCATTGTGTGCTTTTCTAATCTCTTATCTTAAGCACCTTACTTGTGTCTCGAAAGATTTGCTAAAAACTTAAGGTGGAAGTTTTAGTCTGAAAACATTATTCAAACCCCCCCTTTCTACCGTTTTTCATACCTTCAATTGGTATCAGAGCGCAAGTTCTGATTACCACACCTAACAGTGTTCAGTGATCCGGGCCGGTGTGAAAAACAAATGGCTACCACCAGTGAGATGCAAAAAGATGGTTACAATGCAAAGCCTCCCATGTTCGATGGTCAAATGTTCGAATATTGGAAAGACAGAATTGAAAGTTTCTTTCTGGGCTTCGATGCAGATCTCTGGGATATTATTGTGGATGACTATGAGCGTCCAGTTGATGCAGATGGCAAGAAGATCTCCAGATCAGAGATGAATGCTGAGCAAAAGAAGCTTTACTCACAGCACCACAAAGCTAGATCTATTCTTCTTAGTGCTATTTCCTATGAAGAGTACCAGAAGATTACAGATCATGAGTTTGCCAAGGGTATCTTTGAATCCTTGAAAATGTCCCATGAAGGAAACAAGAAAGTGAAAGAATCAAAGGCGCTGTCCTTGATCCAGAAGTATGAATCCTTCATCATGGAACCTAACGAGTCCATTGAGGATATGTTTTCCAGATTTCAGTTGCTTGTAGCTGGAATAAGACCTCTCAACAAAAGCTACACTACAAAAGATCATGTCATAAGGGTCATCAGAAGTCTTCCTAAAAGCTGGATTCCTTTAGTGACTTCTATAGAGCTTACAAGAGATGTTGAGCGTATGAGTTTAGAAGAACTCATCAGCATACTGAAATGTCATGAGCTGAAGCGCTCAGAGATGCAGGATCTGAGGAAGAAATCTATAGTCTTGAAATCCAAATTCGAGAAGGCTAAATCTGAGAAGTCAAAAGCTCTTCAAGCTGAAGCAGAAGATTCTGAAGAAGCATCAGAAGATTCTGATGAAGATGAGCTGACTCTGATCTCAAAAAGGCTCAACCGTATCTGGAAGCACAGGCAGAGCAAGTACAAAGGCTCTAGAAAGGCCAAAGGAAAGTCTGAATCCTCATCGGGCCAGAAGAAGTCCTCAATCAAGGAAGTCACATGTTTCGAGTGCAAAGAATCAGGGCACTACAAGAGTGACTGTCCAAAGCTAAAAAAGGACAAGAAGCCAAAGAAGCACTTCAAGACAAAGAAAAGTCTGATGGTGACTTTTGACGAATCAGAGTCAGAGGATGTTGACTCTGATGGTGAAGTTCAAGGACTCATGGCTATTGTCAAAGATAAAGAAGCAGAGTCAAAAGATGCAACTGACTCTGACTCAGCATCAGAAGAAGATCCTAACTCAGACGATGAAAATGAGGTATTCGCTTCTTTCTCAACCTCTGAACTAAAACATGCCTTGTCTGATATTATGGATAAGTATAACTCTTTATTGACTAAGCATAAAAAGTTGAAAAAAGATTTCTCTGCTGCTTCTAAGACTCCTTCTGAACATGAGAAAATTATTTCTGAGTTGAAAAATGATAATCATGCTTTAGTGAATTCTAACTCTGTGCTTAAGAACCAGATTGCTAAGTTAGAAGAAATAGTTGCTTGTGATGCCTCTGATTGCAAGAATGAATCTAAGTATGAAAAATCCTTTCAAAGATTCCTGGCTAAAAGCGTAGATAGAAGGCTTCGATGATCTATGGTGTAAGCAGAAATAAAATGCATGGCATTGGCTATTCTAGTTCCAGTAGAAATGAGCCTTCTATGCCTAAGGCTAAATCCTTGTATGAATGCTTTGTACCCTCTGGTACCATATTGCCTGAACCATTACCTGTTAAAATTGCTAACCCCCCTCTCAAAAAGGGAACCTTCTCCATGTCTAAATATCATGCTAAAATTCCTTTACATTATCATGTTGAGAAACCCAAGGTGATCAGAACCTCTGGGGTAACTAACAAGAGAGGACCCGGAAAGTGGGTACCTAAGGATAAGATTATCTATGTTGCAGATATCCTTGATAGCTCCACTGAAACACCAATCATGGTATCTGGACAGTGGATGCTCGCGTCACATGACGGGAGAAAGGCGTATGTTCCAAGAGCTAAAACTTAAGCCTGGAGGCGAAGTTGGCTTTGGTGGCAACGAGAAGGGTAAAATTGTTGGTACTGGTACTATTTGTGTTGATAGTAGTCCATGCATTGACAATGTTTTATTGGTAGACGGCTTAACTCATAACTTATTGTCTATAAGTCAATTAGTTGACAAGGGTTATGATGTTATTTTCAATCAAAAGTCCTGCCGGGCTATAAGTCAGATCGATGGCTCTGTTCTGTTTAACAGCAAGAGGAAGAACAACATTTATAAGATCAGATTATCTGAGTTGGAAGCTCAGAATGTGAAGTGTCTTCTTTCTGTTAATGAGGAGCAATGGGTATGGCATAGACAGTTAGGGCATGCGAGTATGAGATAGATTTCTCAGCTGAGTAAGCTCAACCTTGTCAGGGGCTTACCCACTCTGAAGTTCTCTTCAGATGCTCTTTGTGAAGCATGTCAGAAAGGCAAATTCACAAAAGTCCCTTTCAAGGCAAAGAATGTTGTCTCTACCTCAAGGCCGTTGGAACTTCTGCATATCGACATGTTTGGACCAGTGAAAACTGAGTCTATAGGTGGCAAGAGATATGGGATGGTCATTGTTGACGACTATAGCCGCTGGACATGGGTAAAATTTCTAACCCGCAAGGATGAGTCTCATTCTGTGTTCTCTACCTTCATAGCCCAAGTGCAAAACGAGAAGGCTTGTAGGATTGTGCGTGTCAAAAGTGACCATGGTGGAGAGTTTGAGAATGACAAGTTTGAGAGTCTGTTTGATTCCTATGGAATTGCACATGATTTCTCTTGTCCTAGAACTCCACAACAAAATGGTGTTGTTGAGAGAAAGAACAGAACTCTTCAGGAGATGGCTAGAACCATGCTCCAAGAAACTGGCATGGCTAAGCACTTTTGGGCAGAGGCAGTAAACACAGCATGTTACATTCAGAACAGAATATCTGTGTGACCAATTCTGAATAAGACTCCTTATGAATTGTGGAAGAAAATAAAACCCAACATTTCTTATTTTCATCCTTTTGGTTGTGTTTGTTATGTTCTTAACACTAAGGATAGATTGCATAAGTTTGATGTTAAGTCTTCTAAATGTCTATTACTTGGTTACTCTGATCGATCTAAAGGTTTTAGATTTTATAATACTGATGCTAGAACAATTGAAGAATCTATACATGTTAGATTTGATGATAAGCTTGACTCTGATCAGTCAAAGCTAGTTGAGAAGTTTGCAGATTTAAGCATAAATGTTTCTGACAAAGGCAAAGCTCCAGAGGAAGATGAGCCAGAAGAAGATGAACCAGAAGAAGCTGGTCCCTTTGATTCACAATCTCAGAAGAAGAGTAGAATCACTGCGGCTCATCCTAAGGAATTGATTATGGGTAACAAAGATGAACCAGTCAGAACCAGATCAGCCTTCAGACCCTCTGAAGAGACCTTGCTCAGTCTGAAAGGATTAGTTTCCTTAATTGAACCTAAGTCAATTGATGAAGCTCTTCAAGACAAGGACTGGATTCTGGCTATGGAAGAAGAACTGAATCAATTTTCCAAGAATGATGTTTGGAGCCTAGTGAAGAAACCTTAAAGCGTTCATGTTATTGGAACCAAATGGGTGTTCAGAAACAAACTGAATGAGAAAGGAGATGTAGTCAGAAACAAGGCAAGGCTAGTTGCTCAAGGCTACAGTCAGCAGGAAGGAATAGACTATACTGAAACATTTGCTCCAGTAGCAAGACTAGAAGCAATCAGACTGCTGATCTCTTTCTCAGTAAATCACAACATAATTCTTCATCAGATGGATGTTAAGAGTGCCTTCCTAAATGGTTACATCTCAGAGGAAGTTTACGTTCATCAACCTCCAGGTTTTGAAGATGAGAAGAACCCTGACCATGTTTTCAAATTGAAGAAATCTCTCTATGGTCTGAAGCAAGCTCCCAGAGCATGGTATGAGAGACTCAGCTCATTCCTTCTGGAGAATGAGTTTGTAAGGGGTAAAGTAGATACAAATCTCTTTTGCAAAACTTACAAAGATGATATCTTAATTGTGCAAATTTATGTTGATGATATTATATTCGGATCTGCTAATCAATCTCTATGCAAAGAATTTTCTGAGATGATGCAGGCTGAATTTGAAATGAGTATGATGGGAGAACTCAAGTACTTTCTGGGTATACAAGTTGATCAAACACTAGAAGGAACGTACATCCATCAGAGCAAGTACACTAAAGAACTTCTGAAGAAGTTCAACATGACAGAACCTACAATTGCTAAGACTCCAATGCATCCTACATGCATCCTGGAGAAAGAAGATGCAAGTGGTAAAGTTTGTTAGAAGCTCTATCGCGGTATGATAGGATCTCTTCTATACTTAACTGCATCTAGGCCAGATATTCTGTTTAGTGTACATTTATGTGCCTGTTTCCAATCAGATCCGAGGGAAACCCACTTAACTGCTGTTAAGAGGATCCTGAGATATCTGAAAGGCACCACTAACCTTGGCTTGATGTATAAGAAGACATCAGAGTATAAGCTTTCAGGTTATTGTGATGCTGATTATGCTGGAGATAGAACAGAGAGAAAAAGCACTTATGGAAATTGTCAATTTCTGGGAAGCAACTTAGTCTCATGGGCAAGCAAGAGACAATCAACCATTGCACTATCTACTGCAGAGGCAGAATATATCTCAGCAGCAATTTGCAGCACTCAGATGCTCTGGATGAAACATCAGCTGGAGGATTATTAAATCCTTGAAAGCAACATCCCAATCTATTGTGATAACACTGCTGCAATCTCACTAAGTAAGAATCCTATCTTACACTCAAGGGCAAGACACATTGAGCTAAAGTATCATTTTATTAGAGATTATGTTCAGAAGGGCGTACTTCTTCTGAAGTTTGTTGATACTGACCATCAATGGGCAGATATCTTTACAAAGCCCTTAGCAGAGGATAGATTTAATTTCATTCTGAAAAATTTGAATATGGACTTTTGTCCAGCATGAAGATGGATCAGAACCTCTGACTATGATTCTTCTTTATCAGAAGATGTCTAGTTCAGAAGGTAACTCCATCAGAGGATAAGTACCCATTGGTGCTGACTCTGAAGCTGAGACAGTAAACGTGTGTCAGTAGCTATGATACATCGTTCCTTGTGCCCGTGCTGACAGTCTGTCGTAATGAGTGTTGATGTGCTTCTCTCCATCGTGTGCTATGTGTATTAACTGTTGCTATGATGTCTTTAATTTTCAACCGTTGATTCTACATTGCTTTTTAGTCAACAACGGTTATTTTCAAAAACCCACTGTACACACACGTTCTCCATCACTTACGGATTTACTCTCTCTCTCTTCGGTTTGCAAAACCCTTATCCCCACGATCTCTCTTTCTCTCTCTATTCATCCTCTTCCTTTCTACCCAAACCTTCAACCGCTTCAAAGATGGTCAAATCTAACAGAGGTGAAACTGCCGATGGAACCAGATTTCCTGTCATGGTAGTAGGTCAAGCTACTGGTCAATCGGGTCCTGAAACTTAGAGAAATCAACCACAAGCTCAAGCTACAGAGCAGATGATCCCTCTCGCACAAAGGGTTTGTGCCGTTACGTGTGTCTACTCTCCTGAAGAACTCCAGGTTCTTGCTGAATGGAGATTCGACTTGGACAACATTGCTGCAAATGGGTATGATCTTCGTCCTGAAGTTCAAGCTCAAGGCTGGGAAGAATACTTCAACAGGCTTCGTGGTCCAGTCTATGTCAAGTTGGTAAAGGAATTCTGGAAACATGTCGACTGTGATGACACTCAAGTGGTTTCCTACATTGCTGGTAGAAGAATCATCATCACGGAGAAGTCGATTGTTGATCTTCTGGGTGAGCACACTGGCACAGGCTACAGATTCCAACTGACGGAATCAAAGGTGAAACCCAAGACCAAGGAAGAAACCAACAAGGCTCTTTACACAAACTATAAGCCTGGCAAGAGTGATAACAAAGTAGTGGAGCTTCATCCTAAGCTGAGGATTTGGCACAAGATTCTGCTTCACTGCATCAATCAGAGACCAAAGGGAAGCTCTCCAGACTACATCAACTTTTGTTAGAAAGTGATGCTCTTCTTCATCCAAGATCGCAAGAAGATTTGCCTTCCCTTCTTCCTGTTCTCGTACCTCAAAGAATGCATCAGGAAATCCAGAACAACTGCTTCTTTAAAGTCTGCCATCAGGTACATTCCTTTTGGAAGACTGCTCTCAGACCTCTTCATTGAGAGCAAGTTAATAGAAGATCTGACTAAGGCAGGCTGCACAGAGGATCTGACAACTGTTGTTGGTGATGTCTTCACCTCCACATCCATGAAGAAGATGGGCTTGATCAAGACAAAGGTTGCACCTGCTCATGAAGACACCTCTGATGAAGTCAGACAGAGAAGAGTCCCTCTGATTGATTACCCTCTGTGGTCTCAAGTTGATGATCCAGTTGATATCTTGCATTATATAGATGACTTGAGGCAACTAGGCTATGAGATAGATGTGGACGAGTTCTTCTGAACTCTGCCACCAGCTCCAGAGTTTGATTCTCCTCCCAAGAAGAAGAAGAAGAGAAAAATGGTTCTTGAGGAATCCTCTGAAGAGTCTGATCCTTCTGATGGTGTTGATCAGAAGAAGAAGAAGCATGACAAGCTCAAGAGGAAGCATGAGGAACCCACCAAGCCAGATGCTCCATCTGATGGTGATGATGATGATGCTCCTCCACCAAAGAAGAAAAAGAAGCAAATGAGAATAGTGGTGAAGCCAACTCATGTGGAACCAGCTGTTGAAGTAACCAGAGTTGAGGCTCCTGCCAGGGTTACTAGGTCTGCAGTGCGATCATCAAGTAAGTCTGCTGTTACAATTATTGATGATGATTTTAGCACACTTGATGCACTCCCTATTTCTGCACTTCTTACTCGACCTGCTATCCCACTCGCTCCTATTCAAGAATCCCAACCAGCTGAACCAATCACCTCTCCACCCACTTCACCTAGATCTTCATTTTTCCAACCTTCTCATGAAGAAGCTCCTCTTTGGAACATGCTTCAGACGCCAAGACCCTCTGAACCTACCTCACCCATAACCATTCAATACAACCCACAAGCCTCTGAACCAAACATTTCAGATCCATCTCAACCTGAACCCAGAACTTCTGATCACTCTGTCCCCAGAGCATCAGATCACCCGGTTCGCAAAACAACTGATACAGAAAACACAACTCCTTGTCCCTCTGTATCTTTTCCTACAAATGTTGCTGACTCCTCACCCTCCAATAGCTCTGAATCCATTCGCCAATTTGTTCAAATTGCGAAAGAAAAGGAGTCTGCCATTCCTAAGTACTACCATACTGTACCAAGCCCAAGGAGATATCCTGGACCAAGACCAGAACGTCTTGTTGACCCAGATCATCCTTTTCAAGTTGTCCCTCTGAATGCAGCATCCCTTGCAAATCAACCCATCCAACCAGAACTTCCCTTACAACCAGATCTTGTTCAACCCGACCCTGATCAACCCAAAAACTAAGTCTCCAACAATTCTTCGGTTAGATCTCCAAACCCTGAGGTTGAAACCTCTCAGCCTAACCTTGAGATCAACACTTCAAATGTCCAAACTTTAGATGTTGGCTCTCCTCAAGGTGCTTCTGAAGCCAATAGCAGCAACCACCCCACTTCTCCTGAAACCAATCTTTCCATTGTTCCCTATACATATTTCAGACCAAACTCCCTTCTTGAGTGCATCAGTGTGTTTAATCATGAAGCATCATTGATGATTCGCAATGTACAAGGTCACACTGACCTTAGTGAGAATCCTGACTCTGTTGCTGAAGAATGGGATCATCTGTGTGATTGGATGATTGCTCAAGTTCCTATCATGATGCATCATCTCACAGCTGAAAGGGATCGGAGGATTGAGGCTGCTAGGCAGCGTTTCAACAGAAGAGTGGCTCTGCATGAACAAAAGCTAAGGGTTGAGCTACTTGAAGCCATTGAGGAAGCAAGAAAGAAGAAAGAACAAGCAGAGGAAGCTGCACGCCTAGAAGCTGAGCAAATTGAAAATGCTAAGATAGAAGATCTGAAGGAAGCTGAAAGGTTACAGGCTGAAGCTGAAGCTCTCAGGTGTCAAGTTCTTGCACCAGTACCTTTCACAAGTGCTGCCTCACAATCCACTCAAGCTCCTCACTCTGCTCAGGATGTTCCCTCTACTTCTACTCAGCCAAGTTCTTCCAGACTTGACATTTTGGAACAACGTCTCAACACTCATGAGACTCTCCTGGTCAACATGAATCAAGCACTTCAAGAGCTCCTGCGTCGCTCTGCAAAGCCCTAGTCTTTAGGATCTCTATCGTTTTTCTTCTTTAATTTGATAACTTTTAGTTCTTTATTTTCTTCTCTTTAAGATATTTGCTTACTTGTTTTATATCTATTTCTTTATGTGATTGTTTAACTTGTGTTTCTCATTGCATTTATCATAACACATATTCGGAAAATTTTCTCTTTCATTTATATAATCATATAACTATTACATCATACATTAACTCTAGAATGGAGGATCCTTCCTCATTCTCCTACACTCTTGGCGCTGCTCCACTCTTTCCTTCTCCAGACGATCGAGCATGTACTCTATGTTGCTGAGCCTTTTGCCCAGATTTTCCTTCTCCAGACGATCTTCTATCGTCTCCAGATTCTTTTCCACTGTTTCCTTCTCTTCTAGCAGATTCAGCTCCAGCTGGCACAGCTCCTGAATCTCCTCCACAAAGCAGAGGAACTCCTTCAGATCTTTCTCCAACTCTGGACTAAGATCTTCTTCCAGCGGCGTTGTGATAAGCTCATGTATGGTTCTTGAACCATCTGGATGCCTAACATTCAAGAACAGATCTTCTTCAAAGGCCTTCTTCCTGAGCTCCTCTAATGCAACCCTGTATGATGCCATTTTCTTATATTTGGAATTGATCTTGTTCTGAAGCTTAGTTTCTAGTCGCTTTATATAAGCATCCTGTAAGACCCAAGTTTTTAAGCTTAGAATAAGTGGAAGAGATTTCCATTTACGATTAGGCTTGACGTATCGTGAAGGAAAAACCTGAACAAGAGTTCATCGAATGGAATAAATTTATGAAGGAGAAAGTTCAGGAAAAGTCTAAGGATTTCATCAAAGTCGATAAAAGGTATAACACGATCGATATACGCTTAAACCTAGAGCAGAAACCCTAGTAAATAGCTAGTTTTCACTTAAAGGCACGATGGAAGCTAATTCCAAAAATCTTCAGAGAAATGTTAGAACTTCTCTTAATCCTTATATGACAATCGTTTCAAGGCGAAACCCTTGAATCTACGAACGTCCGATTCCAATCATCGGAAGTTTGCCGAAACTAGAACCCTGATAGTTCAAGAACCCTAGAATCAACCGACGATGAAGACTTTTTCTATTCGGAGCTTCAAATGAAGATTCCACACGCGTACACCCATTTCTCTTGATGATTTCAATTTTCTTCAGAAGGAAGTTTTCTATTCCGGCATCCACTGCAAAAAGTAACTTATCAGGTAAAATGGTTTTACACCGACCTTGTATTTAGTCACCTAAAATACAAGGAAACCTCTTTTGAGTTTTGGAATTATGTCGCCAAAACCTATCTTAGAATTCACGGAGAACGAAGTCGGAAAAATCTGAATCGCGAAACTTTCATTTTCCAGCGTTTTTTCCATCCTCTATATAGCAAGCCTCGAAAACCAAAAATCATGCTGATATTTCTTTGAAGAATTAGAAGATTCAGCGGGGTGAATATCGTGTCTAAAATACGTTGGAATCAGTAGGAAGAAATCGGGATCGCTCTTATATTTTTATCTTAACTCTATGAGTTAAATCCTCCGATATCTAAACTAATCTGTACCGGTTTACAAAATATCTATTCATCTTTATCCAATCTTTGATAAATATCTATTCATCTTTATCCAATCTTTGATAAATATCTATTCATCTTTATCCAATCTTTAATAAATATCTATTCATCCTTATCCAATCTTTACAAAATATCTTCCATTTCATTCACTATATATAGGTTGTTATAGCTTGAAAAATGAAAAACAAAAACCTCACAAAACACACACACACAACCCGCGGCCACAAGAGGAGAAGGAGGAGAAGAGTTTTTCGCCGATTCTTGCCTGATCGTTCCATAGTTCGTTGCTACGCGTAGGTCTCAAGGTACTGACGCTTTTCCTTACTTCTGATCGTAAATTCTGTAGTTTTTCTCTATACTTTTCTGTGCCCTTAGTTTTGAGGTTTTTGCAAAACTATCTAGATAACTTCATCTTTTTATCTAAACTTATTCCTTGCGTGCCCATGAGCATGTTTAGCGGATTACATTTCGCCGATTCTCGCCGAATTGCCGCCGAGTTTCAATTCTGCTCATAATACCCATTTTTGGCTAAAGTTCCAACCTTTGGACTGAAAACTATCGACTGAGCTTAGCGTTAGTAAGATTAGTCGTCATAATCGTCGTTAGTATCAACCCCATCTAATTTGTTTTTCGAAATTCTGATTTTGAAATTCTGAGCTGAAAATAATGACCAAAATACCCCTGCGACAGTTTTCGATCCGATAATTTTTCCGAGTTTAGATTCACCTTAGTTACGACTAATGATAACCTAGGAACCAAGTTTGATCGAAGAAAAATCGACACACACAATTACCATGTGTGGCCGTGAGCACCCTAGGAGGAGGAAGAAAAATTCTTTTTTTCGAAAACTTGTCCTTTCGCGCTAGATTATCGTACCTCGGAGTATATGCTACTTCGTGTAACCTTAGTGAGTATTGATTGCTGAGTTTCTGGTAGATTTTGATGGAATTCTGTGGTTTTTACTCTAAAGGCTCTTTTGAGGAATTTCCTGAAGAACAAGGAGCTGATTGTGAAGGAGTGTTAGAAGAGAACCCTGGAGAATCTGCAGGTGAGGGCTACTCACTGAATACTAGATAATTCTTTAGGTGTCGACGAATTCGACTTGATTTATTGTTTGTGCACTTGATTGTGTTTGACTGGGAAAAATGTTTTCCGAGGCTTCGGCTGACAATGATGATTATTCATCTACTGACTGTTTTTGAGATTGATTTACATGCTATGTGCTAAGTGGTTAATCTAGGATGTGTGATATTTGCCTTATATGCTAAGTGCTACATGGTTAATCTAGGATGTGTTGATATATGTGCCATGATTGTTGAACTGTGCTAACTTAACTATGCTATTACCCATATATCTATTATGCTTTAGAGTGAGGATAACGGGCATGTCATGCCGATTTTATTTTGAGTTTTTGAGAGAGTTTGACGGGACGAACGGAGTTCGGGCCTTGTTATTAATTTAGCGGATCGAGACATTCTCTGGGAATTACTTGGGATTATGGGATCTTTGAAACTCCTAGGAATTACGATAAGACTAAATGGAAACTATTTTTACAAGGAAAATTCATAAGATATTAAACAACCTCTAAACCTTTAAATAAAGATAACAATCTCGGATGCAAGCTTTGGATTGAAGTTTAGTTTTGGAAAATGAGAAGTGTCGTCGAATCCAAGTTTTAGGAAAACTTTAAGTTCCTGAGTATGTTGATACCCCTTCGCTCTTTGAGCAGTTTGTTTAGCCATCCAAGGGACGAGCGGAGAAGCTTCACTGAGGCGTGAGACCTCGTGGAAAGCATGGATCTTCACTGAGGCGTGAGACCTCGTGAATAGCATGAAACTTCACAGAAGCGTAAGACTTCGTGCAAGTGTGTAAATTCACTAAGGCGTGAGACCTTGTGAAAGCATAAAACTTCACTGAAGCGTGAGACTTCGTGATTGTATAAGACTCCACTGAAGCGTGAGACTTCATGAGAGCATTGATGACTCGAAGAGTTATCGTGAGTGGTTGCACTCATTTTATGATTAATTGTATTTTGTCGCAGAATCGACTTTTACCTTAGGGTATTCTTTTTAGAGACAAATAAGTTAGTTAGAACACGTGGCGACGTGTCGAGTGAGGTCGGAGACGTTGTTTGACTAATCACTTTGCATTCATGCACTCATTTTGAGGTATTAACACGGGACGAACTTCGGACCTCGGTGGATTCCAAAATGGTCATAAGACCCGGATTTCCATAAAAGAACACTACGGTGATTCTTAGTAGCAGACGGAAATGGCAGACCTTCGGGTTCACTGCTGATCTGACTACACTTTGTGTGGTGTAAGAGACATGCGAGCGGAAATGGTCCCACCGTTGCTGGTGCTAGGATTGACTCGTTGATGCCCATCCTTCCGGAATGCATTTGGTTAACCGGCATTGCATTTCATGCAACATGCATACTGACTTAGTTGCTGAGTGTGATTGATAATTGTTAATCCTATTTGATGCATGCTAACTGTTATTATCGTCTTTTATATTCATTGCGAAATATACAACCCTAGGATGCTATCTCTAACTTATAAGCCTAAGTAGCTACCCCTTAAACTGTATCTATTGGATTTATTATTTACGTAATTCTTTGGAGTTGACCCTCGCATCTTCTGTGTGTGCTTTGGCGGACTACGCCCTTTGTCAGATGCCCATGGCGGACTGATTCACGATGGTTCACCCTTCGGGGGGGAACTAGGTTTGAGATGCTGGAACAGGAGCGCATCGCGGTAGCGAGAGGAGGACGGATGGTGTACATAGACTTGGTCGTTCTGGATTCAGATTCGGACGACGATCATGCTAGCATGTAGGTTTTAGTGCTGGTGTGAGCTCCTCGAGATAGGATTAGTGTAGGAGTAGAGTCTTAGCTCTGAACATCATTTGTTTCTTTGGGGACAGGGTAGTTTCCCGCATATAGCTTTTTGTGTGGTTTCTTTACGGGAATCACAGAGAGTTGGTTGGACTTAGGAGGTCTTGTTTTAGGCCATCTGGGCTGACTTATTCTCATTTTGAGGTTTTGTGTTGCGGACACTTGACCTTTCTTTTGGATTGTACCTTTTGCCTACGGGCGTTACTTTCTGCTACTTCCCGTCACTGGAGGTTTACTCGTGACGAGGTTTGCTACTTACAGCGGGGGCTGTATTTATATTATATATTAGATCTGTTATCTTTTGTTGGGAGTTTATTTCTTTCAGTCTTTGGTTCTATTATCAAAGAGAAAAAATATTCATGTTTTTCCGCTTAAACTTTCTTTTTGGTTACTAAAGTGACGCCACCGAAATCGGGGTGTTACACATCCTTTTCTCTTCGGCAGTTATTGCTACTGCAGTTTCTCGAGGATAATTCCTTGGTAACTAACACTTCTCTTCACTCCTGTGGCCGGTGGTAAACGTTCTACACATGCATTAATTCCTTCTTTAATTCGCTAATCTCTTTCTCATCGATTCATTAATTCTCCATCTTTTTGAACTTAGTCCTTCCTTCAGGGGGAGTACTCTGTACTTTTATCTCGGTTTTTCACACCCCAAGCTTTTTGCTTATGACAAAAAGGGGGAGTATAACCCAGAGTTTTTTGATGTATATGCTGATTAGTGTGATTTTGCTATTCTTTGGAGAATTTAAGAGTTCCACTGTTAGGACCATAGATATGTCACTGGGCAAATACAAGGAATACATTTCACTTCTTCTGAAGTGATTTTAGTTGACTCTGATACCCTACTGTTGACTCTGAATACTTATGCGCTCTGATTATTTCAATTCATCTATGTCATAAGTTTTTCACTCTGAACTCTTATATTATTTAGCTCAGAATCTAGATTTTACTAACGTTTTCATTAAGTCTTAGATTCAGGGGGAGCTAAGCTCAGAATCAAGCTGTGACTTGGATTCAGAATGAGTAAAATAAACTATTCACATCAGGATAAGTCTAATTCTATTTCTCTAAACTCTGAGTGAATTCAGTTTATTGTTTAAGAATTGTTCATCAAAATACTTAGTTTTGTCATCATCAAAAAGGGGGAGATTGTAAGATCAAGTTTTGATCGAGTAGTACAACTCTATGTTTTGATGATTACAAGTTAACTTTTTAGTATGAACAATTATGGCACTCTAACGTGTTTTCTGAGTGTGTTCTTAACAGGCTCTGACCTTAACACAAACTCACACAAATCAGAAGCACTGTGCTTAAAGAGTGACCCAAGCAACGCTTTCGCAATCTCTATGTTCAATCTAAACAGTAGAAAAGCTTCAGAAGATCTGAAGTTAATCAAGCTCTGACGTGGACTCAACTCACTTGAAGTTCTGAAGATCCAGACGTTCTGACAACCCGGATACTCTGAAGGTTCAGATGTTCTGATGGTGTAGAAGACTCTGAAGATCCAGAAGCTGAAAAGTGGAGACTCTGAAGTCTAGAAACAAAATGGCTCTGAAGACCAAGTACTTCTCCTCTGAGTTCAGAATCCGAAGGTACAACGGTCAGAGGATCCATGCTTCCCTCTGACTCTGATCAACGAGCTTCACAAGTTCCAACACGAAGCATTCCTCTGATCAGAAGTCTACAAGGTTAAAGGTCAAGTCACTATCCAAAGTACAAAAGCAAATGTACTATCCTGACGACCTAACCTAACATTCTCAGCCACAGCAGAAGCTGGAAATTCCAGATCTGCCCTCCAACGGTAGCATTCCCATGCAGTGTTCAAACCCTAATCCTTGGAGTATATATAGAGGCTGAAGATTGAAAGATGCGGTTGGAAGAATCTCACACGCGCAAGCTATATTCAAATCTTCTAAGCATTCTTTCTTCATTGAATTCATTGTGTTTACTACAAGCTTTTGAGAAGCAATTTCTTTGTAAACAATATTTCTTAAACAGTTGTTTAGTTACCTTTAGGAGATCAAGGTTGATCGGATCCTAGAGAAGACTAAGAGAGTGAATCTTAGTGTGAGCTAAGTCAGTGTATTGTTAGCCACTTGTAGGTTTCAAGTGCAGTTGTAACAATTATCTGATTAGTGGATTGCCTTCATTCTAAGAAGGAAGAAATCACCTTCACGGGTGGACTGGACTAGCTTGAGTGATTCATCAAGTGAACCAGGATAAAATCCTTGTATGCTTTTCTAATCTCTTATCTTAAGCACCTTACTTGTGTCTCGAAAGATTTGCTAAAAACTTAAGGTGGAAGTTTTAGTCTGAAAACGTTATTCAAACCCCCCCCCTTTCTACATTTTTTCATACCTTCAGAAGCTTCCTCTGTGGCTTGTAACACCCCGATTTTCGGGTATCCCTTTTGTAATGCCCCGACTTTCGGGGGTCACCGTAGTAATCTAATAAAGTAAATATGCAATGATTTCCAAATTGGATTCATAATAGCTATTATATTTTTTTTTCCTTTCAAAGTGTTTCCAAAACATGTCATGCATTTTGATGACCCGGGTTTATATGATGTTTTTAAGGTTTTTCCTTGTAGGTTTTGAGTCTTTTTCTTGTGTCTCATGTAGTGTTTCATGCATTCTCATCCATTTTTACTTTTATTTGTGCATTTGCATTAGTTTAGTAATTTTATAGTTTTATAAAGGCTTTAGTTGCATTTTATTAGAGTTTAGGAGTCTTAGGCAATTTCCACTTGTTTTGGAGCCTTTGTGCAAAACTGACCTTTAAGTTTCAAGATATTTTCCAAGCTTGTTCATCAAGGTTTCAGGTTGAATCAGCTGAAGAGGGAAGGTCTAGAGGCTTGGAGAATTGAATGGAGGCTTAAAGAGGAGTAAAGAGGAGTTAAAATGAAGATAAAAAGGCTTTCCAACAAGTTAATAGCGCCTAGGCGTGCTCCATTAATGCCTAGGCGCCAATTGCTCTGTTCCAGTTTCTGGAATTGGCGCCTAGGCGCTCTGAATTGGCGCCTAGGCGCCAACTGCTTTCCAGAGGCACTTTTTCAATATAGAATAGGCGCTCTGAATTGGCGCCTGAGCGCCGGGAACAGCCCAGACTCGTGATTTTGCCTATAAATAGGATTCTAGTCATTTGCTTTTGTAATTTTGGATATCTTTTCATACTTTTGTAAAATTCAGAGGTTGAGGTTCATCTAGGAGAGTGAGAGAAGGCTTCCAAGCTTGTAATTCAGGTTCTTAGCCAAGCATGGCTCTTGGCTAAACTCTCTTCTTTAGCTTTGGATTTCTTTGTAAGACTTTTTATATTTGAGTTATAATCTTAAGTTCTTTCCCACATGTTCTTCTTTCCTTGAATCCCATTTTCTGAATATCAATCTAAGCTTGTATCCATGCTTGCTTTATGCTTTTCTATAATCAGAACGGAAGTTTGTTATAGATTAGGGAACCGATTTGGGATTACCCCTTCTATGCTTGCTACTAGGAATAGAGGAAGAGTTGGGGTTTGATGGCCTGAATTTGCATGATCTAAAACCTCATATAAATGACTAAGTACACAAGGAATTGGGCTTAGCTTTTAGTATGAGAGAATTGCTTATGTGAGGAATCAATAAGTGAGTAACTAGGCGATATCATCAAGGAGAGATTCATGAGTTCATGTGCTTAGAATGATGTACTTGAATTGACTAGTTGAACAAGAATCCAAAGCATTTCCATCTATGTTATTCTTATATTTTATCTTTGCTACTTCGACATATGTTTATCTCAATAAAACAAACCTTCAAACTCAACGCTTAAGCTGAATTTAGTCACTCACAATCCCTATGGTTCGATAATTAAAACCGGGTGGATTCGTACACTTGCGGATTTACCAACAAGTTTTTGGCGCCGTTGCCGGGGATTGTTTGTGATTTTTGGTTTGAGTTACGAGTTTGAAGTTAAGTCTACCTAAGACTATAACTTACGGCTTAATGGGAGACAAGCCATGTTTTTTTTGTCAGATTTACGTTTTTGTTTCTTTTGTTAGTTTTTCAGGAAATAAAAAGGATACACACTTGAAAGCAATCAGTCACTTGAAAGGAGGTTATTTTCTTGCTCTGAGTTTTACTCCATGCATTTTTAGCATATTTTTCTTTTATAGATTTTGTTTATCTTTTTGATCATGCATTTTTTTTATAGAGTCTTTTATACTTTGGTCTTTATTCCCTTCACTCAAATGACATGTTTCCAAGTTTTTATCTCTCACATGATGCTGGTTTTGAAAATGTTTTTAAGTGGATACTGTGTGCTTTCTTTTGGGGAGTGATTGTATGTTTGGGAATGAGAGGGAGAGACTTCGGTCTTCTATGTGTTGTCTTGATGATAGAGTTGAAGTGAGTCTACAAGGGTTCATCTTTGACCCTTCACTATATAATTTCCCTGGAGGATCCTGGCTCACTCTCACTTCTTGGTTCTGTGTTTCATTTCTCTCACCCTTGAGAGTAGCTCTATGAGACTTGCATCTTTGAGATTGGTAGGTTTTCTTGGACTTCAGAATTTGTTTTATAACATCTTTGTCCCTAGTTGACCCTTTTGAGCCTTATGGAGAATTCTTTGTTACCAATGTTATTTGGGCTGGATGATGGGTTGGATGCAATGTGGAGTTGTGGTTCTTAAATCTTAATGGAGCTTGTTTATGTAAAATGCAACTGTCTCTTGCCCCAAAGAAAAAATTGAAAAAAATTGAAAAGAGAAAATTAACTCCATGGCTAGATGGAGTTCCAAAAAAAAGTCAAAAGAAAAAAATGAACTCCATGGAATGGGTGGAGTTCCAAAAAAAAGAAAAAATTCTGAAACAAAAGGGGGTTGAGAGACTTGTGTGCTAAGTATCAATTGCTTTAAGCTCCGGTTTTCATGAAGGACCACACTCAAATTTTGTGCAGCCTTAGTCTTCCTTAGGGACCACCTACCTTGTGCTTTACCTAGCCAACATTACAACCCTTTTGAAGTCTCATTGAATAATGCATTGTCAACTTTAGTTGTTCTTGAGTGAATGATTCTAAGAACCTATGAACTTGCTTGTGTGCTCAGTGCACTAAATTATTGTCTCATGCTAGGATGTTAGTTCTAAATGCTTCTCAAAGTTGACTCTAATTCTTCTTTATCTAAGAGTTGCATGAAGTTGATTGTTGAATCTTTCTCTTGGAACTAACTACATTCACTTGATCCCCCGGTTTTCTAAAACAATATCCCTCTTTTGGCATGTGTGTTGGGAGTAATTCTTTGTGCTTGAGGGCAAGCTAATCTTAGTGACGCTCGAGGGCGAGCTGCCGTTGAGTATAGTGGTGTGATGACCCGAGTTTATATGATGTTTTTAGGGTTTTTCCTTGTAGGTTTTGAGTTTTTTTCTTGTGTCTCATGTAGTGTTTCATGCATTTTTACTTTTATTTGGGCATTTGCATTAGTTTAGTAATTTTGTAGTTTTATAAGGGCTTTAGTTGCATTTTATTAGAGTTTAGGAGTCTTAGGCAGTTTCCACTTGTTTGGGAGCCTTTGTGCAAAACTGACCTTTAAGTTTCAAGATATTTTCCAAACTTGTTCATCAAGGTTTCAGGTTGAATAAGCTTAAGAGGGAAGGTCTAGAGGCTTGGAGAATTGAATGGAGGCTTAAAGAGGAGTAAAGAGGAGTTAAAATGAAGATAAAAAGGCTTTCCAGCGAGTTAAGAGCGCCTAGGCGTGCTCCATTGGCGCCTAGGCGCCAATTGCTTTCCAGAGGCACTTTTTCAGCATGGAATTGGCGCTCAGGCGCTCTGAATTGGCGCCTGAGCGCCCGGAACAGTCCAGACTCGTGATTTTTGCCTATAAATAGGATTCTAGTCATTTGGTTTTGTAATTTTGGATATCTTTTCATACTTTTGTAAAATTCAGAGGTTGAGGTTCATCTAGGAGAGTGAGAGAAGGCTTCCAAGCTTGTAATTCAGGTTCTTAGCCAAGCATGGCTCTTGGCTAAACTCTCTTCTTTAGCTTTGGATTTCTTTGTAAGACTTTTTATATTTGAGTTATAATCTTAAGTTCTTTCCCACATGTTCTTCTTCTTTCCTTGAATCCCATTTTCTGAATATCATTCTAAGCTTGTATGCATGCTTGCTTTATGCTTTTCTATAATCAGAACGAAAGTTTGTTATAGATTAGGGAACCGATTTGGGATTACCCCTTCTATGCTTGCTACTAGGAAGAGAGGAAGAGTTGGGGTTTGATGGCCTGAATTTGCATGATCTAAAACCTCATATAAATGACTAAGTACACAAGGAATTGGGCTTAGCTTTTAGTATGAGAGAATTGCTTATGTGAGGAATCAATAAGTGAGTAACTAGGTTATATCATCTAGGAGAGATTCATGAGTTCATGTGCTTAGAATGATGTACTTGAATTGACTAGTTGAACAAGAACCCAAAGCATTTCCATCTATGTTATTCTTATATTTTATCTTTGCTACTTTGACAGATGTTTATCTCAATAAAACAAACCTTCAAACTCAACGTTTAAGCTGAATTTAGTCACTCACAATCCCTGATGTTCGATAATTAAAACCGGGTGGATTCGTACACTTGCGGATTTACCAACACATTCTCCCAACTACAAAGGGATTTACATCTAGCCTTGAACAAGGCGAGTACCCGAAACCCCAAATATAAATTTCTAAAATCATTATGCAAGCTTAACCCAATAACGGTAAGCTCTCTAACCCAAGGCTCTAGCCCTACACCCGACTCTATTCTTCAAGTCTTCCACAGTTCTTCAAGTTCTCCTCTCCGACTTGTACGAAGGTCAAGCTCCATCGAAGATTCTCCATCGCCTAATAGCGTTAAGCGACCAAACAACAAGTAGCAAACAGAAAGGGTTAACTCCGTACAACTACCACATATAAAAGAGAAAAGCATGTTATCCAAATCTAATACATGTCATGGTAAGTAAGCTACCAATTTAATTAAGGATAGATGACAACATATAATCAACAACATGAAATCAAATCATATATCAACATAATCAACAATATAGAGTTAAATCACTTATCAACCAAACCAACATTATAGATCAATATAGATTAATCAATAAAACCAACAATATGGGTCAATCCATAACGTCTCACAAGACGGGACAATCGCGCGGGACCATACCCACCTCATCGCCACCTAGCGTCACAAAGGACGGGACAATCGCATGAGACCATACCCACCTCATTGCCACTTTATAACGCCTCGAAAGACGGGACAATCACGCGGGACCATACCCACCTCATTGCCACTTCGGGTAATTCAAAACATTCTAATAGACAAGCTAACAATACAATCCAGATAGATTTCAACACATAGAATCAAATCAAATATCAACATAATCAGCAACATGGAATTAAATCAAATATCAACATAATCATCAACATAGGATTAAATCAAATAACAACAGAATCAATTGTTAGTGCCTTATAATGCAACTATATGCTGCTACCAAAATGGATCGATCAATAACGTCTTACAAGACGGGACAATCACGCGGGATCACACCCACCTCATCGCCACTTAACGTCACTACGGACGGGACAATCGCGTGGGACCACACCCACCTCATCGCCACTTTAGAACATCTCGAAAGATGGGACAATCCCGCGGGACCACACCCACCTCATTGCCACTTAAGGACCAAACCCTATATGCCAAGTCAGTCAACAACAATGCCCAACCAACGATCAATTCAGAGTAACCACAAGTTATTCATAATTACAACAATCGCACAAATACATCAAGCTCTATTGAGCGATGAAACAATAATTCAGTGCTGTAAAACATAACCATGTCCTATCCACTAGGAAGCAGTAATGACAGAAACCAGTAAACGACCGAATCCTCTCAGAAAACGGAGACACACGTCTCAATAAGTTCACTCGGCCGAAGCCTCCAGAAAACATTTTCCCAGTTCAGCACAACATTCATAATCAAATGCCAATCAACTTTAAACACCTTCATCTCAAACGCATCCAGTGCGATTTAAACATGCAAGACTCAAAGACGCGCTAAAACCGAGTTACCCTTACCTTAGGTGTTTTCCTTCCTAAGCTGCAACTCTAATCCAAGCACATCCTTGCTTTCCCGTGTCGGCTCGTTTCCTTTTATTCTTTAGTTTCGCCGCGAGGCGCTTTCGTCCTTCGTACCTTTCACAAGTTCATATGCTAAACCTTAGTCTTTAATGTCATATCTAAAGTTCCAAAACAAAATTAGCTAATCATTCTAACTCACTTAGGCTAATGCACATGCTTTATGTTTCAAGGACTAAAGTCCAAAGAGAAAATATTTGTGAGTTTTAAAGAAACCGGGTCCTTATAAAAAAACACATTTTGCAAACAAGTCCTCAACTAAAAGTGAATTCTTTTTCAACCCTCAAACTTTAATAAATTTATCAAATAAACCCCAAGACTTTTAAAACTCAAGTTTAACCAAAAACTTCAGCCTCTTGTGTTTTAAGCCCAAAGTTTTCCCACAATAAACTTTAGTTCTCAAACTTAACTTATGATTTTCATTAAACCAAAACAAATTCAGAAGTAATTTTTTCCAAACCCAAAACACGTTCCATAGTCTCGGCCACTCTTACATAACCATGTATAAATTTCCCTTTTTCCCCAAATCACTTTCAAAGTCATTTTTAACATTTAAAAACAACTAATCAAGGCTTAAGTAAAAATCCTTAAAGCCCCAAAAATCACTTAACTCAAGAAAACAACTTTTTAGAAAACTAATCGGTGAAATCTATAGATCCGGTGATGGGGAACAACATTTGTAAAAGAACTTTGGAAAAAGCGTCAATTAAAAATTTTAAAAAGACAAGAACTCAACCTTTTTGGAAACAAAAACCATGGTTCACTAGATCCTTTCCATAGTCATAACTTTAATGAAGGTGTGGAAACTAAAAGGATAAATTTCATTGACTAAAACAAGATCAAAGAAACTAGAAGGAGTTTTGCCATAAAATGAGAAGATGAAGATGATGGTGGTAGAGTGGTGGGGGATCTGCAGCTGGTCTTTCCCTTGCACCACGAATCCTGCTGCTCGTGAGGTGTAAGGCCCAAGTTTTAAAGCTTTGGATAAGTGAATAAAATAAAAGAGTTTATTTGATTAAATAGATTTGTGAAGGAGAAAGGTTCAGGAAAAGTCCAAGAATTATCGAAAAACCGATAGGAGTTATAGCACGACTAACATACGCTTAATCCTAGGTCAAAGGTATTAGTGAATAGTTAATTTACGCTTTAGGACACGATGGAAACTAATTCCAAAAATCCTCAGAGAAATGTTAGAACTTCTCTTTTCCGTCCTTAAACAATTATTTCGATGCGAAATCCTGGAAAGTACGAACGTCAAATTCCAATTCTCGGAAGTTTGCCGAAACGGAATCCCTGATAGTTCGAGAAAACCTAAGATCGACAGACGATGAAGACTTTTTCTATTTGGAGCTGCAAAAGAAGATTCCACCCGCGTTCTCCTATTTCTCTCGTCATTCCTAATCTTTCTTCAGAAGGAAGTTTTCTCATCCGACGATCACTGCAAAAAGTAGTTTTTCGGGATAAACCGACTTACACCGACTTATGCCGATTTTGGATCTTTTGGTTTAATTCCAAGAATCCTGTTTTGAGTTCTGGAATTCTGTCGCCAGAACCTATCTTAGAATGCGCAGAGGAACGCGCAGGAAAAATCGGAATCGCAAAAAAATCATATTTCCGTTTTTTCCAAAACCTATAAATAGCTTGAAAATTTGTTTTTTTGCAAAAAAATACCCATTTCCCCTCCCCAAACCCGCGAGCATCAAGAGAGAGAGAGAGATCCGGATCTTCGTCGTTTCTTGCCCGTTTGCTTCACCGATCGTCGCTAATCGAAGACCTCGAGGTAGGTAAACTATACTCTCCTTCGAATCGTTGTTTCCGTCCACTTCTCCTACGTCTTTCTGAGTTCAAAATTTTGAGGTTTTTGAAAAACTGTTCAAATACGCTGATTTCAGTGTCTAAACTTCTTCCCTGCATGCTCCTGAGCGTGTTCTGCGGATTAGATTTTGTCAAATGTCGACGAAATGCCGCCGGGATCAATTTCTACCTTAAATACCCATTTTTCGGCAAAGTCGCAACCTTTGGGCTGAAATCTATCGACCTGGCTTAGTGCTAGTAGGATTTGTCGTCATAAACGTCGTTGTGGACGTCCTCATCCAATTTGTTTTTCGAAAATCCAATTTTGAAATTTTGAGCTAAAAATAATGACCAAACTACCCCTATATCAGTTTTCGATCCGAAAATTTTTCCGAGCTTAGAACCGTCTTAGTTACGGCTTATGTTAACCTAGGAACCAAGTTTGATCGAAGAAAAATCGACCCTCCCAATTAAAGGAAGTGGCCGAGAGCTATATCAAGGGGGGGGGGGGAAGAATCCGATTTTTCGAAAACTTGTCTTAACGCGTTAGATTGTCGTACCACGGAGGTTGTAGTGTACCGTGTGACCCTAGGACTCTTTGATTGCTGAGTTTCTGACTCTTGGTGTTGATTTCTGTGATTTTTGCTTAAGGTTCTTTTGAGGAGATTCCTGGAGAACAAGGAGAAGAGCGTGAAGGACACTTGGAGGAGGAAGCTGGAAGACCCACCGGTGAGGGCTACTCTCTGAATTACTAGATAATGCTTTAGGGGTCGACAAATTCGACTTGATTTATGTGTTATGCACTAAATTGCTAAATGTCTGAATTGTTCTCTGAGGCTTCGGCCGACCTTGCTGAGTATTTGATGCCATGATATTGTGTGCTAAATGATTCACATGCTACGTGCTACATGGTTAACTTAGGATGTGTTGGAATATGCTGTTTATGCTTTTGACTGAGCTGTTTTAATTATGCTATTCCACTTGTACCTGAGATTTTGAGGAGTGAGGATTACGGGCAGGTCATGCCAAATTTTTATGAGATTTTGAGAGAGTTTTAAAGGACGAACGGAGTTCGGACCTTGTTATGTTTTAATGGATCGAGACCTTCTCAGGGAATTATTTGAGATTATGGGATCTCTGAAAACTCTTAGGAAGTATTATAAGATTAAAATGAAAACTATTTTATCACGGAAAACTCATAAGACATTAATCAATTTCTAAATCCTTTGAACAATAATAATACCCTTAGATAAGAGCTTAGAGCCTGAATATTAGTTTGGGAAATATGAGAAGTGTCGTCGAGTCCACGTTTTGAGGAAATATACAAGTCTTCGAGTATGTTGAAAACTCTTTTGCTCGATGAGCAGTTTAATGTTTGGCTATCTAAAGTTTAGCCGGAGACTATAAGTTTCCAAGTACTTCGGTACCTTTTCGCTCAATGAGCAGTTTATTGATTGGCTATCTAAAGTTTAGCCGGGAACCATGAGTTCCAAAGTATCTTCTTCTTCTTTTGATTAATTCATTTTGTCGCAGAATCGACATTTGCCTTAGGGTATTTCTTTTAGAGACCTTAAGTTATTTAGAACACGTGGCGACGTGTCGGGTGAGGTCGGAGACGTTGTTTGGCTAATCACTTGCATTCATGCACTCATTTTGAGGTTAATACACGGCGTGATACCGGACCTCGGTGGATTCCAAAATGGTCATAAGACCCGGATTTCCATATTTAGGACACTACGGTGGTCCTCAGTAGCAGACGGAATGGCAGACCTACGGGTTCACTGCTGATCTGACTACTTTTGTGTGGTGTAAGAGACACGCGAGCAGGAAGGTACCCACCGTGGCTGGTGTTAGGGCCGCCTCGTTGATGTCCATCCTTCTTCCGGAATGCATTTTGTTACCCAGCATTGCATTTCATGCAATATACATGCTGACTTAGTTGCTGAGTGTGATTGGTACCTGTTCATCATATTTGAGGCATGCTATTTGTTTTATGATTTCTTATATTCATTATGATACTTGCAACCCTAGGAAGTCATCCCTAAAATTATAAGCCTGAGAGGCAAATATTTATTATCCTATATTATATCTGGTTTTATTATTTATATAATTCTTTGGAGTTGACCCTCGCGTCTGCTGTGTGTGTTTGGGCGGACTACGCCATTTGTCAGATGAGTATGGCGGATTGGTTTACGATGGTCAGCCCCTCGGGGGGGACCAGGTACGAGATGCTTGATCAGGACGACCCAGGTGCATGGGTGGTCGACTCCATAGGCCACCGTGCGACCTACACCGGTCGGGTTATGGAGGACCGTGTTGACCGATTCGGACGCTTGACGGAGGGGGTGATGAGGAGACACATAGTGAGCTTCAACTTGCCGCCTGGTGTGCATTGTGGACCCGGCTTGGGAGGACCACCACCACCACCATCTTCGGATGAGGAGGACCCCTCTGAGGAGGTGCCAGTGGGTGAGGTTTCGACGGAGTCTAGTCCGTCTACTGTTGCTGCTGTCGTCGCGGATCTCGTTCCGGGCCCCGAGCCCGAGAGGCCAGTGCAGGAGCGCATCAGGGTGGACAGAGAGGGCAGCGTTGTGTATGTCGACCTAGTCGTCCTGGATGTAGATTCGGACGACGACCGCGCTAGCATGTAGGATCGAGTGCTAGGGTGGGCTCCTCGAGTAGGGATTAGTGTAGGAGTTGTGTCGATGCTCTGACCGTCATGTTTTCAGTTTTGGGACAGGGTAGTTTCCTGCCGGTAGCTTTTTGTGTGGTTTTCTTATGAAGATCACAGAGAGCTGGTTGGACTAGGGAGGTCTTTTCTTTAGGCCACTGGGCCAATTTGTTCTCAGTTTTTGAGGTAGGGTGTTGCGGACACAGGTTTTACCTTGGTTTGTACATATTGCCTTCGGGCGTTACCTTTTTCTGTCACCCGTCGCTTGAGGTTACTCGCGATGTGGCTGGTACTAGTGTGGGCATGTATATATTTATGTAGATGTATATTAGTTTTCTTTTACCTTTTGTCGAGAAGTTTATTTTCTTTCAGTCCTTCATTTTATTATCAAAAAAAATAATTCACGTTTTTCCGCTTAAGTTATTTCTTTGGTTACTAAAGTGACGCCACCGAAATCGGGGTGTTACACTGTGGTATCAGAGCTTAGTCGAGTCTTTGGGGAATAGGTCTTCTGTGCTAGGTTGTGTGACTCTGCAAAGAGTAAAAATTGATTGTCTGCCAAGCGATTTTTCGCTTAGAATTGCTTGAAGTTATTGCTTAATCATATTGTATAGTTATATTAGATGCTATCTTATGATGAGCACTAACTGTTTGTTAATTTAGCAGAACATGGTGAACGCTAACCAACTAGCTGAGATGATGGCCACTATGGCCCAAGCTGTGACTGCACAGGCAAACGATAATGCTATGAGGCGTGCTGCTGAGGAGGCACGTGATCAGCACCAACGCCAGAGGGAAGTGACAATGGACCAGAACAGAGGCCTGAATGATTTCAGGAGACAGGATCCACCTAAGTTCTCGGGGGGTACTGACCCGGACAAAGCGGATCTCTGGATCCAGGAGATTGAAAAGATCTTCGGTGTATTACAGACTGCTGAGGGGGCCAAGGTGGGAATGGCAACCTTTCTACTGTTGGGTGATGCTGAGTACTGGTGGAGAGGCGCCAGAGGAATGATGGAAGCAAACAACTTGGAAGTGAATTGGGTTTCGTTTCGTGCTGCTTTTCTGGAGAAGTATTTTCCAGATAGTGCTCGGGACGAGCGTGAGTCGCAATTCCTGACACTTCGTCAGGGTAGCATGTCCATCCCGGAATATGCTGCCAAGCTGGAATCGTTGGCCAAGCACTTTCGATTCTTCCGCAATGGGGTCGATGAACCCTACATGTGCAAGCGCTTTGTGAATGGGCTGAGGCCCGATATTGAAGACTCGGTGAAACCATTGGGAATCACTCGCTTCCAGACCTTGGTTGAAAAAGCCACGGAAGTGGAGATAATGAAGAATAAGAGACTGAACCGTGTTGGAACAGGAGGGCCGATGAGGTCGGGCTCTCAAAATATTCAAGGCAGAGGGAGATTTCAGTGCAGGAGGCCGTATCAACGACCTGCTGGTAGAGGGATTGCTTCAGGATCTTATAGGCCCATGGTGGGTACTGCTGGAGGTTCTGGAGGTCAGACTGTGAACAGGGAGATGACCTGTTACAGATGTGGGCAGCCTGGGCACTATGCCAATGCTTGTACTGACATGAGGCCCAAATGCTTTAACTGTAACAAGTTGGGGCATACTGCTGGTCAATGCAGAGCACCCAAGACAGAACCAGCTGTCAACACTGCTCGTGGGAAGCGTCCTGCTGCTAAGGCAAGAGTCTACACCATGGATGGTGAAGAAACTGAAGGGGTTGATGGTCTGATCAGGGGAGACTGCGAGATTGACGGTAATCTCCTAACTGTACTTTTTGATTCCGGAGCAACGCACTCTTTTATCTCTAGGGAATGTGCTACTAGATTAAAACTTCCCGTTACTGCTTTGAGTTTCGATCTTATAGTTACCACACCTGCCAAAACTCTGCTTGCCAATACTGCATGCATGTATTGCCCAGTAACCTATAGAGATCGAGTTTACCATGCTAACCTAGTGTGCCTAACTCTCAAGAACCTAGATGTTATCCTGGGGATGGACTGGTTGTCCCACTACCATTGTCTTCTGGACTGCAGCCGAAAGAGAGTGGTATTTCCTGACTCGGATCTTTCCGAGTATCTATCCGCCAATCATATTAGCGTCTCTCTGAATGAAGGATCTCAAGAGTATTCAGTTTTGTTAAGCTTGGAGAGTAAAGGGAATTCGGAAGTGAGTAATATTCCAGTTGTGAGGGACTTCGCGGATGTTTTTCCTGGCGATGTACCTGGTTTGCCGCCTGTACGCGACATTGAGTTTGCTATTGACATCGTACCGGGAACAGGACCGATTTCGATTGCACCATATCGGATGGCACCTGTGGAATTGGTGGAGTTGAAGTCTCAACTTGAGGATCTTCTGTCGAAGGGATTTATCCGACCAAGTGTTTCACCTTGGGGAGCACCCGTCTTATTGGTGAAGAAGAAGGACGGGAAATCTAGACTTTGTGTCGACTATCGACAACTGAACAAAGTGACCGTCAAGAATAGGTATCCGTTACCTAGAATTGACGATTTGATGGATCAACTACGAGGAGCTGCGATATTCTCAAAGATAGACCTGAAGTCGGGTTACCATCAGATCAGAGTAAAGACTGAGGATATCCAAAAGACGGCATTCAGAACTCGTTATGGACATTATGAGTATCTAGTGATGCCGTTTGGGGTGACAAACGCACCTGCCATTTTCATGGATTACATGAACAGGACTTTCCATCCATTCTTAGATCGATTTGTCGTGGTGTTTATCGACGACATTCTGATCTACTCAAAGAATGCTGAAGATCATGAAGGGCACTTGCGTCAGGTTTTACAAGTGTTGAGAGAGACAAAGCTGTACGCCAACCCTTCTAAGTGTGAATTTTGGCTCGAAGAGGTAAAATTCTTAGGTCATGTGATCTCTAAAGAAGGCATAGCTGTGGATCCAGCAAAGGTAGAGACTGTGTTGTCATGGGAACGGCCAAAGACCGTGACGGAGATCAGGAGTTTTGTCGGTTTGGCGGGATACTATCGTCGCTTCATTGAGAATTTCGCCAAGATCGTTGGACCCTTGACCCAACTTACGAGAAAGGATCAACCTTTTGCATGGACCGAAGCGTGCGAAACTAGCTTTCGGACAATGAAGGAACGTTTGACAACGTCACCTGTACTAGTCTTACCGCAACCAGAGGAACCGTATGAAGTGTACTGTGATGCTTCGCATCAAGGTTTGGGATGTGTGCTGATGCAACATCGGAAGGTGGTGGCTTATGCTTCACGACAACTGAAGACTCATGAGAAGAACTATCCGACTCATGACTTAGAACTTGCTGCCATTGTGTTTTCGTTGAAGATCTGGAGACATCACTTATATGGATGCAATTTCACCATATTCAGTGATCACAAGAGCTTGAAGTACTTGTTCGACCAGAAGGAGTTGAACATGAGACAACGACGTTGGATGGAATTTCTCAAGGATTACGATTTTACCTTACAATACCATCCTGGAAAGGCTAATGTTGTTGCTGATGCATTGAGCAGGAAGATGCATATCTCGTCAATGATGGTTAGGGAGCTGCAACTGCTGGAACAATTTCGGGATTTGAGTTTAGATGTGGGAGTATCCGAGGGAGAACTGAAGTTTGGAATGGTCAGGATTACCAATGGATTGATGGAGGAAATCCGAGACCAACAGTTACAAGATGAATTTTTACTCGGAAAAAGGAATTTGGTAATTCAGGGTAAGGACCCGGAATTCAAGGTAGGAAGTGACAATATCCTGCGGTGTAAGGGTAGAGTTTGCGTACCTAACAACCCTGACTTAAGGAGGTTGATTATGGACGAAGGTCACAAAAGCAAGTTGAGCATTCACCCTGGAATGAAAAAGATGCATCAGGACTTGAAGGTGAATTTTTGGTGGCCAGGAATGAAAAGACAAGTGGCAGAATATGTAGCTGCATGTTTAACCTGTCAAAAGGCGAAGGTGGAACATCAGAAATCTTCGGGTATGCTACAAAGTTTGGATGTACCTCAATGGAAATGGGATAGCATATCGATGGATTTTGTCGTGGCATTGCCAAGGACTCAAAAGGGATATGATTCGATTTGGGTAATCGTGGATCGACTGACTAAGTCGGCTCATTTCATACCTGTGAGGACCACGTACAACGTGGAGAAGCTATCAGAGATATATATAGCTGAGATTGTGCGACTTCATGGAGTGCCAACAAGTATCGTTTCCGATAGAGACCCGAAGTTTACTTCACATTTGTGGGGAGCTCTTCATAATGCTTTGGGAACGAGGCTGAGATTAAGTTCTGCTTATCATCCACAGACTGATGGGCAAACTGAGAGAACTATCCAATCATTGGAGGATTTGCTACGAGCTTGCGTGTTAGACAACAAGGGCAGTTGGGATACCCTATTGCCACTGATTGAGTTCACATACAACAACAGTTTTCATACGACCATAGGCATGGCACCGTATGAGGCTTTGTATGGCCGCAAGTGTAGAACACCTTTATGTTGGTATCAAGATGGAGAGAATTTGTTAGTTGGACCGGAACTTCTGCAACAGACGACTGAGAAGATTAAACAGATCAGAGAGAAGATGAAGGCTTCTCAGAGTAGACAGAAGAGCTATGCAGATCAAAGGCGCAGAACCCTGGAATTTGAAGAAGGAGATCATGTGTTTCTGCGAGTTACTCAGACTACAGGAGTTGGTCGAGCAATCAAGTCAAGAAAGCTTACGCCAAAGTTCATTGGACCTTATCAGATTACTCGTCGTGTAGGACCGGTAGCTTATCAGATCGCACTACCGCCTTTTCTATCAAACATTCACGATGTATTCAATGTGTCACAACTGAGGAAGTATATTGCTGATCCGACACATGTTATCGAGCTGGATGACATTGAGTTGAAGGATAACTTGTCTTTCGAGACACCGCCAATCAGCATTGGTGACACAAGGATAAAGCAGTTGAGGGGAAAGGAGATCGAGTTAGTGAAGGTTATTTGGAACAAGGACACCGGCGATGCGACGTGGGAGCTGAAGGAAAAGATCAAGGAACAGTACCCAGAACTTTTTACTGAACCATAAGTTTCGAGGTCGAAACTTTCTTTTTGGAGGGTAGTAATGTAAGGCCCAAGTTTTAAAGCTTTGGATAAGTGAATAAAATAAAAGAGTTTATTTGATTAAATAGATTTGTGAAGGAGAAAGGTTCAGGAAAAGTCCAAGAATTATCGAAAAACCGATAGGAGTTATAGCACGACTAACATACGCTTAATCCTAGGTCAAAGGTATTAGTGAATAGTTAATTTACGCTTTAGGACACGATGGAAACTAATTCCAAAAATCCTCAGAGAAATGTTAGAACTTCTCTTTTCCGTTCTTAAACAATTATTTCGATGCGAAATCCTGGAAAGTACGAACGTCAAATTCCAATTCTCGGAAGTTTGCCGAAACGGAATCCCTGATAGTTCGAGAAAACCTAAGATCGACAGACGATGAAGACTTTTTCTATTCGGAGCTGCAAAAGAAGATTCCACCCGCGTTCTCCTATTTCTCTCGTCATTCCTAATCTTTCTTCAGAAGGAAGTTTTCTCATCCGACGATCACTGCAAAAAGTAGTTTTTCGGGATAAACCGACTTACACCGACTTATGCCGAATTTGGATCTTTTGGTTTAATTCCAAGAATCCTGTTTTGAGTTCTGAAATTCTGTCGCCAGAACCTATCTTAGAATGCGCAGAGGAACGCACAGGAAAAATCGGAATCGCAAAAAAAATCATTTTTCCGTTTTTTTCCAAAACCTATAAATAGCTTGAAAATTTGTTTTTTTGCAAAAAAATACCCATTTCCCCTCCCCAAACCCGCGAGCATCAAGAGAGAGAGAGAGATCCGGATCTTCGTCGTTTCTTGCCCGTTTGCTTCACCGATCGTCGCTAATCGAAGACCTCGAGGTAGGTAAACTATACTCTCCTTCGAATCGTCGTTTCCGTCCACTTCTCCTACGTCTTTCTGAGTTCAAAATTTTGAGGTTTTTGAAAAACTGTTCAAATACGCTGATTTCAGTGTCTAAACTTCTTCCCTGCATGCTCCTGAGCGTGTTCTGCGGATTAGATTTTGTCAAATGTCGACGAAATGCCGCCGGGATCAATTTCTACCTTAAATACCCATTTTTCGGCAAAGTCGCAACCTTTGGGCTGAAATCTATCGACCTGGCTTAGTGCTAGTAGGATTTGTCGTCATAAACGTCGTTGTGGACGTCCTCATCCAATTTGTTTTTCGAAAATCCAATTTTGAAATTTTGAGCTAAAAATAATGACCAAACTACCCCTATATCAGTTTTCGATCCGAAAATTTTTCCGAGCTTAGAACCGTCTTAGTTACGGCTTATGTTAACCTAGGAACCAAGTTTGATCGAAGAAAAATCGACCCTCCCAATTAAAGGAAGTGGCCGAGAGCTATATCAAGGGGGGGGGGGGAAGAATCCGATTTTTCGAAAACTTGTCTTAACGCGTTAGATTGTCGTACCACGGAGGTTGTAGTGTACCGTGTGACCCTAGGACTCTTTGATTGCTGAGTTTCTGACTCTTGGTGTTGATTTCTGTGATTTTTGCTTAAGGTTCTTTTGAGGAGATTCCTGGAGAACAAGGAGAAGAGCGTGAAGGACACTTGGAGGAGGAAGCTGGAAGACCCACCGGTGAGGGCTACTCTCTGAATTACTAGATAATGCTTTAGGGGTCGACAAATTCGACTTGATTTATGTGTTATGCACTAAATTGCTAAATGTCTGAATTGTTCTCTGAGGCTTCGGCCGACCTTGCTGAGTATTTGATGCCATGATATTGTGTGCTAAATGATTCACATGCTACGTGCTACATGGTTAACTTAGGATGTGTTGGAATATGCTGTTTATGCTTTTGACTGAGCTGTTTTAATTATGCTATTCCACTTGTACCTGAGATTTTGAGGAGTGAGGATTACGGGCAGGTCATGCCAAATTTTTATGAGATTTTGAGAGAGTTTTAAAGGACGAACGGAGTTCGGACCTTGTTATGTTTTAATGGATCGAGACCTTCTCAGGGAATTATTTGAGATTATGGGATCTCTGAAAACTCTTAGGAAGTATTATAAGATTAAAATGAAAACTATTTTATCACGGAAAACTCATAAGACATTAATCAATTTCTAAATCCTTTGAACAATAATAATACCCTTAGATAAGAGCTTAGAGCCTGAATATTAGTTTGGGAAATATGAGAAGTGTCGTCGAGTCCACGTTTTGAGGAAATATACAAGTCTTCGAGTATGTTGAAAACTCTTTTGCTCGATGAGCAGTTTAATGTTTGGCTATCTAAAGTTTAGCCGGAGACTATAAGTTTCCAAGTACTTCGGTACCTTTTCGCTCGATGAGCAGTTTATTGATTGGCTATCTAAAGTTTAGCCGGGAACCATGAGTTCCAAAGTATCTTCTTCTTCTTTTGATTAATTCATTTTGTCGCAGAATCGACATTTGCCTTAGGGTATTTCTTTTAGAGACCTTAAGTTATTTAGAACACGTGGCGACGTGTCGGGTGAGGTCGGAGACGTTGTTTGGCTAATCACTTGCATTCATGCACTCATTTTGAGGTTAATACACGGCGTGATACCGGACCTCGGTGGATTCCAAAATGGTCATAAGACCCGGATTTCCATATTTAGGACACTACGGTGGTCCTCAGTAGCAGACGGAATGGCAGACCTACGGGTTCACTGCTGATCTGACTACTTTTTTGTGGTGTAAGAGACACGCGAGCAGGAAGGTACCCACCGTGGCTGGTGTTAGGGCCGCCTCGTTGATGTCCATCCTTCTTCCGGAATGCATTTTGTTACCCAGCATTGCATTTCATGCAACATACATGCTGACTTAGTTGCTGAGTGTGATTGGTACCTGTTCATCATATTTGAGGCATGCTATTTGTTTTATGATTTCTTATATTCATTATGATACTTGCAACCCTAGGAAGTCATCCCTAAAATTATAAGCCTGAGAGGCAAATATTTATTATCCTATATTATATCTGGTTTTATTATTTATATAATTCTTTGGAGTTGACCCTCGCGTCTGCTGTGTGTGTTTGGGCGGACTACGCCATTTGTCAGATGAGTATGGCGGATTGGTTTACGATGGTCAGCCCCTCGGGGGGGACCAGGTACGAGATGCTTGATCAGGACGACCCAGGTGCATGGGTGGTCGACTCCATAGGCCACCGTGCGACCTACACCGGTCGGGTTATGGAGGACCGTGTTGACCGATTCGGACGCTTGACGGAGGGGGTGATGAGGAGACACATAGTGAGCTTCAACTTGCCGCCTGGTGTGCATTGTGGACCCGGCTTGGGAGGACCACCACCACCACCATCTTCGGATGAGGAGGACCCCTCTGAGGAGGTGCCAGTGGGTGAGGTTTCGACGGAGTCTAGTCCGTCTACTGTTGCTGCTGTCGTCGCGGATCTCGTTCCGGGCCCCGAGCCCGAGAGGCCAGTGCAGGAGCGCATCAGGGTGGACAGAGAGGGCAGCGTTGTGTATGTCGACCTAGTCGTCCTGGATGTAGATTCGGACGACGACCGCGCTAGCATGTAGGATCGAGTGCTAGGGTGGGCTCCTCGAGTAGGGATTAGTGTAGGAGTTGTGTCGATGCTCTGACCGTCATGTTTTCAGTTTTGGGACAGGGTAGTTTCCTGCCGGTAGCTTTTTGTGTGGTTTTCTTATGAAGATCACAGAGAGCTGGTTGGACTAGGGAGGTCTTTTCTTTAGGCCACTGGGCCAATTTGTTCTCAGTTTTTGAGGTAGGGTGTTGCGGACACAGGTTTTACCTTGGTTTGTACATATTGCCTTCGGGCGTTACCTTTTTCTGTCACCCGTCGCTTGAGGTTACTCGCGATGTGGCTGGTACTAGTGTGGGCATGTATATATTTATGTAGATGTATATTAGTTTTCTTTTACCTTTTGTCGAGAAGTTTATTTTCTTTCAGTCCTTCATTTTATTATCGAAAAAAATAATTCACGTTTTTCCGCTTAAGTTATTTCTTTGGTTACTAAAGTGACGCCACCGAAATCGGGGTGTTACATGAGGGAGAGAGAGCAATATGGGTCTTATTTTAAATAAACAGACAAGGGACTTGCACTTTGCTTAGAGAGAAGTAATATGGAGAAGTAGAAGTGGAAGAAAGAAAGAATATGGGTCTTTTGGTTGCTGTACAAGGAAAAGCAACATGAAGAAGGTGGAGAGTGAGTAAGTGGGCGTGAGTGAGAGGTACCATGGTGGTGTGTGCTTCAGCAAAAGAAATGAAAGAAAGAAGAAGTGGGGCGCATCTAATAAGCACAAAGAAATCTTTGCACAAGTAAGGGTTGAACCGGTACCCGGTATTTTTTATTTTTTGAAAATAAAAAATATTATTTTCTTTTTATTTTCTGAAAAATAAAAATAGTATTTTTCATCACCTCTTTTTCTCCCCCTTCTCTCCACCACAGCCTCTCATCAACCACCATGTCTTCTGCCAGAACCACCACGATCTCCTCCCCCACCATTCACCATTCGTCCATCCCTGTAGTTGAACAGGTGAAAAGCTTCTGGGTTTCAACTTATGTTGCTGGCTTGGTGCGGCAATATTGACATTGAGAGAAAGAGATTCAAGAGAAAGAACCCTGAAACAAAGGTGGTCCAGAGGTGGTGATGATACCCACAGAGACAAAAACCCAACATCCCTTCGAAAAATTGGCACCGTGTAGATGTTCTGCGCCACCACCTCTAATTCGAAAAATCCAACACCATAACACTTCTTCCCGGCGACGAAATCGGCGATCGGGTTTTGTAGAGGAGGAGAACAACATCAAATTGCTTTCCGATGAAAAGACAGCAGAACAAATGAGAAACCCAGATGAGAAAAATTTCAGAAAAACAGTAGAACAACCCAAATCTGAGCATAGGTCGATCTGCTTCACCCTCACCGGTTCTGTATTGTTTAAACTCCAATATGCTCCCAACGCAGTGGAGAGTGGTGAGGGAATAAGGGATGATCGTGGTTGGGGCCTATCTGAGAAGAGAAGGGATAACTGAGGTGTGAATAGGGAAAAAAGGACATGGTTGTGGTGTGGATTGGGTAGAAAGGAGGTGGCGGCGGCACTTGGTTGGGGAGAGGAGGTGTTAGGGTTTCTCGAGAGGAAGAAGGTCAGGTTTCTAGAATTAAGGGATGAGAAAATTTTTTCTTTTTTTTTTTTCAAAATGAGAAAATTGAAAAAATATAATTAATTTATAAATCAGAAAATGAAAAAAACCTACAAACCTTCTAGAGTAGGTCAGAAAGCCCTTGTGCACGGTTACACAAAGATATCTTTGTGCTTATTAGAATTTCCCGAAGAAGTGCTGCAAGGAAGAAATGAAGGGATGTGAATGTGGGAGAAAGAAAAGAAAATGAAGAAGAAAAGAAAGCTGGTGGTGATGTTTCTGAATGAGAGAGAACGTGAGTGAGGGAGGATAAGGATGAATGGTTTAGATATTTAGGGGAGATATTTTCATAAGATATTTTGAGGAGATATTTTAAAAACCGGTACGAATGGATTTAGATACTGAATGATTTAGCTCATAGAGTCAAGAGAAAAATATAGGGGTGATATATTATTATCCCAAAAATTAAGAGGAACTCTATGAAATGATAAAATATAAATTTGGATCACTTTGAGCAAAATAAAACGATCCATGGACAAGAAAATGAGTAAAAAATTGAGCTAAAGAATAACTGTGAGATAGTTAGAGCAAAAATAACGTCGTCATTTAATGCATCTAGCTAGAATAAATTATAAGAAAAATGATAATAATTATTATTATCATTCGAGGAGAAAATATTTTAGAATCGGTTTAGAATCAGTCTGTTTCAAAATCTGACACAGAACTGATTAGGAAAATATTCTCTGGATGAGAAAACTTCCTTCACGGAAAAGATTTATAGAGATGAAAGGATTAAAACAACGCGGACAAAAACTCCGAAAGGAGCTTCGAACACGGTTCAGGGTCTCGCTTAAGTCACTGAGGAGATAAAGTCTAACTTTATCGGATTTCCGGAAAGCGAAACCTATCGATCTTACAATCAAAAGTTCCGTAGTGGAACACTTGCCATAATCAAACATAAAAACAATAGAATATAAAAGCTCAATTATTTAATATATTGAAAATAAAACAACAATCTAGTTATTTAATTCAGGGTCTTACAATACTACCCCCAAAAGGAAACAAGGAATCTATTATGCAAGTGACATCATAAATCCGATATACTCTCAACGATTTTCACATCGAAGAATCGCAAGAAAGCAATGCACCGGAACCTACCCTAAACCTCAAACAATACTTATAAGGTAATCCTGTAAGCTTTAACCAACAATGGTAAGCTCTTTACCCAAAAGTCTCTAGCCTTACACCCGACTCTATTCTTCGAGTCTTCTATAGTTCTTCCACATGGAGTAGCTTCTGCTCACATCGCCACCGATTGTCGTCTGACAGCAGGCGTACGATCGCTCAAACACAAGCATACAAACAAAGCAAGCGCGGGGGTCAACTCACAGAATAGTGTATATAATACATGTAAGATCAAGTTTTGATCTAGTAGTACAACTCTATGTTTTGACGATTACATGTTAACCTTTTTGATATGAACAATTGTGGTACTCTAACGTGTTTTTCTGAGTGTGCTATTTACAGGCTCTGACCTCAACTCAATCTCACACAAATCAGAAGCACTGTGTATAAAGAGCAACCCAAGCAACGCTTTCGCATTCACCATGTTCAGTATGAACAGTGGAAAAGCTTCAGAAGTTCTGAAGTTATACAAACTCTGATGTGGACTCAGTCACTAGAAGTTCTGAAGATCCAGAAAGTCTGATAACCAAGAAACACTGAAGGTTCAGATGGTGTAGAAGACTCTGAAGATCCAGAAGCTGAATAGTGGAAACTCTGATGTCCAGAAGCAAGATACTCTGAAGACCATGTTCTTCCCTCTGAGTTCAGAATCAGAAGAAACAATGGTCAGAGGATCTGGGCTTTCCCTCTGACTCTGATCAACCGGCTTCACAAGTTCCAATATGAAGCATTCCCCTGATCAGAAGTCTCCTAGGTTTAAAGGTCAAGTCGCTATCCAAGTACAAAAGCAACTGTACCTTCCTGACGACCTATCTAACAGTCTCAGACATAGCAGAAGCTGGATTTTCCAGAACTGCCCTCCAACGGTAGCATTTCCCATGCAACGCTCAACCCTAATCCTTGGAGTATATAAAGAGGCTGAAGACTGAAAGAAACGGCTAGAAGCATTCACATACGCGCAAGACATATTCAAATTCTTCTAAGCTTTCTTTCATCTGAAATTCATTGAGTTTACTATTAGCTTTTTAGAAGCAAATCTCTTGTAAACAATTCTTTGATAAACAGTTTGTTTAGTTCCTTTAGGAGATCAAGGCTGATCGGATCCTAGAGAAGACTAAGAGAGTGAATCTTAGTGTGAGCTAAGTCAGTGTAATTGTTAGTCACTTGTAGGTTTCAAGTGCAGTTGTAACTCTTACCTGATTAGTGGATTGCCTTCATTCTAAGAAGGAAGAAATCACCTTAACGGGTGGACTGGAGTAGCTGGAGTGATTTATCAAGTGAACCAGGATAAAATCCTTGTGTGCTTTTCTATCTCTTATCTTTAGCACTTAAGTTCTCGAAAGATTTGTCAAAATCTTTAAGGTGGAAGTTTTATACTGAAAACGTTATTCAAACCCCCCCTTTCTACCGTTTTTCATACCTTCAATTGGTATCAGAGCGCAAGTTCTGATTACCACACCTAACAGTGTTCAGTGATCCGGGCCGGTGTGAAAAATAATGGCTGCCACCACCAGTGAAACTCAAAGAGATGGTTACAATGCAAAGCCTCCTATGTTCGACGGTCAAAGGTTCGAATATTGGAAAGATAGACTGGAAAGTTTCTTTCTGGGTTTCGATGCAGATCTCTGGGATATTATTGTGGATGGCTACGAGCGTCCAGTTGATGCAGATGGCAAGAAGATCCCAAGGTCAGAGATGACTGCAGATCAAAAGAAGCTGTACTCACAACATCACAAAGCAAGAGCAATTCTTCTAAGTGCTATTTCCTATGAAGAGTACCAGAAGATTACAGATCGTGAGTTTGCGAAAGGCATTTTCGAATCTCTGAAGATGTCTCATGAAGGAAACAAGAAAGTCAAAGAATCAAAGGCATTGTCTTTGATCCAAAAGTATGAATCCTTCATCATGGAGCCAAATGAGTCCAAAAGTATGAATCCTTCCAAAAGATCATGTCATAAGGGTCATCAGGTGTCTTCCTGAAAGTTGGATGCCTTTGGTGACTTCAATAGAGCTCACGAGAGACGTTGAGAATATGAGTTTAGAAGAACTCATCAGCATTTTGAAATGCCATGAGCTGAAGCGCTCAGAGATGCAAGATCTGAGGAAAAAGTCCATAGCCTTGAAATCTAAATCTGAAAAGGCTAAGGTTGAGAAGTCAAAAGCTCTTCAAGCTGAAGAAGAGGAATCTGAAGAAGCATCAGAAGATTCTGATGAAGATGAGCTGACTCTGATCTCCAAGAGACTCAATCGCATCTGGAAGCACAGGCAGAGCAAATACAAAGGCTCTGGAAAGGCAAAAGGAAAGTCTGAATCCTCAGGTCAGAAGAAGTCCTCACTTAAGGAAGTCACATGCTTTGAGTGCAAAGAATCAGGGCACTACAAAAGTGACTGTCCAAAATTGAAGAAGGACAAGAAGCCAAAGAAGCACTTCAAGACAAAGAAGAGTCTGATGGTGACATTTGATGAATCAGAGTCAGAGGATGTTGACTCTGATGATGAAGTCCAAGGACTCATGGCTATTGTCAAAGACAAGGAAGCAGAGTCAAAGGGAGTTGTTGACTCTGACTCAGAATCAGAAGGAAATCCTAACTCAGACGATGAAAATGAGGTATTCGCTTCTTTCTCTACCTCTGAACTGAAACATGCATTGTCTGATATTATGGATAAGTATAACTCCTTATTGTCTAAGCATAAGAAGCTGAAAAAGAACTTATCTGCTGTTTCCAAGACTCCTTCTGAACATGAGAAAATTATTTCTGATTTGAAAAATGATAATCATGCCTTGATCAATTCTAACTCTGTGCTTAAGAACCAGATTGCTAAGTTAGAAGAAATTGTTGCCTGTGATGCCTCTGATTGTAGAAATGAATCTAAGTATGAAAAGTCTTTTCTAAGATTCCTAGCTAAAAGCGTGGATAGAAGCTTAATGGCTTCAATGATCTATGGCGTAAGCAGAAATGGAATGCATGGCATTGGCTATTCTAAACCAATTAGAAATGAGCCCTCTGTGTCTAAAGCTAAATCCTTGTATGAATGCTTTGTTCCCTCTGGTACCATATTGCCTGATCCTGTACCTGCTAAAGTTGCTAAAAACCCTCTTAAAAAGGGATCCTTCTCTATGACTAAATATCATGCAAATATTCCTTTAAAATATCATGTTGAGACACCCAAGGTGATCAGAACCTCTGGGGTAACTAACAAGAGAGGACCCAGAAAGTGGGTACCTAAGGACAAGATTATCTATGTTGCAGATATCCTTGATAGCTCCACTGAAACACCAATCATGGTATCTGGACAGTGAATGCTCGCGTCACATGACGGGAGAAAGGCGTATGTTCCGAGAGCTGAAACTTAAGCCTGGAGGCGAAGTTGGCTTTGGAGGAAATGAAAAGGGTAAAATTGTTGGTACTGGTACTATTTGTGTAGATAGTAGTCCATGCATTGATAATGTGTTATTGGTAGACGGCTTAACACATAACTTATTGTCTATAAGTCAATTAGCTGACAAGGGTTATGATGTTATATTCAATCAAAAGTCCTGCCGGGCTGTAAGTCAAATCGATGGCTCTGTTCTGTTTAACAGCAAGAGGAAGAACAACATTTATAAGATCAGATTATCTGAGTTGGAGGCTCAGAATGTGAAGTGCCTTCTGTCTGTTAATGAAGAGCAGTGGGTATGGCATAGACGGTTAGGGCATGCCAGTATGAGAAAGATTTCTCAGCTGAGCAAGCTAAACCTTGTCAGGGGCTTACCCAATCTGAAGTTCGCTTCAGACGCTCTTTGTGAAGCATGTCAGAAAGGCAAATTCACAAAAGTCCCTTTCAAGGCAAAGAATGTTGTCTCAACCTCAAGGCCGTTGGAACTTCTGCATATCGACCTTTTTGGACCAGTGAAAACTGAGTCTATAGGTGGCAAGAGATATGGGATGGTTATCGTTGATGACTATAGCCGCTGGACATGGGTAAAGTTTCTAACCCGCAAGGATGAGTCTCATGCTGTGTTCTCTACCTTCATTGCTCAAGTGCAAAACGAGAAGGCTTGTAGGATTGTGCGTGTCAGAAGTGACCATGGTGGAGAGTTTGAGAATGACATATTTGAGAGTCTGTTTGATTCCTATGGAATTGCACATGATTTCTCTTGTCCCAGAACTCCTCAACAAAATGGTGTTGTTGAGAGGAAGAACAAAACTCTTCAGGAGATGGCTAGAACCATGCTCCAAGAAACTGGCATGGCTAAGCACTTTTGGGCAGAGGCAGTAAATACAGCATGTTACATTCAGAACAGAATCTCTGTGAGACCAATTCTGAATAAGACTCCTTATGAATTGTGGAAGAACATAAAACCCAACATTTCTTATTTTCATCCTTTTGGCTGTGTTTGTTATGTTCTCAATACTAAGGATAGATTGCATAAATTTGATGCTAAGTCTTCTAAGTGTCTATTACTCGGTTACTCTGAGAGATCTAAAGGTTTTAGATTTTATAATACTGATGCTAAGACTATTGAAGAATCTATTCATGTTAGATTTGACGATAAGCTTGACTCTGACCAGTCAAAGCTAGTTGAAAAGTTTGCAGATTTAAGCATTAATGTTTTTGACAAAGGCAAAGCTTCAGAGGAAGTTGAGCCAGAGGAAGATGAACCAGAGGAAGAAGCTGGTCCCTCTAACTCACAAACTCTGAAGAAGAGCAGAATCACTGCAGCTCACCCTAAGGAATTGATTTTGGGCAACAAAGACGAACCAGTCAGAACCAGATCTGCCTTCAGACCCTCTGAAGAGACCTTGCTCAGTCTGAAAGGATTGGGGTCCTTAATTGAACCCAAGTCCATAGATGAAGCTCTTCAGGACAAGGATTGGATTCTGGCCATGGAAGAAGAATTGAATCAATTCTCCAAGAACGATGTTTGGAGCTTAGTGAAGAAGCCTGAGAGTGTCCATGTTATTGGAACGAAATGGGTATTCAGAAACAAGCTGAATGAGAAAGGAGATGTAGTCAGAAACAAGGCAAGGCTAGTTGCTCAAGGCTACAGCCAGCAGGAAGGAATAGACTACACTGAAACATTTGCTCCAGTAGCAAGACTGGAGGCAATCAGACTGTTGATCTCTTTTTCAGTAAATCACAACATAGTTCTACATCAGATGGACGTGAAGAGTGCCTTCCTAAATGGTTATATCTCAGAGGAAGTCTATGTTCATCAACCCCCAGGTTTTGAAGATGAGAAGAAACCAGACCATGTGTTCAAATTGAAGAAATCTCTCTACGGTCTGAAGCAAGCTCCCAGAGCATGGTATGAGAGACTCAGCTCATTCCTTCTGGAGAATGAGTTTGTAAGGGGTAAAGTAGATACAACTCTTTTTTGCAAGACTTATAAAGATGATATCTTAATTGTGCAAATTTATGTTGATGATATTATATTTGGTTCTGCTAATCAATCTCTATGCAAAGAATTTTCTGAGATGATGCAGGCTGAATTTGAGATGAGTATGATGGGAGAATTAAAGTACTTTCTGGGAATACAAGTTGATCAGACACCAGAAGGAACATATATCCATCAGAGCAAGTACACTAAAGAACTTCTGAAGAAGTTCAATATGCTGGAATCTACAGTGGCCAAGACTCCAATGCATCCTTCATGCATTCTGGAGAAAGAAGATAAAAGTGGTAAAGTATGTCAGAAGCTCTATCGTGGCATGATAGGTTCACTTCTATACTTAACTGCATCTAGGCCAGACATACTATTTAGTGTTCATTTATGTGCTCGTTTCCAATCAGATCCAAGGGAAACCCACTTAACTGCTGTTAAGAGGATCCTAAGGTATCTGAAAAGCACCACTAACCTTGGCTTGATGTATAAGAAAACATCAGAGTATAAGCTTTCAGGTTACTGTGATGCTGATTATGCTGGAGATAGAACAGAGAGAAAAAGTACTTCTGGAAATTGTCAATTTCTGGGAAGCAATCTAGTCTCATGGGCAAGCAAGAGGCAATCAACCATTGCACTATCAACTGCAGAGGCAGAATATATCTCAGCAGCAATATGCAGCACTCAGATGCTCTGGATGAAACATCAGCTGGAGGATTATCAGATCCTTGAAAGCAATATCCCAATCTATTGTGATAACACTGCGGCAATCTCATTGAGTAAGAATCCTATCTTGCATTCTAGGGCAAAGCACATTGAGGTAAAGTATCACTTTATTAGAGATTATGTACAGAAGGGCGTACTTCTTCTGAAGTTTGTTGATACTGACCATCAATGGGCAGATATCTTTACAAAGCCCTTAGCAGAGGATAGATTTAATTTTATTCTGAAAAATCTGAACATGGACTTTTGTCCAGAGTGAAGATGGATCAGAACCTCTGACTATGATACTTCTTGATCAGAAGATGTCTAGTCCAGAAGGTAACTCAATCAGAGTGTGTGTACCCACTGGTACTGACTCTGAAGCTGAGACAGCAACACGTGTGTCAGTATTTCTGATGCATAGTTCCTTGTGCCCGTGTGACAGTCTGTTATGATTGCGTGTAGATGTGCTTCTCTCCTATGTGTGATGTGTGTATTTACTGTTACTATCTATCTTTAATTTTCAACCGTTGATCTTAAATTGCTTTTTGAATCAACAACGGTTATTTGTCAAAACCCACTATACACACACAATCTCTTTCACTTCCGGTTTTTACTCTCTTTCTCTGCTATTTCAAAACCGCTTATCCTCGTTTTCTCTCTCGATCTCTCTTCATCTTTCAACCTTCATCTTCTACCTAAACCTTCAACCGCTTCAAAAATGGTGAGTCAAACCAGAAGAGCTACTGCAGATGCAACCCAGTTCCCTCACATGGTAGTTGGTCTAGCAACGGGTCAAAGGGGCCCTGAGAATCCGACACAAGATCAAGGTCAAGCTCAAGAGCAGATTATTCCAATTGCAGATTGGGGCTGTGCCGTTCATTGCGTTTATGCTCCTGAGGAACTTCAAGTCCTGGCAGAATGGAGATTCGACCTCGACAACCTGGCTACAAATGGGTATGATCTCCGTCCTGAAGTCCAAGTTCAAGGTTGGGGAAATTACTTCAACAGACTTCGAGGACCGGTGTATGATAAACTAATCAAGGAATTCTGGAAGCACGCCGACTGCGATGATACTCAGGTGGTATCTCACATTCTTGGAAGAAAGATCATCATCACAGAGAAGTCTTTCGTGAATTTGCTGGGTGCAGACACTGCTTTTGGGTATCGTTTCCAATTCACGGAATCGAAGCTGAAACCCAAGACAAAGGATGAGATCAACAAGGCCCTGTACACCAATTACAAACCGGGCAAGACGAATTACAAGGTGATGGACCTTCATCCCAAGCTCAGGATCTGGCACAAAATTTTGCTCCACTGCATAAACCAGAGACCAAAGGGCAGTTCCCCAGACTACATCAACTTCAACCAGAAGGTGATGTTGTTCTTCATCCAAGACCAGAAGAAGATCTGCCTTCCCTACTTCCTGTTCTACTACTTGAAGGAATGTATCCGGAAGTCTCGTACCACTGCCTCCATCAAGTCAGCGATCAAGTATATTCCCTTCGGGAGACTTTTGTCTGATCTCTTCATTGAGAGTGGCCTCATTCAAGATCTGATAAATGCAGGATGCACAGAGGATCTGACCACAATTGTCAGTGATGTCTTCACGGCAAATTCTCTAAAGAAGATGGGCCTCATCAAGAAGAAGATTGCTCCTGCCCATGAAGACACATCTTCTGAGATCAGAAGTAGAAGGATGCCTCTGAATGACTACCCTCTGTGGACACAGGCTGACAATCCTGACGCCATTAGGTGCTATGTTGAAGACCTAAGGGCTCAAGGATTCGAAATTAATCTCGATGATTTCTTCAGCAGACTGCCGCCAGCTCCAGAGTTTCCTTCTCCTCCCAAGAAGAAAGTTCAGAGGAAGATGATCCTAGAAGAATCTTCTGAGGAATCAGATGTCCCTCTGATCAAAAAGAAGAAGGCTGGTCAATCCAAGAGAAAGCAAGATGAAACCAGAAAGCCCGATGATGGTGATGATGGTGATGATGGTGATAATGAGGATGGTCCTCCTAAGAAGAAGAAGAAGCAGGTCAGAATCGTGGTGAAGCCTACTCGGGTGGAACCAGCTGCTGAAGTGGTCAGAAGGATTGAAACTCCTGCCAGAGTGACAAGATCATCAGCACATTCAAGTAAGTCTGCAATTGCTTCTGATGATGATTTGAATTTATTTGATGCACTCCCCATATCTGCCATGCTCAAACAATCTTCAAATCCCCTCACTCCTATTCCTGAATCCCAACCAGCTGCACAAACCACCTCTCCACCACATTCCCCAAGGTCTTCGTTCTTTCAACCTTCCTCTACTGAAGCACCTCTCTGGAATTTGCTCCAGAACCAACCCTCTAGGTCAGAAGAACCAACCTCTCCCATTACCATCCCGTACAACCCATTAACTTTTGAACCCATCATTCATGAACAACCAGAGCCTACCCAAACAGAACCTGGACCCAGAACCTCTGATCACTCTGTCCCAAGAGCATCAGAACGTCTGGCTCTCAGACCCACGGATACAGACTCTTCCACAGCCCTTACACCTGTATCCTTCCCTATCAATGTTGCTGACTCTTCTCCCTCCAATAACTCTGAATCCATTAGAAAATTCATGGAGGTCAGAAAAGAAAAAGTGTCTACCTTAGAAGAGTATTATCTCACTTGTCCAAGCCCTAGGAGATATCCTGGCCCTAGACCTGAACGTCTAGTTGACCCAGATGAACCTATCTTGGCCAATCCTTTACATGAGGCAGACCCTTTGGCTCAACAAGCTCACCCTGCCCCAGACCAACAAGAGCCTATTCAACCGGAACCTGAACCAGAACAATCTGTGTCTAACCAATCCTCGGTTAGATCACCCCATCCTCTGGTTGAAACTTCAGAACCTCACCTTGGAACCTCTGAACCCAATGCTCAAATGTTTAACATTGGCTCTCCACAAGGTGCCACTGAAGCTCACAGCAGCAATCACCCAGCCTCTCCTGAAACCAACCTCTCCATAATTCCTTACACTCACCTCCGACCCACATCTCTCTCTGAGTGCATCAATATTTTCTATCATGAAGCCTCTTTGATGCTACGCAATGTGCACGGTCAGACTGACCTAAGTGAGAATGCTGAACATGTGGCTGATGAGTGGAACAATCTGGGCACTTGGCTAGTGGCTCAAGTTCCAATTATGATGCAGCTCCTGCATGCAGAAGGAAGTCAGAGGATCGAGGCTGCAAAGCAAAGGTTTGCTCGAAGGGTGGCTCTTCATGAACAAGAACAGAGACATAAGCTTCTTGAAGCTATTGAAGAAGCTAAGAGAAAGAAAGCTCAAGCAGAAGAAGCTGCACGTCAAGCAGCAGCTCAAGCTGAACAAGCCAGATTAGAGGCAGAACGACTTGAGGCTGAGGCTGAAGCCCTTAGATGCCAAGCACTTGCACCAGTAGTGTTTACTCCTGCTGCTTCTGCTTCCATTCCAGCTCCTCAATCTGCTCAGAATGTTCCTTCCGGTTCTACTCAGTCAAGCTCGTCCAGACTCGACATTGTAAGGCCCAAGTTTTAACGCTTTGGATAAGTGAATAAAATAAAAGAGTTATTTGATTAAGATAAATTTGGGAAGGAAAAAGGTTCAGGAAAAGTCCAAGAATCTATCGAAAAACCGAAAGAGTTATAGCACGACTAACATACGCCTAATCCTAGGTCAAAGGTATTAGTGAATAGTTAATTTACGCTTTAGGACACGATGGAAACTAATTCCAAAAATCCTCAGAGAAATGTTAGAACTTCTCTTTTCCGTCCTTAAACAATTATTTCGATGCGAAATCCTGGAAAGTACGAACGTCAAATTCCAATTCTCGGAAGTTTGCCGAAACGGAATCCCTGATAGTTCGAGAAAACCTAAGATCGACAGACGATGAAGACTTTTTCTATTCGGAGCTGCAAAAGAAGATTCCACCCGCGATCTCCTATTTCTCTCGTCATTCCTAATCTTTCTTCAGAAGGAAGTTTTCTCATCCGACGATCACTGCAAAAAGTAGTTTTTCGGGATAAACCGACTTGAACCGACTCACACCGATTTGGTATCATTTGGTTTAATTCCAAGAATCCTGTTTTGAGTTCTTGAATTCTGTCGCCAGAACCTATCTTAGAATGCGCAGAGGAACGCGCAGGAAAAATCGGAATCGCAAAAAAATCTTTTTTCCGCTTTTTCCAAAACCTATAAATAGCTTGAAAATTAGATTTTTTGCAAAAAAAAATACCCATTTCCCCTCCCCAAACCCGCGAGCACCTAGAGAGAGAGAGAGATCCGGATCTTCGTCGTTTCTTGCCCGTTTGCTTCACCGATCGTCACTAATCGAAGACCTCGAGGTAGGTAAACTATACTCTCCTTCGAATCGTCGTTTCTGTCCACTTCTCCTACAACTTTCTGAGTTCAAAATTTTGAGGTTTTTGAAAAACTGTTCAAATACGCTGATTTCAGTGTCTAAACTTCTTCCCTGCATGCTCCTGAGCGTGTTCTGCGGATTAGATTTTGTCGAATGTCGACGAAATGCCGCCGGGATCAATTTCTACCTTAAATACCCATTTTTCGGCAAAGTCGCAACCTTTACGCTCTAATCTATCGACTTGGCTTAGTGCTAGTAGGATTTGTCGTCATAAACGTCGTTGTGGACGTCCCCATCCAATTTGTTTTTCAAAAATCCAATTTTGAAATTTTGAGCTAAAAATAATGACCAAACTACCCCTATATCAGTTTTCGATCCGAAAATTTTTCCGAGCTTAGAACCGTCTTAGTTACGGTGTATGTTAACCTAGGAACCAAGTTTGATCGAAGAAAAATCGACCCTCCCAATTAAGGAAAGTGGCCGAGAGCTATACCAAGGGGGGGAGGAAATCCGACTTTTTCGAAAACTTGTCTCAACGCGTTAGATTGTCGTACCGCGGAGTTTGTAATGTACCGTGTAATCCTAGGACTTATCGTTTGCTGAGTTTCTGATTCATCGTGTTAATTTCCGTGATTTTTGCTTAAGGTTCTGTTGAGGAGGTTCCTGGAGATCAAGGCGAGGAACGTGAAGGAGGTTGTGAGGAAAACGCTGGAGGAGTTACAGGTGAGGGCTACTCTCTGAATTACTAGATAATGCTTTAGGTGTCGATGAAATTCGACTTGATTTATGTGTTATGCACCTAATTGCTAAATGTCTGAAATGATTTCTGAGGCTTCGGCCGAACTTGTTGAGTACTTGATGCCATGATATTGTGTGCTAAATGATTCACATGCTATGTGCTACATGGTTAACTTAGGATGTGTTGGAATATGCTGTTTATGCCTATTGGTTGAGCTGTTTCATTGATGCTATTCCACTCGTGCCTATGTTTCTGGAAAGTGAGGATTACGGGCAAGTCATGCCGAATTTTTATGAGATTTTGAGAGAGTTTGAAAGGACGAACGAAGTTCGGACCTTGTTATGTTTTAATGGATCGAGACCTTCTCAGAAATTAATTGGGATTATGGGATCCCTGAAACTCATAGGAAGTATCATAAGACTAAACGAAATCTATTTTCTCAAAGAAAATTCATAAGACATTAATCAATCTCTAAACCCCTTGAACAATGATAACAACTTTAGATAAGAGCTTAGAGCCTGAATATTAGTCTTGGAGATATGATAAGTGTCGTCGAGTCCAAGTTTTTAGGAACTTACAAGTTTTCGAGTATGTTGATACTCTTTTCGCTCGATGAGCAGTTTATTGTTTGGCTATCTAAAGTTTAGCCGGAGACTATAAGTTTCCAAGTACTTCGGTACCTTTTCGCTCGATGAGCAGTTTATTGATTGGCTATCTAAAGTTTAGCCGGGAACCATGAGTTCCAAAGTATCTTCTTCTTCTTTTGATTAATTCATTTTGTCGCAGAATCGACGTTTGCCTTAGGGTAGGCTTTTTAGAGACAATAAGTTAGCTAGAACACGTGACGACGTGTCGAGTGAGGTCGGAGACGTTGTTTGGCTAATCACTTGCATTCATGCACTCATTTTGAGGTTAATACACGGCGTGATACCGGACCTCGGTGGATTCCAAAATGGTCATAAGACCCGGATTTCCATATTTAGGACACTACGGTGGTCCTTAGTAGCAGACGGAATGGCAGACCTACGGGTTCACTGCTGATCTGACTACTTTTGTGTGGTGTAAGAGGCGCCCGAGCGGAATGGTCCCACTTTGGCCGGTGTTAGGGCTGACTCGATGGTGTCCATCCTTCTTCCGGAATGCATTTTGTTACCCAGCATTGCATTTCATGCAACATACATGCTGACTTAGTTGATGAGTGTGATTGGTACCTGTTTATCCTACTTGAGGCATGCTAATTGTTATTATGATCTTTATATTCATTGTGATATATGCAACCCTAGGATGTTATCCCTAAACGTATAAGCCTGAGAGGCTAAATAATTATTACCCTATATATCTGGTTTTATTATTTATATAATTCTTTGGAGTTGACCCTCGCGTCTTCTGTGTGTGTTTGGGCGGACTACGCCATTGTCAGTTGAGTATGGCGGACCGGTTCACGATGGTTCACCCTTCAGGGGAAACTAGGTTGAAGAAGCTTGATCAGGAGGACTACGGTTCAGGGGTGGTCGACCCCGCTGGCCACCGAGCGACTTACTCGAGATGGGATTAGTGTAGGAGTAGTGTCGATGCTCTGACCGTCATGCTTCAGTTTTGGGGACAGGGTAGTTTCCTACCGGTAGCTTTTTGTGTGGTTTCCTATGGAGATCACAGAGAGCTGGTTGGATTTAGGGGGTCTTTTTTTAGGCCGCTGGGCCAACTTGTTCTCAGATTTTGAGGTTTAGTGTTGCGGACACAGTATTTTTACCTTGGTTTGTACTTTTGCCTACGGGCGTTACTCTCTTTTACTTTCCGTCACTGGAGGTTTACTCGTGACGTGGTTTACAACTTACAGTGGGGGCTGTAATCATATTGTATATTAGTTCTGTTATCTTCGTTTTAGAGTTTCATCTCTTTCTGTCTTTACTTACATTATCGAAAAAAATAATTCACGTTTTTCCGCTTAAGTTATTTCTTTGGTTACTAAAGTGACGCCACCGAAATCGGGGTGTTACAGACATCATGGAACAGCGTCTTGACACTCATGAATCCATGCTAATTGAAATGAAGCACATGATGATGGAACTTCTGCGTCGAACTGATAAACCCTAGTTTTAGGATCTCTTCGCTTTTCTTTTTCTTTAACGTTGTTTTATTTTTGTTAACTTCTGTTTCTTTTTATTTAATTATTCTACTTTGTTCGTTTGTGATTATCTATGCATATCTATATATATTTTTGTCACATATGTTTGCAAAAATCTTTTTATTCATAATCTCTTTATGTTTACATCATACATTCTTTCCCTAAAGTCTAGAATGGAGGATCCCTCCTCATTCTTCTGCACTCCTGGCGCTGCTCTGACCTATCCTTCTCCAGACGCTCCAGTACATGCTGGATGTTGCTGAGCCTGTCTTTTAGCTCATCCCTCTCCAAAATCTCTTCTGCAGTCTTGAGCTTCTCTTCCAAGATCTCTTTTTCTTCCAGCAGCTTGAGTTCAAGCCGGCTGAGTTCTTGCACCTCCTCCACGAAGGCAAGAAAATCCCTCAAGTCTCTCTTCAACCTTGGACGCAGGTCCTCCTCCAGCAGTGTCCGTGTCAGCTCCGAGATGGTCGTTGTACCCTCTGGATGCCTGATGTTCAGGAACAAGTCCTCCTCGAAGGCCTTCTTCCTCAGCTCTTCTAGTGCTACGATGTATGATGCCATTTTTTTCCTTACTGAAAATTGTTCGAGTTGTGAAGCTTACCTCTCTCTCCCACTCTTTATATAGGCTTCACTTTCTCTCTGAAAGTTAATGCTCCTACAGTTTCTCGAGATTAAATTCTTGGTAACTGACCCTTCTCTTTACTCCCTTGACCGGTGGTAAACGTTCTTCTCTTGCATTAACTCTTCTATTCATTTCGCCTAACTCTGATTCTTGCATCATTTTCATTTTCTTTAAACTTAGACCTTCTCTAAGGGGGAGTACCTTGTACTTCAAGCTAAGTTTTTCACACCCCAAGCTTTTTGCTTATGACAAAAAGGGGGAGTGAACCCAGTTTTTGATGTGTAAGATGTGTTAGTGTGATTTATTTTTTCTCTTTTGGAGAATTTAAGAGTTCCACCTTTATGACCATAGATGTGTCACAGGGCAAATACAAGGAATACATTTCACTTCTTCTGAAGTGATTCCAAGTTGACTCTGATACCCAAGACTCTGATACCTTGTCCGTGACTCTGATTACTTATGCGCTCTGATTACTCGATTTTCATCTATGTCATAAGTTTTTCACTCTGAACTCTTATATCATTTAGCTCAGAATCTAGACTTTACTAACGTTTTCATCAAGTATTAGATTCAGGGGGAGCTAAGCTCAGAATCAAGCAGTGACTTGAATTCAGAATGAGCGAGATAAACTATTCACATCAGGATAAGTCTTATTCTATATCTCTAAACTCTGAGTGAATTCAGTTTAATGTTTAAGAATTGTTCATCAAAAATCTTAGTTTTGTCATCATCAAAAAGGGGGAGATTGTAAGATCAAGTTTTGATCTAGTAGTACAACTCTATGTTTTGACGATTACATGTTAACCTTTTTGATATGAACAATTGTGGTACTCTAACGTGTTTTTCTGAGTGTGCTATTTACAGGCTATGACCTCAACTCAATCTCACACAAATCAGAAGCACTGTGTATAAAGAGCAACCCAAGCAACGCTTTCGCATTCACCATGTTCAGTATGAACAGTGGAAAAGCTTCAGAAGTTCTGAAGTTATACAAACTCTGATGTGGACTCAGTCACTAGAAGTTCTAAAGATCCAGAAAGTCTGATAACCAAGAAACACTGAAGGTTCAGATGTTCTGATGGTGTAGAAGACTCTGAAGATCCAGAAGCTGAATAGTGGAAACTCTGATGTCCAGAAGCAAGATACTCTGAAGACCATGTTCTTCCCTCTGAGTTCAGAATCAGAAGAAACAATGGTCAGAGGATCTGGGCTTTCCCTCTGACTCTGATCAACCGGCTTCACAAGTTCCAATATGAAGCATTCCCCTGATCAGAAGTCTCCTAGGTTTAAAGGTCAATTCGCTATCCAAGTACAAAAGCAACTGTACCTTCCTGACGACCTACCTAACAGTCTCAGACATAGCAGAAGCTGGATTTTCCAGAACTGCCCTCCAACGGTAGCATTTCCCATGCAACGCTCAACCCTAATCCTTGGAGTATATAAAGAGGCTGAAGACTGAAAGAAACGGCTAGAAGCATTCACATACGCGCAAGACATATTCAAATTCTTCTAAGCTTTCTTTCATCTGAAATTCATTGAGTTTACTATTAGCTTTTTAGAAGCAAATCTCTTGTAAACAATTCTTTGATAAACAGTTTGTTTAGTTCCTTTAGGAGATCAAGGCTGATCGGATCCTAGAGAAGACTAAGAGAGTGAATCTTAGTGTGAGCTAAGTCAGTGTAATTGTTAGTCACTTGTAGGTTTCAAGTGCAGTTGTAACTCTTACCTGATTAGTGGATTGCCTTCATTCTAAGAAGGAAGAAATCACCTTAACGGGTGGACTGGAGTAGCTTGAGTGATTTATCAAGTGAACCAGGATAAAATCCTTGTGTGCTTTTCTATCTCTTATCTTTAGCACTTAAGTTCTCGAAAGATTTGTCAAAATCTTTAAGGTGGAAATTTTATACTGAAAACGTTATTCAAACCCCCCCTTTCTACCGTTTTTCATACCTTCAATACAAACAACAGATAAAGTATAAGGGGATAGATATATAGGTTCGATAAGTCTTATTATGGCATATAACATCATATCCTCAGGTTTCAATAACAACATACATTAATCATCAATTCATCAAATAACATAGCGATGTCCACCAACATCAAATCATCAAGACACATAATGATGTTTATCAAAATCAAATCATCAAAACACATAACGATGTTTATCTACATCATATCATCAAGACACATAATGATGTTTCTCAACATCAAATCATCAAAATCTTAACATATGCAGTTAGGTGATAACGCACAAGTGTCCAACTAAACAAATGGTCCCTGTCGTTTTCCCTAGGGTAAACGACGATGAAATCTCACGCAATCTGCACACAGCCCACACAGTATGCCCTGAAGGCCACTCAGTATGCCACGAAGGCCACAGAGTACGACACAAAGCCCACATAGTACGCCTTGAAGGCCACACAGTACGGCACGAAGCCCACACTGTACGCCACGAAGGCCACACAGTACGACTCGAAGCCCACACAGTACGCCACGAAGACCACACAGTACGTCACGAAGCCCACACAGTATGCCACGAAGGCTCACGCTTCAGTGAAGTTTCCCGGTTCATCCTTTGGATGGCTAAACAATAAACTGCTCATCGAGAACCTCGGTTCGTCCCATCAAACATTCTCCCAAAATCTCGTCACTAGTATGACATAACTCTCCCGTTTCCCCCACATTCTGACGTTCAACAGATATATGTATAATTGCACAGTGTAGTCAGAACAATCCAACAAAACATGAGCACATATATCAACACATCCTATGATTAACCACTTAGCACGTCTAGTCAGTACAATCCAACAAAACATGAGCACATATATCAACACATCATATGATTAACCACTTAGAACGTATAGCATGTGAATCAATCATCAACAACCATAACAATAATCAAGCAACAACACATATGTCGGCCAAAGCTCCAGAAAACGGAGACACGCGTCTCTATTGATTAACAACGGCCGAAACCTCAGAAAACATTTTCCAGATCAGCTTAACCAATCATAAGCATAAACAATAAGCAAGTCGAATTTATCGACGCCTAAGTCATTATCTAGCAAAGTAAGTTGCCTTCACCTTAGGCGCTTTCCTTACTAAGCCGGAACTTCAATTCAATCACATCATTGCTTCCTCATGTCGGCTCGCTTCCTTCCATTGTGTAGCTCCGACATAAAGTGCTTCCGTTCTTTGTACCCTCAAGTCAATGACTGTGGACTGAACTGAACTCCTCCTTCTTTTCTGGTCACGGCCTCCCCCTTCCTCTGATGACCATCAAGCTCTGAGTAGCAATGGAACATAACACAGAGTATGAAAATTAAGGTATGAGCAAGACCAAAAATTAGGGTTTTGAAAGGGGTATTTGAAATTGATAAGGAAAATCACCTCTTAGTGATGATTGGGCCTTGGATTCAGGAAGAGGAGATTGAGAGCTTCAAGAAATTGGCCTCCTTTCTCAGAACAAAGCTCGTCGGATAAGATAGCGGCGGCGGCGGTCGCCGGAGTCACGGTGGCCGATCATCGAATAGATGGAGGGGTTTTGTTGCGGATTATGAGGAGAGTTCAATGTGATGTTGGTTTCTCCAAAAGCTTAGTGGTTCGCCGAAGATCGAGCTTTGAAGGTGGCTGAAATTAGGGTTTGGTGGTGGCTCTCATGGAGAGGAAAAACAGAACAGGGACAGTGGTGGTTGTTGCGTGAAGGGGGCATGGAGGTGGTGGTGCTCGCGGTTTTGGCACGTGGTAGTGGTGGTGTTGAGTTGCAGGAAAGGAACTATGGTGATGGTTACAGTAAAAGAGGAAAGAAACAAGAAGAAGGAGAGTCAGAAGAAAGAGAGAGAGGCGTGAATCATTAAAGGTTGAATGCCTTCTTTTTATTTTATTTTTCTTTGCTAAGTTGTAACATAAGTGGTTGATATCATCACTTGTATATGTGAGAGGGTGAGTGGACGGGTAAGATAGAGTGAATTAGATCCTATGGGTAGGAAAATATGTGTGTAAGTAAATAAAATTAATGGATGAGATGATATTGATGCATCCATGTATGGTGCATGTACTAGAGAGAAAAGTGGTTTGAATCTGATAGTGACGGGAATGAGTCACGTGAAGGAGGGAGAGTGAAGTTGATATTTTCTACAAATAGTGCATTTACTAAGGAAAGTGGAAATTTGAATTTTGAATAAATGGTTGGGAAGAGAGTAGATGATGTGGGAAGATGAGAATGAATTATTTGAGTGGTTGAGAGAGAATTAGAATATAGAATATTCCTTTGTAATAGACTATCATAGGTATTTAAGAAAGGTGACCTAAGAAAGGTGACCTGTTAGAGTAGGTCATCTCTTCATAAAAGAAAGAGATAATTAAAGGGTAGAAATCCCTAGAATTAAAATGAAATAATACACACAAAAATAATTATAATTTTATTCTTGTATTTAAATAAAACTCTATAAAATCAAAATATTGAAATTAATTATTACTTGATTAATTTTCACGAATCGCGATTAGATTCGAGTAAGGAAAATAATAATACTTTGAAAATATTAAAACATAAAAACGTAGTTAAATAAACATAAGGAAGACCTTCCTTCGGGTATTTCCCGTCATCGTGGCGCGAGTAATATTCAATAAAAATAATTAATAAATAAAACGCGTTGTCGTATGATATGTAAATTAAATAAATAAACGTTCTATTTAATTTCAGGTCTTACACGGCTCGCTCCGTCTCAAAATTCTCCGCACTAAATTCGCTGGTGGGAGAGAGGGACAAGTCGATGAAGAGTGGGAGGGAAGGACAGGGAAACAAGAGAGGGACGGGAACAGATCGGAGCTTCGTCAACAGGTCGATGGAGTGTAGAGAGTGGGATAGAGCGTGGGAGGGAGAGGGTTTGCACAGCTTTAGGGTTTTCTTCTCAAAAAAATTGGGGAATGTGGGAGGGAGAGGAAAAAATCAACGGGAAAGTGAAAAATTGGGCAAAAAATTTCTATTGTCACGGTCCCTCAAATTTTTTTTTTATCCCCTATTACCACAGTTCCGCTAATAACTGTGTCAATTGAGCTTTTGCCACGGTTCCGCCTATAACCGTGGCAATTGAGGTGTGGTAAAATGTCATTTTTGTAGTAGTGTAGGCACGAATGGACATCAGGACCTTTGTTTGCTAAAACGCGCATAACTCGAGCTACAAAACTCGGAATGAAACGAAACCATAGCCAAAATTTCGACAACTGAAAGAGCTACACTATAGCTTAGGCCAAACAAAACAAAAAATTATTTTTGGACACAGTACCACTCCAACAAGTTTCGGCCACTACCAAAAATAGGGTTTCCCGAACTTTTTCTTCGTTCTAATTAAATTCCTAGGTATTCTTAGGTAATATAGCGTGCTGGGTTATTACATAAGGTATTTGAAAAGAAAAATCGAAGCTATAAGATATTTTGACATTTTGCTCCAAACTTTGAGCACAGAAAGACATAAGAAAATACATCAGAACAAAGAAACCGAGGTAAGGATGATGAAGGTTACCTCAGTGCCGATCCAAAGAAACTGAAATCACGATGATCAGGCAAGAATCGAAAAAGCTCTGCTCCCTCCCTTTCTCTCTCTAAGCTCTCGGCCACTTTGGGGAAGAAATGAGAGAAATCTCTTTTTTTTTTCCTTTTTATAGGTGATGGGAAAATGCGAAAAATCAAGATTTCGCGGTTCCGGCCGTTTTGGTACTTTCATCTGCTTATTTTAAGTAAGTATTCGGCGACAGAATGCCAAAACTCAATTCGAGGTTCTTTTAATTGAAGAAAAGGATTCAAATGCAGTACGGGTCGAAAAACACCGAAAAACTACTTTTTGCAGTCGACGCCGGATGAAGAATGTAATGCCCCGACTTTCGGGGTCACCTTAGTAACCTGCTAAAATAAATATGCAATGTTTTCCAAAAGGATTTATAAAAGCGAGTATTATTTTTTTCTTCTCAAAGTATTTCCAAAACATGTCATGCCTACTCCCAACTGTAAATAAATTTACATCAAGTCTCGAACAAGGCAAGTACCCCGAGGGTAAAGACGAAAGCACACAACCTACAAAAGAGAACAATTAAAATCAGATTCAACAAAGAATACATTATGCAATGATACCATAAATCCGACCTACTCCCTACGTTCTCCACACCGGGACACCGCGGGAAAGCAATGCACCGGAACCTACCCAGAACCTCAATTATAAATTCCTAAAGTCATTATGCAAGCTTAAACCAATAACGGTAAGCTCTAAAACCCAATGCTCTATCCTTAAACCGGACTCTACTCTTCAAGTCTTCAACAATTCTTCACGTTCTCATCTCTGACTCGCACAAAGGTCAAGCTTCATCAAAAGTTCTCCATCACCTAATAGCGTTAAGCGCCCAAACAACAAGTAGCAAACAGAAAAGGTTAACTCCATACAATTACCACATATAAAAGAGAAAAGCATGCTATTCAAATTTAATTGCATGTCATGATAAATAAACTAGCCACATAATTCAAGTTAGATGACAACTCATCCAACAACATGAAATCGAATTACATATCAAAGAAATCGACAATAGGGATTTAAAACATATATCAATCAACTTAACAGCATAGATACCACAAATAGATAAGCTAACAATACAATCCAAGATAGATATCAATAGAAGTAGCAGCATAAAATTAGACCAGATATAAACAACCTCAACAATATAAAATCAAATCATATGACAATAACCTCAACAATATAGACAACTCAGATATCAACAACTTAACAACATAGATTAACTCAGATATCAACAACTTAACAACATAGATTAATTCAGATATCAACCAAATCAACAGAAGCAAATATTATTGCCCTATAATGCACCTATATGCTGCCACCCAAATGGATCGATCAATAATGTCTCGTAAGATGGGACAGACAGAAAACAGACTCCCCTAAACTGCCACTTAATAGCTCCCATTAAAGACGGGACAGACGGAGATTAGACTCCCCTGAATGCCACTTAATAACGCCCATGAAAGACGAGACAGTCAGGTGGAACAAAAACCACTACACTGCCACTTAATAACGCCCATGAAAGACGAGATAGATGAAGGTATGAAAAACGATAGAAAGGGGGGGTTTGAATAGCGTTTTCAGAATAAAAACTTCCTACTTAAGATTTTACAAATCTTTCGAAACACAAGTAAAGTGCTTAAGATAAGAGATGAGAAAAGCACACAAGGATTTTATCCTCGTTCACTTGATGAATCACTCAAGCTAGTCCAGTCCACCCGTGAAGGTGATTTCTTCCTTCTTAGAATGAAGGCAATTCACTAATCAGAGATTTGTTACAACTGCACTTGAAACCTACAAGTGACTAACAATACACTGACTTAGCTCACACTAAGATTCACTCTCTTAGTCTTCTCTAGGATCCGATCAACCTTGATCTCCTAAAGGTAAACTAAACAACTGTTTAAAGAATATTGTTTACAAAGAAGTTGCTTCTAAAAAGCTTGTAGTAAACACAATGAATTCAATGAAGAAAGATTGCTTAGAAGATTTGAATATTGCTTGCGCGTATAAGTTTCTTCCAACCGCATCTTTCAGTATTCAGCCTCTATAAATACTCCAAGGATTAGGGTTTGAACATTGCAAGGGAATGCTACCGTTGGAGGGCAGATCTGGGATTTCCAGCTTCTGCTGTGGCTGAGAATGTTAGGTTAGGTCGTCAGGATAATACATTTGCTTTTGTACTTTGGATAGTGACGTGACCTTTAACCTTGTTGACTTCTGATCAGAGGAATGCTTCGTGTTGGAACTTGTGAAGCTTGTTGATCAGAGTCAGAGGGAAGCATGGATCCTCTGACCGTTGTACCTTCTGATTCTGAACTCAGAGGAGAAGTACTCGGTCTTCAGAGCCAGTTTGCTTCTGGACTTCAAAGTCTCCACTTTTCAGTTTCTGGATCTTCAGAGTCTTCTAAACCATCAGAGCTTCTGAACCTTCAGAGTGTCTGGTGCAACACCCCGATTTCGGTGGCGTCACTTTAGTAACTTGAGAATAAAATAAAGCGGAAAATGCAGGTATTTTTTTTTCGTTTTCTTTTAGATTAAAGAACAATTTAAACTAAAGACTCAACCCCAAAACGCGAAGGTAATTTTTTTTCGTTTTGTTTAAATAAAAAGACTTGTCGATATAAAGACTCATCCCAATCTCGATTAACAGCGATTAATATACAACACAAGCACACCCTTGCTGTAACTAAAAACATCGTCACGAGTATCCCCGAGTGACGACAAGGTTTACAAGTTTTCAGAAAGCATAATTAGTTCGAAATATTATACAAGTGACAGATGGGAATAGTCAGCCCCAGATGGCCTCCTCTAGACCTCTTCAACCGACTACTCCATGTGATTCCCAACTACGGAGAACCACACGAAAGTAACATGTCGGAGACCTACCCTGCCCCAAATATGAATGACGAATCAGAGCTATGACAATAACAACCAGCTCAAAAGACTCTAACCACCCATATTCCACACTACTATCATCGACCCTTCCTCGATCAGGCATGAAGTCCGGGTCCTCGTCGAAAGCTTCAGTAATAGTCATTTCGCTCCGGGTCTTTCCCGCACAACGAATCATCACGAACCGGCTGACGGACACCTGCCAGCAGGCCGACCGCCCAAACACAAACATACAAACAAAGCCAAGGCGCTAGGGTCAACTTACAGAATACAATAGATATACAATCAACATGCGATAAAAGGGGTATATATATATATATGTTGTATATATACATATAAGTTATGCATTGCCTACCCTAAGGTTTATACATAGCATGTTATCAAATCTCTTACACAATTCAATCATCAAAACACATAACGATGTTTATCAACATCAAATCATCAAATCTCAACAACTATAGTTAGAGTGCATGATATGTCATACAACGTTAATCATAATAAGATGCATGGTGTGCCAATGCAGGATATGCTGACACAAACCCGAATAACGTCACTCTGCTTGGCGACGGAACAAAACAACAACGTCACTCTGCTTGGCGACGGAACAAATCAACGACGTCACTCTGCTTGGCGACGGGACAAACCAACGGTATTGCCACTTATAGGCTGGGCACCTCGAGACGGTCGTAACACTGGCCTCGTGTTTAACCATTTCTGCTCGGGCGTCGCTTATCACCTTTGGCTATAGTCAAGACGGTACAAACTCTACATGGTTCGACCATTTCTGCTTGTTATGCCGGACATCAACAGGCACGATACAACTCTACATGGATGATCGTTACCTCCTGTTGTGCCAGGTATAGTCAGGACCGATTCAACTCTTCACGGGCTCTGATCGTTGCATCCTGCTATACCGAAGTACTCTGCTTGGCACTTCATCGCGTATATGCATGTGTGCAATATGATTATCAAAACCACAACTCGTCCTCACAGGTAAAAATTGGTTCATTGACCAAAGGCATCTACAACGAGAAACCTAGGCTATAGTCAAGTCGGTTGTGACCCTACGGGTTTAACCATCCTGCTTGCTATGCCAGACATCAACAGGCACGATACAACTCTACACGGCTGACCGTCACTTCCTGTTGTGCCAAGTGTACTCTACTAGGTACCTTACCAACGCCCAGACCCTTGGCTAAAGCCCATCTCCAAATTCTTTTCCATAAAAATGGGTTCCCTTAAAACAATATTTCTTTTATTAGGTAAAGTGTTCCATCGTAAGTTAGTGCATTATGTCATTACTTCCAAAGTTCAGTTTTCATTTCCAACACCTTTCAAAATAAAGTTCCCAAAGCTAGGATCACCGACCCATTCCCGTTTTCCAAACTCACTTTCATTCCTAAGTCTTTTCCGTTTAATCATCGTCATTAATTAAAAGCATTATATTCTTAATAAATGTATTATGGATTTATTTACATAAAACAGATTATGATTATTTTCGGTCCAAAACTCTATAAGTAAAAAGATCCCAATAAACCCAAGTAATTTCCCGGGAAGGTCTCGATTCCTAAAACAATAAAGGCTCGAACCTTGGTTCGACCTATCAAACATTCCCAATACGAACCCGTCATTGCCATGACAAGGATAAGTGTATTCTACACTCCAAAAGTGGCATCAAAATGCACGAATATAGTCAGCACAATTTAATCATAAACTCAAATACATCAAGCTCTATCGAGCGATGAATCAATAAGGCAGTGTTGTAAACATAACCTTGTCATATCCACTAGAAAGCGATAAGGCAGAAACCAGTAAACGGCCGAAGCCTCTCAGAAAACGGAGACACACGTCTCATATAAGTTCACTCGGCCGAAGCCTCTTGAAAACATTTTCCAGTTCAAAGCGATGAACAACATTCAATGCAATCCTCAATATCAAGCAATATTCAAGTCGAAGTTATCGACGCCTACAATACAAATAGCTAGTAAGTAAGTTGCCCTAACCTCGAGTTCTTCCAGTCTCGCGGTGCAGGTCTCGCTCACAAGCTTGTTCAGTCAATCCCAAAGTTTCCACAATTGAACCTTTGAGCAAACAAAGCAATAATGAATCAAAACAAGTCGATACAGTCGAAACAATCCTAACTAATGTTCGACAAAGCTCAAGAAGCTTCAGAGTAAAACATTTAGGCACGAATGGAAGGGCTTCCCCCGAATGGATGAGTTTTGACTCGATTCAAGTTTTGTACAAAAACACTTTATTCGCTAAAACGTGCATAACTCGAGCTACGGAACTCGGAATGACACGAAACCGGCGCCAAAATTTCGACAATTGAAAGAGCTACGCAATGGCTCAGGTCATAGAGACCCAAAAATTATTTTTGGACACGGTACCCAAGGAAATAGGTTTCGGCCACTATGGAAAATAGGGTTTTCGAACTTTTTCTTCGATCTAAATCAATTCCTAGGTATTCTTAGGCGATATCTAGGCCAGAGAAACTCTCAGAAAAATTATCGGGTTGAAAACTGTCGCAGGGGTATTTTGGTCAATATTTTTAGCTCGGAAACTCAAAATCAGAATTTCGAAAAACAAATTAGATGGGGTCGATCCTAACGACATTTATAACAACTAATCCTACTAAAGCTAAGCTCAGTCGAGAGTTTTTGATCCAAAAAGCGGAACCTCAGCATAAAAATGGGTTTTTGAGCAGAATTGAAACTCGGCGGCAATTCGGCGAGATTCAACAGAAAAGAACCGGATATTCATGCTCTAGAGCACGTAGGCAATAAGTTTAGACACTGAAATCAAGTTATTTGGACAGTTTTACAAAAAGCTCAAAACTTTGAGCACAGAAAGACATAGAGAAAAGCGACAGAATTGACGATCAGAGGTAAGGAAAAGCATCAATACCTCGAGGCCTACGCGTAGCAACGAACGGAACGACGATCGGTCAAGAATTTGCAAAATCACTTTTCTCCTCCTCCTCCTCTTGAAGCTACGGTCGTGTGTGTGTGTGTTGTGATTTTTTTTGTTTTTTTTTTTTCATTTTTCAAACTATATATAGGAAATGGAAAATGCGGAAAAATGAAAATTTCGCGATTCCGATTTTTCCTACTAATTCCAACGTATTTTAGACACGATAATCTTCCCGCTGAATCTTCTAATTCTTCAAAGAAATATCAGTATGATTTTTGGTTTTCGAGGCTTGTTTTTAATGTTTACCGGCTTAAAATGCACTTTATGGTTTTGACCTCGGATGCAGAAACTTCCTTCTGAAGAAAGATTTGGAACGTCGATTAGAGTGGGCGTGCACGGATGAAATCTTTATTTGAAGCTCCGAACGGAAAAAGTCTTCATCGTCCGTTGATTTTAGGGTTTCTGAACTATCAGGGTTTCGGTTTCGGCAAACTTCCGAGTATTGGAATTTGTCGTTCGTACATTCCAGGGTTTCGTGTCGAAACGCTTGTCATGAAAATGAATAAGAGAAATTCTGACATTCCTCTGAATATTTTTGGAATTAGTTCCTATAGTGCTTTAAGGGTAAATTAATCGTTTTACTAACGCTCTTGCCCTAGGCGTAAGCGAATAAGACTCACGCTATAACTTATATCGACTTTAATACTATTCTTAGCCTATTCCTGAACTTTCTCCTTCATAAATTAATTCCATTCGATAAACTTGTTCAGGTGTTCCTTCACGTTACATCAAACTAATCATGAATAGGAATTTTATTCGATTTATTCTAAGCTTAAAAACTTGGGTCTCACATTACTACCCTCCAAAAAGAAAGTTTCGTCCTCGAAACTTAGGTGTAAGACCCAAGATTTTAAGCTTAGAATAAGTGGAAGAGATTTCCATTTACGATTAGGGTTGATGTAATGTGAAGGGAAACCTGAACGAAAGTTTATTAAATGAAATATATTTATGAAGGAGAAAGTTCAGGAAAAGTTCAAGGATTGCATTATGATCGATAAAAGTTATAGCACGATCGTTACACGCTTAAACCTAGGTCAGAAACCCTAGTATATAGCTAATTTTCACTTTTAGGCACGATGGCAGTTAATTCCAAAAATCTTCAGAGAAATGTTAGAACTTCTCTTTTTCCATATATCAAAATCGTTTCGAGGCGAAACTCTAGGATCTACGAACGTCCGATTCCAATCATCGGAAGTTTGCCGAAACCAAATCCCTGGTATTTCAAAACCCTAGAATCACCCGACTATGGGGACTTTATCTATTCAGAGCTTCAAATGAATATTCTACACGCGTACACCCATTTCTCTTAATGATTTCAATCTTTCTTCCGAAGGAAATTTTCTATTCCGACATTCGATGCAAAAAGCAACTTATCGGGTAAAATAGTTTTATACCGACTATGCATTAGTTGCCAAAAATACAAGGAGACCTCTTTATAGTTTTGGAATTCTTTCGCCAAAACATATCTAATAATTTATGGAGAATGACGCCGGAAAAATCAGATTCGCGAAACTTTCATTGTCCCGCGAATTTCCACCTTTTATATATAGCAAAGAAAGGAAGAAAAACTCAAATTCTCCTCCATTTCTCTCTTCAAACCCGCGAGCTTCAACAAGGAAGAAGGAAGAAGAGTTTTCTTCATTACTTGCTTGATCGTTGATCCGTTAGTCGCTGCTTCAAGGCTTCGAGGTATAGTCGCTAATCCTTACCTCTGATCGCTTTTTCCATAGCTTTTCTGTAGAGTTTTCTGAGCAGAGAGTTTATGGGTTTTTGCAAAACTATCCTGAATCTTTCATTTCTGATTCTAAACCTCTTCTATATGTGCCCAAGATCACTTCTGTCGGATTAGATTTTCCGTTATGTCGCCGGAATTCCGTCGGAATCGATTTTAGCCTAAAATACCCATTTTGGAGTTTTTGGAGTAAAGCTTCAACCATTAGGCTGAAAACTATCGCCTTAGCTTAGTGCTAGTAGGATTAGTTGTCATAAACGTCGTTGGTGACGTCCCTGCAAAATTTTATTTTTGGGATTTCAGTTTTGAAAATCCTAAGTTAAAAATCATGACCAAAATACCCCTGAGACAGTTTTTGATCCGAAAATTTTTCCGAGTTCAGAATACCCTTAGTTACGGCTTATGAAAGCATAGGAACCAAGTTTGATCGAAGAAAAATCGAGCCCCATAATTAACCAAAGTGGCCGAGCCTATTAGAGGGGGAGGAGGAAATTTCCTTTTCCGAAAACTTGTTCTTTCGCGCTAGATTATCGTACCTTAGAGTATAGATTACTTCGAGTAACCTTAGTAAGTATCGATAGCTTAGTTTTCGATAGATTCTGATAGTATTTCTGTGGTTTTGCTCTAAAGGTGATTTTGAGGAATTTCCAGCGGAGCAAGGCTTTGATTGTGAAGGAGCTTTAGGAGATAACTCTGGAGAACCTACAGGTGAGGGCTTCTCACTGAATCTCTAGTTAATGCTTAGGGTCGATGTTTCGACATTGTTTACTGTTTATGCACTGGAATTGTGTGTGATTGGAAAATGTTTTCTGAGGCTTCGGCTGACAATGTAGATGATTCATCTACTGAATGTTTTTGAGATTGTCTTACATGCTATGTGCTATGTGGGTAATCTAGGATGTGTGGTGCATGCTTTGTATGCTAAGTGCTAAGTGTTTATGATGCGATTTATTGAGATATGACATGTTGTTGATTGTGATGATTTAAATATGCTCTGTACTGGAATCTGAGATTCTGAATGGTGAGAATAGCGGGCAGGTCATGCCGATTTTATTTTGAGAGTTTTGAGAAAGTTTGATAGGACGAACGAGGTTCGGGCCTTAATTCTGTTTAGTGGATCGAGACATCCTCTGGAAGCGACTTGGGATTGGGAGATCCTGCAAATGTATAAGACTTGCGATAAGACAAAATGGAATCTATTTTATAAAGAAAATTCATAAGACCTTAAATAACCTCAAAATCTTTAAGTAATGATAACAACCTCGAAGGAAGGCATTGGAAGTCAAATCATGGTTTTGGAAAAGCGAGGAGTTTCGTCGGATCCAAGTGTTGAGGAGTTTGGTAAGTTCTGAGTATGTTGGTACTTCTTCGCTCGTTGAGCAATTTGTTAGCCATCCAAGGGATGAGCCGAGAAGCTTCACTGAGGCGTGAGACCTTGTGAATGCGGGATACTCCACTGAGGCGTGAGACCTTGTGGAAAGCATGGAACTCCACTGAGGCGTGAGACCTTGTGAGAGCATGAAACTTCACTGAAGCGTGAGACTTCGTGCAAGTGTGTAAATTCACTGAGACGTGAGACCTTGTGAAAGCATAAAACTTCACTGAAGCGTGAGACTTTGTGAATGTGTGAGACTCCACTGAAGCGTGAGACTTCGTGTGAGCATTGATGACTCGAAGAGTTATCGTGAGTGTTTGCACTCATTTTATGATTATTGTACTTTGTCGCAGAATCGACTTTTACCTTAGGGTAAGCTTTTAGAAACTTTAATTTACCTAGAACACGTGGCGACGTGTCGAGTGAGGTCGGAGACGTTGTTTGGCAAATCACATTGCACTCATGCATACATAGGAGGTTAATACACGGCGTGATACCGGACCTCGGGGGATTGGAGGTTAATACACGGCGTGATACCGGACCTCGGTGGATTGGAGGTTAATACACGGCGTGATACCGGACCTCGGTGGATTCCAAAATGGTCATAAGACCCGGATTTCCGCGTAAGAGCGCTATTAGGCGACTCTTAGTAGCAGACCGAAATGGCAGGCCTTCGGGTTTTATGCTGATCTGACTACATGATGATGTTGGAGTAAGAGGCATCATGGGCCGAAATGGCACCACCGTGGCTGGTGAAGGGCTGATCCAATGATGTCCATCCGTTCCGGATTGCATATTGGTTGACTGGGTTAACCTGCATATCATTTCATGCGACATGCATACTGACATAGTTAATGAGTGTGTTTGATACTTGTTAGTTCTACTTGATGCATGTTAACTGTGATTTACAGTCGTTCTATTCCTTGTGGAAATATGCAACCCTAGGATGTTATCCCTAGTTATAAGCCTAAGTGGCTATTATCTTATTTATATCTATTGGTGCTATTATTTACATAATTCTTTGGAGTTGACCCTCGCGTCTTCTGTGTGTGCTTTGGCGGACAAACGCCCTTTGTCAGATGTCTTTGGCGGGCTGGTTCATGAAGGTTCACCCTTCGGGGGAGACTAGAGTGGAGATGCTGGAACAGGAGCGCATCGCGGTAGCGAGAGGAGGACGGATGGTGTACATAGACTAGGTCGTTCTGGATTCAGATTCGGGCGACGATCATGCTAGCATGTAGGTTTAGTGCTGGTGTGAGCTCCTCGAGATGGGATTAGTGTAGGAGTAGAGTCTTAGCTATGAACATCATTTGTTTTCTTTGGGGACAGGGTAGTTTCCCACCTATAGCTTTTTGTGTGGTTCTTTACGAGAATCACAGAGAGTTGGTTGGACTTAGGAGGTCTTGCTTCAGGCCGATGGGCCAGCTTAATCTCAGTTTTGAGGGATGGTGTTGCGGACACTTGACCTTTCTTGTGGATTGTACCTTTTGCCTTCGGGCGTTACACTTTTCTTTCCGTCACTGGAGGTTTACTCGTGACGAGGTTACTACTACAGCGGGGGCTGTTTATATATTGTATATTAGTTCTGATTATTGTTATTGTTGGGTTTTATTTAATTCCGTCTTGTCTTAGTTATTATATCGAAAAAAAAATATTCACGTTTTTCCGCATTAAGTTTATTTTGGTTACTAAAGTGACGCCACCGAAATCGGGGTGTTACATTAGGGTTCAGTAAAAACTCCGAATACTATTCCTTGGTCTCTTCCTCTAACTCCCATATAGCACCATGAAATCAATCTTCTACTTAGTCACCATTCAAATTACATCTCGACTTGAGCCTTAATACCTAGTGCATCACTAGACTCATTCCCTTTAACATCAACTTATCCACAACTTAAAACCTAATCTTTATCTTAAAATCTAACAAACCAATATTGACATCTCTTTCTTCAAAACTTTCCTCACTTAAACCAATTTACACTTACTGAAATCCTTAACACTTCACACAAATCGAGACTTATCCTCTAGAAGATCAACTTATAACTATACCTCAATGAACTTAACTAGTCATTTTATCATCCGATCCTTCAACATTCTGAGATTTAACTGTTATCGTAACCGCTAACACCACTAAATCTCTTATGTGTACATGAATCTCAGCTCACTAGGTCAACCTTAGCCCAAGGATTCTTATTCAACTTAGTAAAATTCATTTGTTAACCCTAGTATGCCTCATCAAAATCCATAACAAAGTTCCATTCACTCTTAGACTCTAAGAAACTTGTCCAAATATGATATCTCAAGTTTTCATCTTAATACTAACACTTTCCTTTTTTGTAACTTGATCACCATCTCGTCAATCAACTTCTTAATCCCTCAATCAAATTCTGACAAACTTCGAGTCCTACGTACCTTAGACAGAGATTCATAGATTTAAAACCTAAACCTTCACCAAGTTTGGACCTCTAATGGCCTTTAATTCTTCAACACTTCATAAATGAATATCCATTTCTTAAAACTATAACTCCTTCGCTTACACAAACGACCTGACAAGTGTCGTCATGCTTTCACATTCACAATCATACTTATTATGCTAACATCATTCAAATCTTATCACATGGATCATTATGTCTGCAACCTCATAATCAACATCAATCGATCACCAACTTATAAGCAAATGATCATCTTAAAATCTAACGATCCATTAATGTCGTCCCCTTTTTGAAACTATCATCATTAAAACCATCAAATCGATATTTCTCTTAATCACAAATCGAATCACCAATTTATCACCAGTCTTAACACTCTACACAACTCATAAGTCATTTACTTCAAGATCACTCTTATATTATACCCCAATGGATTTAACCCGGAACTCACCTTCAGGTCTTCAATCTTCTAAGATTCAACTCCTATTGTCACACATACAACCATAAGATCTCCTACTCGTACGCGATTCTCGACTCTCAAGGTCAATCTTAACCCTAAGATTTCAATCCAACTTAGTAAATCTCACTTAGTAATCTTAGCATATTTTCTTGGAATCCATATCAACAACCTCAAGTATTCAACTTATGCTAAAACTTTCTTTCTCCAACTTAATCATTCCCAAATCAATCCAATACTTTTCAAGTGAAAATTTATCTCTTAAGACTGCAACCTCTCCCCAAAGAACTCAAGTACTTAGCAAAACTTATTCCTCGAACTCGACTAACAACAATCTAGTTCACAATTAATTCTTCTCAATCTTGTTATCATCAAGTAATCATCTATAACCTGATATTAAATCCAACCTACTTAGTCTCTAACAATTCCACTCAGAAATCACATCACCTATGACTTCATAATTCCGAGAAAATACTTAATATTTTTTTCCAACATTAAATCTCTTGACTTAGTCCACCTCTACTTGGAGTAATCACACAAACTAACCAATTAATGTCTATACGACACTCATCGACTTCCAAAGATTTAAATCTTAATCTTTTACAATCAAGTGCTTAACACGAACTTGCCTCCCAAATCCGACTAATCCTCGATCAATTCAAATTCATCTTACACATCCTTCTATCAAAGTCCATTACCAGCTGTGATTCCGAATATCACCCCCTCAATATTAAGTTGATCAGGCTCAATACATCGAAGGTGGAAATTTAGAAAAACCCACTGGAACAGTCAATGAGTTCCTAACATCCAGTAACCACAAATATCCTAATATCAAGTCCCTAACGATCACGCTACGGAACTACTCACCTTCAACATAATATGTACACTACCCATAAGGAATATCTCTGAGATTCATTCTTCAGCTTCTCGCTTCCTTTTAAACGCATCGGTGCAAGACCACTTTCTAAACTTAGCGTACTATTCTAAACCTCGTGTAACTTCCATAGTTAAAACACGAGCAACAGTCAAATAAAGTCTTAATAGGTGTAATAACTATAAGGTCAAAGCTTAGCGGTAAAAGCAAGTTCAGGCGTGTAGCACACGCTACGGGGTAACGAAGCGTATTATACTGGAATGAGAAAGAATGGTTAGGAGGTTATCATCGTTCGGTTTAGTTAAACCAACAGTTAGTACTAATCATAAGATAGCTTTTCCATAACTATACAATATGATTAAGCAATAACTTCAATCAATTCTAAGCGAAAAATCGCTTGGCAGACAATCAATTTTTTACTCTTTGCAGAGTCACACAACCTAGCACAGAAGACCTATTCCCCAAAGACTCCCGAAAGACTCGACAAGCTCTGATACCACAATGTAACACCCCGATTTCGGTGGGGTCACTTTAGTAAATTGAGAATAAAATAAAGCGGAAAATGCAGGTATTTTTTTTTTCGTTTTCTTTTAGATTAAAGAACAATTTAAACTAAAGACTCAACCCCAAAACGCGAAGGTATTTTTTTTCGTTTTGTTTAAATAAAAAGACTTGTCGATATAAAGACTCATCCCAATCGCGATTAACAACGATTAATATACAACACAAGCACACCCTTGCTGTAACTAAAAACATCGTCACGAGTATCCCCGAGTGACGACAAGGTTTACAAGTTTTCAGAAAGCATAATTAGTTCGAAATATTATACAAGTGACAGATGGGAATAGTCAGCCCCAGATGGCCTCCTCTAGACCTCTTCAACCGACTACTCCATGTGATTCCCAACTACGGAGAACCACACGAAAGTAACGTGTCGGAGACCTACCCTGCCCCAAATATGAATGACGAATCATAGCTATGACAGTAACAACCAGCTCAAAAGACTCTAACCACCCATATTCCACACTACTATCATCGACCCTTCCTCGATCAGGCATGAAGTCCGGGTCCTTGTTGAAAGCTTCAGTAATAGTCATTTCGCTCCGGGTCTTTCCCGCACAACGAATCATCACGAACCGGCTGACGGACACCTTGCAGCAGGCCGACCGCCCAAACACAAACATACAAACAAAGCCAAGGCGCTAGGGTCAACTTACAGAATACAATAGATATACAATCAACATGCGATAAAGGGGGTATATATATATGTTGTATATATACATATAAGTTATGCATTGCCTACCCTAAGGTTTATACATAGCATGTTATCAAATCTCTTACACAATTCAATCATCAAAACACATAACGATGTTTATCAACATCAAATCTCAACAACTATAGTTAGAGTGCATGATATGTCATACAACGTTAATCATAATAAGATGCATGGTGTGCCAATGCAGGATATGCTGACACAAACCCGAATAACATCACTCTGCTTGGCGACGGAACAAAACAACAACGTCACTCTGCTTGGCGACGGAACAAATCAACGACGTCACTCTGCTTGGCGACGGAACAAAACAACAACGTCACTCTGCTTGGCGACGGAACAAATCAACGACGTCACTCTGCTTGGCGACGGGACAAACCAACGGTATTGCCACTTATAGGCTGGGCACCTCGAGACGGTCGTAACACTGGCCTCGTGTTTAACCATTTCTGCTCGGGCGTCGCTTATCACCTTTGGCTATAGTCAAGACGGTACAAACTCTACATGGTTCGACCATTTCTGCTTGTTATGCCGGACATCAACAGGCACGATACAACTCTACATGGATGATCGTTACCTCCTGTTGTGCCAGGTATAGTCAGGACCGATTCAACTCTTCACGGCTGATCGTTGCATCCTGCTATACCGAAGTACTCTGCTTGGCACTTCATCGCGTATATGCATGTGTGCAATATGATTATCAAAACCACAACTCGTCCTCACAGGTAAAAATTGGTTCATTGACCAAAGGCATCTACAACGAGAAACCTAGGCTATAGTCAAGTCGGTTGTGACCCTACGGGTTTAACCATCCTGCTTGCTATGCCAGACATCAACAGGCACGATACAACTCTACACGGCTGACCGTCACTTCCTGTTGTGCCAAGTGTACTCTACTAGGTACCTTACCAACGCCCAGACCCTTGGCTAAAGCCCATCTCCAAATTCTTTTCCATAAAAATGGGTTCCCTTAAAACAATATTTCTTTTATTAGGTAAAGTGTTCCATCGTAAGTTAGTGCATTATGTCATTACTTCCAAAGTTCAGTTTTCATTTCCAACACCTTTCAAAATAAAGTTCCCAAAGCTAGGATCACCGACCCATTCCCGTTTTCCAAACTCACTTTCATTCCTAAGTCTTTTCCGTTTAATCATCGTCATTAATTAAAAGCATTATATTCTTAATAAATGTATTATGGATTTATTTACATAAAACAGATTATGATTATTTTCGGTCCAAAACTCTATAAGTAAAAAGATCCCAATAAACCCAAGTAATTTCCCGGGAAGGTCTCGATTCCTAAAACAATAAAGGCTCGAACCTTGGTTCGACCTATCAAACATTCCCAATACGAACCCGTCATTGCCATGACAAGGATAAGTGTATTCTACACTCCAAAAGTGGCATCAAAATGCACGAATATAGTCAGCACAATTTAATCATAAACTCAAATACATCAAGCTCTATCGAGCGATGAATCAATAAGGCAGTGCTGTAAACATAACCTTGTCATATCCACTAGAAAGCGATAAGACAGAAACCAGTAAACGGCCGAAGCCTCTCAGAAAACGGAGACACACGTCTCATATAAGTTCACTCGGCCGAAGCCTCTAGAAAACATTTTCCAGTTCAAAGCGATGAACAACATTCAATGCAATCCTCAATATCAAGCAATATTCAAGTCGAAGTTATCGACGCCTACAATACAAATAGCTAGTAAGTAAGTTGCCCTAACCTCGAGTTCTTCCAGTCTCGCGGTGCAGGTCTCGCTCACAAGCTTGTTCAGTCAATCCCAAAGTTTCCACAATTGAACCTTTGAGCAAACAAAGCAATAATGAATCAAAACAAGTCGATACAGTCGAAACAATCCTAACTAATGTTCGACAAAGCTCAAGAAGCTTCAGAGTACAACATTTAGGCACGAATGGAAGGGCTTCCCCCGAATGGATGAGTTTTGACTCGATTCAAGTTTTGTACAAAAACACTTTATTCGCTAAAACGTGCATAACTCGAGCTACGGAACTCGGAATGACACGAAACCGGCGCCAAAATTTCGACAAGTGAAAGAGCTACGCAATGGCTCAGGTCATAGAGACCCAAAAATTATTTTTGGACACGGTACCCAAGCAAATAGGTTTCGCCCACTATGGAAAATAGGGTTTTCGAACTTTTTCTTCGATCTAAATCAATTCCTAGGTATTCTTAGGCGATATCTAGGCCAGGGAAACTCTCAGAAAAATTATCGGGTTGAAAACTGTCGCAGGGGTATTTTGGTCAATATTTTTAGCTCGGAAACTCAAAATCAGAATTTCGAAAAACAAATTAGATGGGGTCGATCCTAACGACATTTATAACAACTAATCCTACTAAAGCTAAGCTCAGTCGAGAGTTTTTGATCCAAAAAGCGGAACCTCAGCATAAAAATGGGTTTTTGAGCAGAATTGAAACTCGGCGGAAATTCGGCAAGATTCAACAGAAAAGAACCGGATATTCATGCTCTAGAGCACGTAGGCAATAAGTTTAGACACTGAAATCAAGTTATTTGGACAGTTTTACAAAAAGCTCAAAACTTTGAGCACAGAAAGACATAGAGAAAAGCGACAGAATTGACGATCAGAGGTAAGGAAAAGCATCAATACCTCGAGGCCTACGCGTAGCAACGAACGGAACGACGATCGGTCAAGAATTTGCAAAATCACTTTTCTCCTCCTCCTCCTCTTGAAGCTACGGCCGTGTGTGTGTGTGTTGTGATTTTTTTTGTTTTTTTTTTTTTCATTTTTCAAACTATATATAGGAAATGGAAAATGCGGAAAAATGAAAATTTCGCGATTCCGATTTTTCCTACTAATTCCAACGTATTTTAGACACGATAATCTTCCCGCTGAATCTTCTAATTCTTCAAAGAAATATCAGTATGATTTTTGGTTTTCGAGGCTTGTTTTTAATGTTTACCGGCTTAAAATGCACTTTATGGTTTTGACCTCGGATGCAGAAACTTCCTTCTGAAGAAAGATTTGGAACGTCGATTAGAGTGGGCGTCCGCGGATGAAATCTTTATTTGAAGCTCCGAACGGAAAAAGTCTTCATCGTCCGTTGATTTTAGGGTTTCTGAACTATCAGGGTTTCGGTTTCGGCAAACTTCCGAGTATTGGAATTTGTCGTTCGTACATTCCAGGGTTTCGTGTCGAAACGCTTGTCATGAAAATGAATAAGAGAAATTCTGACATTCCTCTGAATATTTTTGGAATTAGTTCCTATAGTGCTTTAAGGGTAAATTAATCGTTTTACTAACGCTCTTGCCCTAGGCGTAAGCGAATAAGACTCACGCTATAACTTATATCGACTTTAATACTATTCTTAGCCTATTCCTGAACTTTCTCCTTCATAAATTAATTCCATTCGATAAACTTGTTCAGGTGTTCCTTCACGTTACATCAAACTAATCGTGAATAGGAATTTTATTCGATTTATTCTAAGCTTAAAAACTTGGGTCTCACATCTGGGTTATCAGAACGTCTGGATCTTCAGAACTTCAAGTGAGTTGAGTCCACATCAGAGCTTGATTAACTTCAGATCTTCTGAAGCTTTTCTACTGTTTAGATTGAACATAGAGATTGCGAAAGCGTTGCTAGGGTTACTCTTTAATCAAAGTGCTTCTGATTTGTGTGAGATTATGTCAAGGTCAGAGCCTGTTAAGAGCATACTCAGAAAACACGTTAGAGTACCATAATTGTTCATACTAAAACGTTAACTTGTAATCATCAAAACATAGAGGTGTACTACACGATCAAAACTTGATCTTACAATCTCCCCCTTTTTGATGATGACAAAACCAAGTATTTTGATGAACAATTCTTAAACAATAAACTGATTTCACTCAGAGTATAAGGAATAGAAAAAGACTTATCCTGAAGTGAATGGTTTATTTTGCTCATTCTGAATCCAAGTCACTGCTTGATTCTGAGCTTAGCTCCCCCTGAATCTAAGACTTAATGAAAATATTAGTGATATCTAGATTCTGAGCTAAATAATAAAAGAGTTCAGAGTGAAAATGCATGACATAGATGAAATGAAATAATCAGAGCGCATAAGTATTCAGAGTCACGAGTAGGGTATCAGAGTCAACCAATATCACTTCAGAAGAAGTGAAATGTATTCCTTGTATTTGCCCAGTGACACATCTATGGTCATAAAGGTGGAACTCTTAAATTCTCAAAAAGAAAAAGAAATCACACTAACACAGCTTACGCATCAAAAACTGGGTTGTACTCCCCCTTTTTGTCATAAGCAAAAAGCTTGGGGTGTGAAAAACTTAGCTTGAAGTACAAGGTACTCCCCCTTAGAGAAGGTCTAAGTTTCAAAAAGATGGAGAAGGAATTAATGATGAAAAAGAAATAAATTAGCGAATAAATGAAGGGAGTTAATGCATATGCAGAACGTTTACCACCGGCCACGGGAGTAAAGAGAAGCTTCAGTTACCAATAACTTATCCTCGAGAAACTGAAAGAGCAATAACTTCTGGAGAGAGAAGGATGCTTATATAAAGCAATTAGGAACAAAGTAGGTTTCACAACAAGACTACTTCCGAATAACAAATGGCATCATACATTGTTGCATTAGAGGAGCTCAGAAGGAAGGGTTTTGATGAAGATCTTTTCATCAATATTAGGCACCTAGAGGGTCCGATAACCATATGTGAACTGACTTCAAGGCTGCTTGAGAAGGATCCTAGTCCAGAATTGGAGAAAGACCTGAAGGAGTTCCTCTGCTTCGTGGAGGAGATTCAGGAGCTGTGCAAGCTGGAGCTGAATCTGCTGGAAGAGAAGGAAGCAGTGGAGAAAGATCTGGAGACGATGGAGGAGAGTCTGGAGAGGGATGAGCTGAGCAACAGGCTCGGCAACATAGAGTACATACTCGATCGTCTGGAGAAGGAAAGAGTAGAGCAGCGCCAAGAGTGTAGAAGAATGAGGAAGGATCCTCCATTCTAGAGAAATGCATATGAATGATGATGTAATATGTAATGTGTAATGTTGAGTTATTATAAAAAAAATTCAGATATATGTTGTGTTAAATGCAAGAAGAAAAGCGGAATAAATAATCACATAACGCAATAATGAGACTTAAAACATAGAAGCAAATAACTAAAAGTTTATCAAACAAGGAAGAAAACGAGAGAGATCCGAAAAACTAAGGTTTTTCAGTGCGACGAAGGAGTTCTTGAATGGCTTCATTCATGGTGAACAAGAGAGTCTCATGAGAGTTAAGACGTTGTTCCAAAATAGCAATTCTGGAAGGTCTTGGCTGAGTAGAACTGGATGGAAAATCCTGAAGATTATCTTGAGCAGATTGAGGAGCTTGACTGGATTGAGAAGAAGCACTTGTGAAAGGCACTGGTGCAAGAACTTGACCTCGGAGAGCATCAGCTTCAGCCTGTAGCCTCTCAGCTTCTTTCAGAGCTTCTAACCTTGCATTCTCAAGTCGTTCAGCTTCTAGACGTGCAGCCTCATCTTCTTGTTCTTTCTTCTTTCTAGCTTCCTCAATAGCATCAAGTAACTCAACCCTTAGTTGTTGTTCATGCATAGCCACTCTTCTGTTGAAACGCTGCCTAGCAGCTTCAATCCTCTGATCCCTTTCAGCTGTGAGATGACTCATCAAGATAGGAACTTGAGCAATCATCCAATCACACAGATGATCCCATTCTTCAGCAACAAAGTCAGGGTTCTCATGAAGGTCAGTGTGACCTTGAACGTTGCGAACCATTAATGATGCTTCATAATTAAACACACTGATGCACTCAAGAAGGAGTTGGGTTTGAGATATGTATAGGGAACAATGGAGAGATTAGTTTCAGGAGAAGTGGGATGATTACTGCTATTTGCTTCAGAAGCACCTTGAGGAGAACCAACATCTAGAGTTTGGATGTTTGAAGTGTTGATCTCAAGGTTAGGCTGAGAGGTCTCAATCTTAGGGTTTGGAGATCTAACCGAGGAATGGTTTGAGAGCGAGTTTTCTGGTTGGACATTTTCTGGTTGTGAGGGAAGTGCTGGTTGTACAGGTTGAGATAAAGGAGATGCTGCATTTAGAGGGACCACTGGAATAGGATGATCTGGATCAACTAGACGTTCTGGTCTAGGTCCAGGATATTTCCTTGGACTAGGAATGGTCTAATAGTGGTCAGGGATAGCAGACTCTTTCTGTTTCGCAATTTGGTCAAATTGGCGAATGGACTCAGAGTTATTTGAGGGTGAGCAGTCGGCAACATTTGTGGAAAAGGATACAGAGGGACAAGGAGCAGTATTGTCTGTATCAGTTGTTCTGCGAGCAGGATGATCTGATGCTCTGCGGACAGAGTGATCAGAGGTTCTGGGTTCATGGTGAGATTGGTCAGAAATAATGGGTTCAGAGGCTTGTGGATTATATTGAATGGTTATGGGTGAGGTAGGTTCAGAGGGTTTGGGAGTCTGAAGCATATTCCAAAGAGGTGCTTCTTCATCAGAGGGTTGAAAGAATGAAGATCTAGGTGAGGTAGTTGGAGAGGTGTTTTGGTCAGCTGGTTGAGACTCTTGAATGGGAGAAAGTGGGGTAGCAGTGCGATTTAGAAGGGCAGAAATAGGTAGTGCATCAAATGAGTTTAAATCATCATCATTAAATGAAACAGCAAACTTACTTGATGATTTCACTGCAGACCGAGTAACCCTGGCAGGAGCCTCAGTTCTGGTTACCTCAACAGCTGGTTCCACACGAGTTGGATTCCCTACAATTCTCACTTGCTTCTTCAACTTCTTTGGTGGAGGAGCATCATCATCATCACCATCAGATGGAGCATCTGGCTTAGAGGGTTCCTCATGTTTCCTCTTAGGCTTTTCATTCTTCTTCTTCTGATCAACACTATCAGAGGGATCAGTCTCTTTAGAGGATTCCTCTACAATTATTCTTCTCTTCTTCTTCTTCTTTGGAGGAGAATCAAATTCTGGAGATGGTGGCAGGGTTCTGAAAAACTCATCCACATCTATTTCAAAACCTTGTTCCCTTAGATCAGCTAGATAGTGCAAGATAGCAACTGGGTCATCAGCTTTGGACCATAGAGGGTAATCAGTCAGAGGGACTCTTCTCTGTCGGACTTCATCAGAGGTGTCTTCATGAACAGGTGCAACCTTTGTTTTAATCAATCCCATCTTTTTCATGGATGTGGGAGTGAAGACATCACCAACAACAGTCGTCAGATCCTCTGTGCAGCCTGCTTTAGTCAGATCTTCTATCAATTTGCTTTCTAGGAAGAGGTCTGAGAGCAATCTTCCAAAAGGAATGTATCTGATTGCAGATTTTTGAGAAGCAGTTGTTCTGGACTTCTTGATGCACTCTTTGAGATAAGAGAATAGGAAGAAGGGAAGGCATATTTTCTTGCGGTCCTGAATGAAGAAAAGCATCACTTTCTGACAGAAATTGATGTAATCTGGAGAGCTTCCCTTTGACCTTTGATTGATGAAATGCAGAAGAATATTGTGCCAAATCCTCAGTTTAGGATGAAGTTCTACCACTTTGCAATCATTCTTGCCTGGTTGCCAGTTTGTGTAGAGAGCTTGGTTAACAGCTTCTTTGGTCTTGGGTTTCACCTTTGATTCCAGCAGTTGGAATCTGTAGCCTGTACTGGTATCTTCACCCAGAAGATCAACGATTGATTTCTCCGTGATGATAATTCTTCTGCCAGCGATGTAGGAGACCACTTGGTTATCATCACAGTCGGCATGCTTCCAGAATACCTTTACCAATTTGATGTAAACTGGACCAGGAAGCCTGTTGAAGTATTCTTCCCAGCCTTGAGCTTTTACTTCAGGACGAAGATCAAACCCGTTGGCAGCAATGTTGTCAAGATCAAATCTCCATTCAGCAAGAACCTGGAATTCATCAGGAGAGTAGACACAAGTAACAGCACAACCCCTTTGTGCGAGAGGAATTATCTGACCTGTAGCTTGAATATCTGGTTGATTTCGTTGAGTGGCAGTGCTCGATTGACCGGTAGCCTGACCCACCACCATGGTAGGAAATTTCCTTCCGTCAACAGTTTCACCTTTGTTGGATTTCACCATCTCTGAAGCGGTTGAAGGTTTGGGTAGAAAGATAGGATGAAAGAAGAGAGAGAGAGATCGTGGGGATAAAGGGTTTTGCAAACAGGAGAGAGAGAGAGAGTAAAACAATAAGTGATGGAGAACGCGTGTGCATAGTGGTTTTTGAAAATAACCGTTGTTGATTGAAAAGCAAAGTAAAATCAACGGTTAAAAATTAAAGACATCATTACAAACAGTTAATACACATATCACACGATGGAGAGAAGCACATCTACACTCATTACGACAGATTGTCAGCACGGGCACAAGGAACGATGTATCATAGCTACTGACACACATTTACTGTCTCCGCTTCAGAGTAAGCACCAATGGGTACTTAACCTCTGATGGAGTTACCTTCTGAACTAGACATCTTCTGATAAAGAAGCATCATAGTCAGAGGTTCTGATCCATCTTCATGCTGGACAAAAGTCCATATTCAGATTTTTCAGAATGAAATTAAATCTATCCTCTGCTAAGAGCTTTGTAAAGATATCTGCACATTGATGGTCAGTATCAACAAACTTCAGAAGAAGTACGCCCTTCTGAACATAATCTCTAATAAAATGATACTTTACCTCAACGTGTTTTGCCCTTAAGTGTAAGATAGGATTCTTACTCAGTGAGATTGCAGCAGTGTTATCACAATAGATTGGGATGTTGTTCTCAAGGATTTGATAATCCTCCAGCTGATGTTTCATCCAGAGCATCTGAGTGCTGCAAATTGCTGCTGAGATATATTCTACCTCTGCAATGGATAGTGCAATGGTTGATTGCCTCTTGCTTGCCCATGAGACTAAGTTGCTTCCCAGAAATTGACAGTTTCCAGAAGTGCTTTTTCTCTCAGTTCTATCTCCAGCATAATCAGCATCCCAATAACCTGAAAGCTTATACTCTGATGTTTTCTTATACATCAAGCCAAGGTTAGTGGTACCTTTCAGATATCTCAGGATCCTCTTAACAGCAGTTAAGTGGGTTTCCCTCGGATCTGATTGGAAACGAGCGCATAGATGAACACTAAACAGAATATCTGGCCTAGATGCAGTTAAGTATAGAAGTGATCCTATCATACCACGATAGAGCTTCTGACAAACTTTACCACTTGCATCTTCTTTCTCCAGGATGCATGTAGGATGCATTGGAGTCTTAGAAATTGTAGATTCTGTCATGTTGAACTTCTTCAGAAGTTCTTTAGTGTACTTGCTCTAATGAATGTAAGTTCCTTCTGGTGTTTAATCAACTTGTATACACAGAAAGTACTTGAGTTCTCCCATCATACTCATTTCAAATTCAGCCTGCATCATCTCAGAAAACTCTTTGCATAGAGATGGATTAGCAGATCCAAATATAATATCATCAACATAAATTTGCACAATTAAGATATCATCTTTGTAAGTTTTGCAAAAGAGAGTTGTATCTACTTTACCCCTTACAAACTTATTTTCCAGAAGGAATGAGCTGAGTCTCTCATACCATGCTCTGGGAGCTTGCTTCAGACCATAGAGAGATTTCTTCAATTTGAAAACATGGTTAGGGTTCTTCTCATCTTCAAAACCTGGAGGTTGATGAACGTAGACTTCCTCTGAGATGTAACCATTTAGGAAGGCACTCTTAACATCCATCTGATGAAGAATTATGTTGTGATTCACTGAGAATGAGATTAGTAGTCTGATAGCTTCCAGTCTTGCTACCGGAGCAAACGTTTCAGTATAATCTATTCCTTCTTGCTGACTGTAGCCTTGAGCAACTAGCCTTGCCTTGTTTCTGACTACATCTCCTTTCTCATTCAGCTTGTTTCTGAAAACCCATTTGGTTCCAATCACATGAACGCTTTGAGGTCTCTTCACTAGGCTCCAAACATCATTCTTTGAAACATTTATACTCAAATCTGCAAACTTTTCAACTAGCTTTGACTGATCAGAGTCAAGATTATCATCAAATCTAACATGAATAGATTCTTCAATAGTTTTAGCATCAGTATTATAAAATCTGAAACCTTTAGATCGATCAGAGTAACCAAGTAATAGACATTTAGAAGATTTAGCATCAAACTTATGCAATCTATCCTTAGTATTTAGAACATAGCAAACACAACCAAAAGGATGAACATAAGAAATGTTGGGTTTTATATTCTTCCACAATTCATAAGGAGTCTTATTCAGAATTGGTCTCACAGAGATTCTGTCCTGAATGTAACATGTTGTGTTTACTGCCTCTGCCCAAAAGTGCTTTGCCATGCCAGTTTCTTAGAGCATGGTTCTAGCCATCTCCCGAAGAGTTCTGTTCTTCCTCTCAACAACCCCATTTTGTTGAAGAGTTCTGGGACAAGAGAAATCATGTGCAATTCCATAGGAATCAAACAGACTCTCAAACTTGTCATTCTCAAACTCTCCACCATGGTCACTTCTGACACGCACAATCCTACAAGCCTTCTCGTTTTGCACTTGGGCTATGAAGGTAGAGAACACAGAATGAGACTCATCCTTGCGGGATAAAAATTTTACCCATGTCCAGCGGCAATAGTCGTCAACAATGACCATCCCATATCTTTTACCACCTATAGACTCAGTTTTCACTGGTCCAAACAGGTCGATATGCAGAAGTTCCAACGGCCTTGAGGTAGAGACAACATTCTTTGCCTTGAAAGGGACTTTTGTGAATTTGCCTTTCTGACATGCTTCACAAAGAGCATCTGAAGAGAACTTCAGAGCGGGTAAGCCCCTGACAAGGTTGAGCTTACTTAGCTGAGAAATCTTTCTCATACTGGCATGCCCTAACCGTCTATGCCATACCCATTGCTCCTCATTAACAGAAAGAAGGCACTTCACATTCTGAGATTCCAACTCAGATAATCTGATCTTATAAATGTTGTTCTTCCTCTTGCTATTAAACAGAACAGAGCCATCGATCTGACTTACAGCCCTACAAGACTTTTGATTGAAAATAACATCATAACCCTTGTCAGCTAATTGACTTATAGACAATAAGTTGTGAGTTAAATCGTCTACCAATAAAACATTATCAATGCATGGACTACTATCAACACAAATAGTACCAGTACCAACAATTTTACCCTTCTCGTTGCCACCAAAGCCAACTTCGCCTCCAGGCTTAAGTTTTAGCTCTTGGAACATAAGCCTTTCTCCCGTCATGTGACGCGAGCATCCACTGTCCAGATACCATGATTGGTGTTTAAGTGGAGCGATCAAGGAGATCTGCAACATAGATAATCTTATCCTTAGGTACCCACTTTCTGGGTCCTCTCTTGTTAGTTACCTCAGAGGTTCTGATCACCTTGGGTTTCTCAACATGATAGTGTAACAGAATTTTGGCATGATATTTAGACATGGAGAAAGATCCCTTTTTGAGAGGGGGTTAGCAACTTTAACAGGTAATGGTTCAGGCAATATAGTACCAGAGGGTACAAAACATTCATACAAGGATTTATCCTTAGGCACAGGAGGCTCATTTCTACTGGGTCTAGAATAGCCAATGTCATACATTCCGTTTCTGCTTACACCATAGATCATTGAAGCCATTAAGCTTCTGTCTACGCTTTTAGCCAGGAATCTTTGAAAGGATTTTTCATATTTAGATTCACTCTTACTTTTAGAGGCATCACAAGTGTAACACCCCGATTTCGGTGGCGTCACTTTAGTAACCAAAAATAAACTTAATGCGGAAAAACGTGAATATTTTTTTTTCGTCGATAATATAAACAAGACTGAAATAAATAAAACGCAAATGCGAAAGACAACAGAACTAATATACAATATAGATTACAGCCCCCGCTGTAAGTAGCAACCTCGTCACGAGTAACCTCCAGTGACGGAAAGGAGAAAAGTGTAACGCCAGTAGGCAATATGTACAGACCAAAGTAAAGGTGAAGTGTCCACAACCCAAACCTCAAAAACGAGAATAAGTTAGCCCAATCGGCCTGAAACAAGACCTCCTAAGTCCAACCAACTCTCTGTGATTCCCGTAAAGAAACCACACAAAAAGCTATAGGTGGGAAACTACCCTGTCCCCAAGGAAACAAATGATGTTCAGAGCTAAGACTCTACTCCTACACTAATCCTATCTCGAGGAGCTCACACCAGCGTTCAGAACTACGTGCTAGCGTGATCGTCGTCCGAATCTGAATCCAGAACGACCAAGTCTATGTACACCATCCGTCCTCCTCTCGCAACCGCGATGCGCTCCGGTTCCGGCATCTCAAACCTAGTTCCCCCCGAAAGGTGAACCATCGTGAATCAGTCCGCCATGGACATCTGACAAAGGGCGTAGTCCGCCAAAGCACACACAGAAGACGCGAGGGTCAACTCCAAAGAATTATGTAAGTAATATCACCAATAGATACAGATAAGAGATTAGCCACTTAGGCTTATAGCTAGAGATAGCATCCTAGGGTTGTATATTCCATAATGAATGTAACGACAGTAATGACAAATAGCATGCATCAAATAGGATTAACAATTATCAATCACACTCAGCAACTAAGTCAGTATGCATGTTGCATGAAATGCAGATGCCGGTTAATCCAGTTAACCAATATGCATTCCGGAAAACGGATGGACATCAACGAGTCAATCCTAGCACCAGCAACGGTGGGACCATTTCCGCTCGCGTGCCTCTTACACCACACAAAGGTAGCCAGATCAGCATAAAACCTGAAGGTCTGCCATTTCGGTCTGCTACTAAGAGTCGCCTAATAGCGCTCTTACGCGGAAATCCGGGTCTTATGACCATTTTGGAATCCACCGAGGTCCGAAGTTCGTCTCGTGTTAATACCTCAAAATGAGTGCATGAATGCAAAGTGATTAGCCAAACAACGTCTCCGACCTCACTCGACACGTCGCCACGTGTTCTAGCTAACTTATTGTCTCTAAAAGCATACCCTAAGGTAAAAGTCGATTCTGCGACAAAATACAATTAATCGTAAAATGAGTGCAATCACTCACGATAACTCTTCGAGTCATCAATGCTTCACGAAGTCTCACGCTTCAGTGAAGTCTTATACAATCACGAAGTCTCACGCTTCAGTGAAGTTTTATGCTTTCACTAGGTCTCACGCCTCAGTGAATTTACACACTTGCACGAAGTCTCACGCTTCAATGAAGTTTCATGCTGTTCACGAGGTCGCACGCCTTAGTGAAGATCCATGCTTTCCACGAGGTCTCACGCCTCAATGAAGTATCACGCATTCACAAGGTCTCACGCCTCAGTGAAGCTTCTCGGCACATCCCTTGGATGGCTAAACAAACTGCTCAAAGAGCGAAGGAGTATCAACATACTCAGAACTTATCAATTTTCTCAACACTTGGATCCGACGACACTTCTCGTTTTCCAAAACTAAGATTTGACTCCTAAGCTTTCCTTCGAGATTATTATCATTATTAAAAGATTTAAAGGTTGTTTAATTTCCTATGTGTTTTTTTCTTACAAAATAGTTTCCACTTTGTCTTATCGCAAATCTTATAAGTTCTCGGGATCTCCTCATCCCAAATGACTCCAGAGAATGTCTCGATCCATGAAAAAAACATGCAAGGCCCGAATCCTCGTTCGTCCTATCAACTTCCTCAAAATCTCAAAATAAAATCGGCATGACCTGCCCGCTATTCTCACTCCTCAGAACCACAGTATATATGAAAAGGCATAGTTAATTCAGCACAATAATCCAACATGTCATATATATCAACACATCCTAACATAACCACTTAGCACTTAGCATTTAAAGCATACATCACACATCCTAGATTACCCACTTAGCACGTACCATGTAATTCAATCTCAAAAACATTCAGTAGATGAATCATCTACATTGTCAGCCGAAGCCTCAGAAAACATTTTTCCAGTCAAACACAAACAAGTGCATAAACAGTAAATCAATGTCGAATGCGTCGACCCTAAGCATTAAATAAGGATTCAGTGAGTAGCCCTCACCTGTAGATTCTCCAGGATTGTCCTCGAATGTTCCTTCACAACCAGCTCCTTGTTCTTCAGGAAATTCTTCAAAAGAACCTTTAGAGTAAAACCACAGAATTCCATCAAAAACTATCAGAAACTCAGTAATCAATACCCACTAAGGTTACACGAAATAGTATATACTCCGAGGTACGATAATCTAGCGCGAAAGGACAAGTTTTTGAAAAAAGAATTTTCTTCCTCCTCCTAGGGTAGTCTCGGCCACTATTGGTAATTAGGTGGGTCGATTTTTCTTCGATCAAACTTGGTTCCTAGGTTATTATTAGTCGTAACTAAGGGTATTCTAAACTCGGAAAAATTATCGGATCGAAAACTGTCGCAGGGGTATTTTGGTCATTATTTTTAGCTTAGAAATTCAAAACTGAAATTTCGAAAAGCAAATTGGATAGGGACGTCACCAACGACGTTTATGACAACTAATCCTACTAGCACTAAGCTAAGGCAATAGTTTTCAGCCCAAAGGACGAAGCTTTGCCCCAAAATGGGTATTTTAAGCAGAATTGAAACTCGACGGTAGTTTTTCGAGAATCGGCGCAGTATTATTCGCTAAACATGCTCTTGGGCACGTAGGGAAGATGTTTAGATAGAAAAATGAAGTTATCAGGATAGTTTTGCAAAAACCTCAAAACTATGAGCACAGAAAGACATAGAGAAAAGTTATGGAAAAGACGATTAGAGGTAAGGATTAGCGACTATACCTCGATACCTTCAAGCAGCAACTGTTGAATCAACGATCAAGCAAGAAATGAAGAAAATCTTCTCTTCTTCCTCCTCTAGCAAACTCGCGGCCTTGGTGAAGAAAATGGGTGAGTTTTGTGATTTTTTCTCATTTCTTGGCTATATATAGAGGTTGGAAAAACGCGGGAAAATGAAAGTTTCGCGATTCCGATTTAACCGGCTTCATTCTCCGTGAATTCTAAGATAGGTTTTGGCGACATAATTCCAAAACTCAAAAGAGGTTTCCCTGTATTTTAGGTGACTAATGCAAAGTCGGTGTAAAACTATTTTACCCGATAAGTTACTTTTTGCATCGAATGTCGGAATAGAAAACTTCCTTCTGAAGAAAGATTGAAATCATCAAGAGAAATGGGTGTACGCGTGTAGAATCTTCATCTGAAGCTCCGAATAGAAAAAGTCTTCATTGACGGTCGATTTTAGGGTTTTGAACTATCAGGGTTCTAGTTTCGGCAAACTTCCGAGGATTGGAATCGGACGTTCGTAGATTCTAAGGTTTCGCCTCGAAACGATTGTCGTATAAGGAATAAGAGAAGTTCTAACATTTCTCTGAAGATTTTTGGAATTACTTTCCATCGTGACTTTAAGTGTAAACTAGCTATTTACTAGGGTTTCTGCCCTAGGTTTAAGCGTATATCGATCGTGCTATACCTTTTATCGATTTTGATACAATCCTTAGACTTTTCCTGAACTTTCTCCTTCATAAATTTATTTCATTTAGTAAACTCTTGTTCAGGTTTCCCTTCACGATACATCAACCCTAATCGCGAATAAGAATTTTATTCACTTGACATAAGTTTAAAAACTTGGGTCTTACATTACTACCCTCCAAAAAGAAAGTTTCGACCTCGAAACTTAAGGGTCAGTAAAAAGTTCTGGATATTGTTCTTGGATCTTCTCCTTCAGCTCCCATGTCGCATCACCGGTGTCTTTGTTCCATATGATCTTCACTAACTCGATCTCCTTTCCCCTCAACTGTTTTATCCTGGTGTCACCAATGCTAATTGGCGGTGTCTCAAAAGACAGATCATCCTTCAGCTCAATGTCATCCAGCTCGATAACATGTGTCGGATCCGCAATATATTTCCTCAGTTGTGACACGTGGAATACGTCATGAATGTTCGATAGAAATGGAGGTAGTGCAATCTGATAAGCGACTGGTCCTATTCGACGAGTGATCTGATAAGGTCCAATGAACTTGGGCGTAAGCTTCTTTGACTTGATTGCTCGACCAACTCCCGTAGTCTGAGTAACTCGCAGAAATACATGATCTCCTTCTTCGAATTCCAGAGTTCTGCGCCTTTAATCTGCATAATTCTTCTGTCTACTCTGAGAAGTCTTCATCTTCTCTCTGATCTGCTTGATCTTCTCGGTTGTCTGTTGCAGAAGTTCCGGTCCTACTAACAGATTTTCTCCATTTTGATACCAACACAAAGGTGTCCTACACTTGCGGCCATACAAAGCCTCATACGGTGCCATACCTATGCTCGTATGAAAACTGTTGTTGTATGTGAACTCAATCAATGGCAATAGGTTATCCCAACTGCCCTTGTTGTCTAACACGCAAGCTCGTAGCAAATCCTCCAATGACTGGATTGTCCTCTCAGTCTGTCCATCAGTCTGCGGATGATAAGCAAAACTTAGTCTCAGCCTCGTTCCCAACGCCTCTTGAAGAGCTCCCCAAAAATGTGAAGTAAACTTTGGGTCTCGATCGGAAACAATACTGGTCGGTACCCCATGAAGTCGTACAATCTCAGCTATATATATCTCTGATAGTTTCTCCACGTTGTACGTAGTCCTCACAGGTAGGAAATGAGCCGACTTAGTCAATCGATCCACTATTACCCAAATAGAATCGTATCCCTTTTGAGTTCTTGGCAAAGCCACGACGAAATCCATTGATATGCTATCCCATTTCCATTCTGGTACATCTAAGCTTTGTAGCATACCTGAAGATTTCTTATGTTCCACCTTCGCCTTCTAACATGTCAAACATGCAGCTACATACTCAGCCACTTGTCTTTTCATTCCTGGCCACCAAAAATTCATCTTCAAGTCCTGGTACATCTTTTTCATTCCGGGATGAATGCTCAACTTGCTCTTATGACCTTCATCCATAATCAACCTCCTCAAGTCAGGGTTGTTAGGTACGCAAACCCTATCCTTACACCGTAGGATATTGTCACTTCCTACCTTGAATTCCGGGTCTTTACCCTGAGTTACCAAGTTCCTTTTCCCGAGCAGAAACTCATCTTGTAACTGTTGGTCTCGGATTTCTTCCATCAATCCATTGGCAATTCTGATCATCCCAAACTTCAGTTCTCCCTCGGATAATCTCACATCCAAGCTCAAATCTCTAAATTGTTCCAGTAGTTGAAGCTCCTTAATCATCATTGACGAGATATGCATCTTCCTGCTCAAGGCATCAGCAACAACGTTAGCCTTTCCAGGATGATATTGTAGAGTAAACTCATAATCTTTGAGAAATTCCATCCAGCGTCTTTGTCTCATGTTCAGCTCCTTCTGCTCAAACAAGTACTTCAAGCTCTTATGATCACTGAATATGGTGAAATTGCATCCATATAAGTGATGTCTCCAAATCTTTAGCGCAAATACGATGGCAGCTAGCTCTAAGTCATGAGTTGGATAATTCTTCTCATGAACCTTCAGTTGTCTTGAAGCATAAGCAACTACCTTCCGATGTTGCATCAGCACACATCCCAAACCTTGATGCGAAGCATCACAGTATACCTCATAAGGTTCCTCTGGTTGCGGTAGAACGAGTACAGGTGACGTCGTCAAACGTTCCTTCATCGTCTGAAAACTAGTTTCGAACGCTTCGGTCCATGCAAAAGGTTGATCTTTCCTCGTGAGTTGAGTCAACGGTCCAACAATCTTGGCGAAATTTTCGATGAAGCGGCGATAGTATCCCGCCAAACCGACAAAACTCTTGATCTCAGTCACTGTTCTCGGCCGTTCCCATGACAATACGGTCTCTACCTTTGCTGGGTCCACAGCTATCCCCTCCTTAGAGATCACATGGCCTAAGAATTTTACCTCTTCGAGCCAAAATTCGCACTTAGAAGGATTGGCGTACAACTCCTTCTCCCTCAGTACCTATAAAACTTGTCGCAAGTGCCCCTCATGATCCTCAGCATTCTTTGAGTAGATCAGAATATCGTCGATAAACACCACGACGAACCGATCTAAGAATGTATGGAAAGTCCTGTTCATGTAATCCATGAATATGGCAGGTGCGTTTGTCACCCCAAATGGCATCACTAAGTACTCATAGTGTCCATAACGGGTTCTGAATGCCGTCTTCTGGATATCCTCGGTCTTGACTCTGATTTAATGATAACCCGACTTCAGATCGATCTTTGAGAATATCGCAGCTCCTCGCAGTTGATCCATCAAATCATCAATTCTAGGTAACGGATACCTATTCTTGACGGTTACCTTGTTCAATTGTCGGTAGTCGACACATAATCTAGATCTCCCGTCCTTCTTCTTCACTAATAAGACTGGCGCTCCCCAAGGTGAAACGCTTGGTCGGATGAATCCCTTCGACAGAAGATCCTCTAGTTGTGACTTCAATTCCACTAATTCCGCAGGTGCCATACGATATGGTGCAATCGAAATCGGCCCTGTTCCCGGTACGATGTCAATAGCAAACTCAATGTCGCGTACAGGCGGCAATCCAGGTACATCGCCAGGAAAAACATCCGTGAAGTCTCTCACCACTGGAATACTGTCAACTTCCGGGTTCCCTTTACCCTCCAAACTTAGTAAAACGGAATACTCTTGAGATCCCTCGTCCAAAGAGACGCTAATGTGATTGGCAGATAGATACTCGGAAAGATCCGAATCAGGAAATACCACTCTCTTTCGGTTGCAGTCCAAAAGACAAAGATAGTGGGACAACCAATCCATTCCTAGGATAACATCTAGGTTCTGTTAAGTCAATCAAACAGTTAGTACTCATCATGAGATAGCATCTAACATGCTATACAATATGATTAAGCAATAACTTCAATCAATTCTAAGCGAAAAATCGCTTGCAGACAATCAATTTTCACTCTTTGCAGAGTCACACAACCTAGCACATAAGACCTATTCCCCAAAGACTCCCGAAAGACTCGACAAGCTCTGATACCACAATGTAACACCCCGATTTCGGTGGCGTCACTTTAGTAACCAAAAATAAACTTAATGCGGAAAAACGTGAATATTTTTTTTTCGTCGATAATATAAACAAGACTGAAATAAATAAAACGCAAATGCGAAAGACAACAGAACTAATATACAATATAGATTACAGCCCCCGCTGTAAGTAGCAACCTCGTCACGAGTAACCTCCAGTGACGGAAAGGAGAAAAGTGTAATGCCCGTAGGCAATATGTACAGACCAAAGTAAAGGTGAAGTGTCCGCAACACAAACCTCAAAAACGAGAATAAGTTAGCCCAATCGGCCTGAAACAAGACCTCCTAAGTCCAACCAACTCTCTGTGATTCCCGTAAAGAAACCACACAAAAAGCTATAGGTGGGAAACTACCCTGTCCCCAAGGAAACAAATGATGTTCAGAGCTAAGACTCTACTCCTACACTAATCCTATCTCGAGGAGCTCACACCAGCGTTCAGAACTACGTGCTAGCGTGATCGTCGTCCGAATCTGAATCCAGAACGACCAAGTCTATGTACACCATCCGTCCTCCTCTCGCAACCGCGATGCGCTCCGGTTCCGGCATCTCAAACCTAGTTCCCCCCGAAAGGTGAACCATCGTGAATCAGTCCGCCATGGACATCTGACAAAGGGCGTAGTCCGCCAAAGCACACACAGAAGACGCGAGGGTCAACTCCAAAGAATTATGTAAGTAATATCACCAATAGATACAGATAAGAGATTAGCCACTTAGGCTTATAGCTAGAGATAGCATCCTAGGGTTGTATATTCCATAATGAATGTAACGACAGTAATGACAAATAGCATGCATCAAATAGGATTAACAATTATCAATCACACTCAGCAACTAAGTCAGTATGCATGTTGCATGAAATGCAGATGCCGGTTAATCCAGTTAACCAATATGCATTCCGGAAAACGGATGGACATCAACGAGTCAATCCTAGCACCAGCAACGGTGGGACCATTTCCGCTCGCGTGCCTCTTACACCACACAAAGGTAGCCAGATCAGCGTAAAACCCGAAGGCCTGCCATTTCGGTCTGCTACTAAGAGTCGCCTAATAGCGCTGTTACGCGGAAATCCGGGTCTTATGACCATTTTGGAATCCACCGAGGTCCGAAGTTCGTCTCGTGTTAATACCTCAAAATGAGTGCATGAATGCAAAGTGATTAGCCAAACAACGTCTCCGACCTCACTCGACACGTCGCCACGTGTTCTAGCTAACTTATTGTCTCTAAAAGCATACCCTAAGGTAAAAGTCGATTCTGCGACAAAATACAATTAATCGTAAAATGAGTGCAATCACTCACGATAACTCTTCGAGTCATCAATGCTTCACGAAGTCTCACGCTTCAGTGAAGTCTTATACAATCACGAAGTCTCACGCTTCAGTGAAGTTTTATGCTTTCACTAGGTCTCACGCCTCAGTGAATTTACACACTTGCACGAAGTCTCACGCTTCAATGAAGTTTCATGCTGTTCACGAGGTCGCACGCCTCAGTGAAGATCCATGCTTTCCACGAGGTCTCACGCCTCAATGAAGTATCACGCATTCACAAGGTCTCACGCCTCAGTGAAGCTTCTCGGCACATCCCTTGGATGGCTAAACAAACTGCTCAAAGAGCGAAGGAGTATCAACATACTCAGAACTTATCAATTTTCTCAACACTTGGATCCGACGACACTTCTCGTTTTCCAAAACTAAGATTTGACTCCTAAGCTTTCCTTCGAGATTATTATCATTATTAAAAGATTTAAAGGTTGTTTAATTTCCTATGTGTTTTTTTCTTACAAAATAGTTTCCACTTTGTCTTATCGCAAATCTTATAAGTTCTCGGGATCTCCTCATCCCAAATGACTCCAGAGAATGTCTCGATCCATGAAAAAAACATGCAAGGCCCGAATCCTCGTTCGTCCTATCAACTTCCTCAAAATCTCAAAATAAAATCGGCATGACCTGCCCGCTATTCTCACTCCTCAGAACCACAGTATATATGAAAAGGCATAGTTAATTCAGCACAATCATCCAACATGTCATATATATCAACACATCCTAACATAACCACTTAGCACTTAGCATTTAAAGCATACATCACACATCCTAGATTATCCACTTAGCACGTACCATGTAATTCAATCTCAAAAACATTCAGTAGATGAATCATCTACATTGTCAGCCGAAGCCTCAGAAAACATTTTTCCAGTCAAACACAAACAAGTGCATAAACAGTAAATCAATGTCGAATGCGTCGACCCTAAGCATTAAATAAGGATTCAGTGAGTAGCCCTCACCTGTAGATTCTCCAGGATTGTCCTCGAATGTTCCTTCACAACCAGCTCCTTGTTCTTCAGGAAATTCTTCAAAAGAACCTTTAGAGTAAAACCACAGAATTCCATCAAAAACTATCAGAAACTCAGTAATCAATACCCACTAAGGTTACACGAAGTAGTATATACTCCGAGGTACGATAATCTAGCGCGAAAGGACAAGTTTTTGAAAAAAGAATTTTCTTCCTCCTCCTAGGGTAGTCTCGGCCACTATTGGTAATTAGGTGGGTCGATTTTTCTTCGATCAAACTTGGTTCCTAGGTTATTATTAGTCGTAACTAAGGGTATTCTAAACTCGGAAAAATTATCGGATCGAAAACTGTCACAGGGGTATTTTGGTCATTAATTTTAGCTCAGAAATTCAAAACTGAAATTTCGAAAAGCAAATTGGATGGGGATGTCACCAACGACGTTTATGACAACTAATGCTACTAGCACTAAGCTAAGGCGATAGTTTTCAGCCCAAAGGACGAAGCTTTGCCCCAAAATGGGTATTTTAAGCAGAATTGAAACTCGACGGTAGTTTTTCGAGAATCGGCGCAGTATTATTCGCTAAACATGCTCTTGGGCACGTAGGGAAGATGTTTAGATAGAAAAATGAAGTTATCAGGCAAATCTTCTCTTCTCCCTCCTCTAGCAAACTCGCGGCCTTGGTGATTTTTTCTCATTTCTTGGCTATATATAGAGGTTGGAAAAACGCGGGAAAATGAAAGTTTCGCGATTCCGATTTTTCCGGCTTCATTCTCCGTGAATTCTAAGATAGGTTTTGGCGACATAATTCCAAAACTCAAAAGAGGTTTCCCTGTATTTTAGGTGACTAATGCAAAGTCGGTGTAAAACTATTTTACCCGATAAGTTACTTTTTGCATCGAATGTCGGAATAGAAAACTTCCTTCTGAAGAAAGATTGAAATCATCAAGAGAAATGGGTGTACGCGTGTAGAATCTTCATCTGAAGCTCCGAATAGAAAAAGTCTTCATTGACGGTTGATTTTAGGGTTTTGAACTATCAGGGTTCTAGTTTCGGCAAACTTCCGAGGATTGGAATCGGACGTTCGTAGATTCTAAGGTTTCGCCTCGAAACGATTGTCGTATAAGGAATAAGAGAAGTTCTAACATTTCTCTGAAGATTTTTGGAATTACTTTCCATCGTGACTTTAAGTGTAAACTAGCTATTTACTAGGGTTTCTGCCCTAGGTTTAAGCGTATATCGATCGTGCTATACCTTTTATCGATTTTGATACAATCCTTAGACTTTTCCTGAACTTTCTCCTTCATAAATTTATTTCATTTAGTAAACTCTTGTTCAGGTTTCCCTTCACGATACATCAACCCTAATCGCGAATAAGAATTTTATTCACTTGACATAAGTTTAAAAACTTGGGTCTTACAACAAGCAGCCTCTTCTTCTAGCTTAGCAATCTTGTTCTTAAGCACAGAGTTGGAATTCACTAAAGCATGATTATTATTTTTCAACTCAGAAATAATTTTCTCATGTTCAGAAGAAGTCTTAGAAGCAGCAGAGAAATCCTTTTTCAACTTTTTATGCTTAGTCAATAAAGAGTTATACTTATCCATAATATCAGACAAAGCATGTTTTAGTTCAGAGGTTGAGAAAGAAGCGAATACCTCATTTTCATCGTCTGAGTTAGGATCTTCTTCTGATGCTGAGTCAGAGTTAGTTGCATCTTTTGACTCTGCTTCTTTGTCTTTGACAATAGCCATGAGTCCTTGAACTTCACCATCAGAGTCAACATCCTCTGACTCTGATTCATCAAAAGTCATCATCAGACTTTTCTTTGTTTTGAAAAGCTTCTTTGGCTTCTTGTCCTTTTTCAGCTTTGGACAGTCACTCTTGTAGTGCCCTGATTCTTTGCATTCAAAACATATAACTTCCTTGACTGAGGACTTCTTCTGGCCTGATGAGGATTCAAACTTTCCTTTGGCCTTTCCAGAGCCTCTGTACTTGCTCTGCCTGTGCTTCCAGATGCGGTTGAGCCTTTTTGAGATCAGAGTCAGCTCATCTTCATCAGAATCTTCTGATGCTTCTTCAGATTCTTCTACTTCAGCTTGGAGAGCTTTTGACTTCTCAGATTTAGATTTCTCAGATTTGGATTTCAGAGATATAGACTTCTTCCTCAGATCCTGCATCTCTGAGCGCTTCAGTTCATGACATTTCAGTATGCTGATGAGTTCTTCTAAACTCATGCGCTCAACATCTCTTGTAAGCTCTATTGAAGTCACTAAAGGCATCCAGCTTTCAGGAAAACTTCTAATAACCCTTATGACATGATCTTTTGTAGTGTAGCTTTTGTTGAGAGGTCTTATTCCAGCTACAAGCAACTGAAATCTGGAAAACATATCCTCAATGGACTCGTTAGGTTCCATGATGAAGGATTCATACTTCTGGATCAAGGACAGCGCCTTTGATTCTTTCACTTTCTTGTTTCCTTCATGGGACATTTTCAAGGATTCAAAGATACCCTTGGCAAACTCATGATCTGTAATCTTCTGGTACTCTTCATAGGAAATAGCACTAAGAAGAATAGCTTTAGCTTTGTGGTGATGTGAGTAAAGCTTGTTTTGTTCAGCAGTCATCTCTGATCTGGAGATCTTCTTGCCATCAGCATCAACTGGACGCTCGTAGCCATCCACAATGATATCCCAGAGATCTGCGTCGAAGCCCAGAAAGAAACTTTCTATTCTATCTTTACCATATTCGAACCTTTGACCATCGAACATAGGAGGCTTTGCATTGTAACCATCTTTTTGCGTTTCACTGGTGGTAGCCATTTGTTTTTCACTCCGGACCGGATCACTGAACACCGTTAGGTGTGGTAATCAGAACTTGTGCTCTGATACCAATTGAAGGTATGAAAAACGATAGAAAGGGGGGGTTTGAATAGTGTTTTCTGAATAAAAACTTCCCACTTAAGATTTTAACAAATCTTTCGAAACACAAGTAAAGTGCTTAAGATAAGAGATGAGAAAAGCACACAAGGATTTTATCCTCGTTCACTTGATGAATCACTCAAGCTAGTCCAGTCCACCCGTGAAGGTGATTTCTTCCTTCTTAGAGTGAAGGTAATTCACTAATCAGAGATTTGTTACAACTGCACTTGAAACCTACAAGTGACTAACAATACACTGACTTAGCTCACACTAAGATTCACTCTCTTAGTCTTCTCTAGGATCCGATCAACCTTGATCTCCTAAAGGTAAACTAAACAACTGTTTAAAGAATATTGTTTACAAAGAAGTTGCTTCTAAAAAGCTTATAGTAAACACAATGAATTCAATGAAGAAAGATTGCTTAGAAGATTTGAATATTGCTTGCGCGTATAAGTTTCTTCCAACCGCATCTTTCAGTCTTCAGCCTCTATAAATACTCCAAGGATTAGGGTTTGAACATTGCATGGGAATGCTACCGTTGGAGGGCAGATCTGGGATTTCCAGCTTCTGCTGTGGCTGAGAAGGTTAGGTTAGGTCGTCAGGATAGTACATTTGCTTTTGTACTTTGGATAGTGACGTGACCTTTAACCTTGTTGACTTCTGATCAGAGGAATGCTTCGTGTTGGAACTTGTGAAGCTTGTTGATTAGAGTCAGAGGGAAGCATGGATCCTCTGACCGTTGTACCTTCTGATTCTGAACTCAGAGGAGAAGTACTCGGTCTTCAGAGCCAGTTTGCTTCTGGACTTCAGAGTCTCCACTTTTCAGTTTCTGGATCTTCAGAGTCTTCTAAACCATCAGAGCTTCTGAAGCTTCAGAGTGTCTGGGTTATCAGAACGTCTGGATCTTCAGAACTTCAAGTGAGTTGAGTCCACATCAGAGCTTGATTAACTTCAGATCTTCTGAAGCTTTTCTACTGTTCAGATTGAACATAGAGATTGCGAAAGCGTTGCTAGAGTTACTCTTTAATCAAAGTGCTTCTGATTTGTGTGAGATTATGTCAAGGTCAGAGCCTGTTAAGAGCATACTCAGAAAACACGTTAGAGTACCATAATTGTTCATACTAAAACGTTAACTTGTAATCATCAAAACATAGAGTTGTACTACACGATCAAAACTTGATCTTACAACAGACGGAGAACAGACTCCCCTGAATGCCACTTAATAAGGCCCATGAAAGACAGGACAGTCATGTGGAATGAAACCACTACAATGTCATTTAAAGCAAGTCAACATAATATCAAAAATTTCAAATCCAATAATCAAGCTTAAGTCAATTCTATTATGCATACCAACTCACCAAATCAATATCATCAACATAACAACAATTAAGTATCAATAATAACCAATGACCGTAACTACAATTCTTATGAAGGAAGCTCCTTCAAATTCGGTCATGAACACAGCTTAAGAAAGAGTTCAAGAGTTCGTAAAACCTACCAAATTTTCATTCTGAAAACCTAACCATTGTACTTTAATTCATGCACGTTCATAAATCATAAAGGGGCTAAAGTACGAGGCTTCCTATAACAAATACAGCAACAACATGATACATTTTCTAAAACTGAATCCCAATTTATATTTTCCCAAATCAGAAAACATTTTGACACCAGACCAACAATTGAAAAAAACCATACACCTAATGACATAAACAATACAACCAATAATCTTTTCTTTTCTACCTTAAGCCTCATGACTAAGGTTTTGAACTTATCTTCTTCCTCTTCTCTAACCGCAGCTTTTGCTTCCTCTGATGACCATCAATGGTGAACAACACTGGCACAATTCAAGGCAAGGACTTAGGAGATGAACAAGGGGGAAAGTTAGGGTTTTTGAAAGGGGAAATTAAAAATTGACAAGGACAATCACCTCTGAACAATGGTTTGACTGTGGATTCGGGAAGAGGAGGTCGAAAGCTTCCAGAATCTTCCCTTAACTTTCAGAACGATGCTCGCCGGAGAAGACGCCGGTGGCGGCGACGGTCGCCGGAGCGGCGACGGCCGATCGTCAAATTGATTAAGGGGTTTTGAATCTGGCTTCGAGGGGAGTCTAACCATGATGTTGATTTTGTCATTGGAGGCTGAACGGCGCCGGAATCGGGACGAGAAGGTGGCGGCTAGGGTTTGGTTTCTTTCCTTTGTTCTTCGTCGTTTCTGGAAGTGGTCGTGGTGCTAGCTTGGACAGGGGGAGGAGCTCGCGGTCATGGCTTCAAGGTGGCGGTGGTTCGTTCATGGTGGCTCTCATGCGAAGAAGAAGAAGACACGGTGATGGTGGTGTGACCTGCGGCGGTTCGCGTGAGCAGAGGGGACTCTCGTGGTGATGGCGGCTTGGTTAGGTGGGCATGGTGGTGGCGGTTGCCATGGAAGGAGAAGAAGATGGGGTTCATCTATTTTTTGTTACAAAGGAAGTAAAAGAAGAAGAAGGAGAGAATGTTGGTGGGAGAAGAGAGAAAGAATGCGTGAAAGTGGAAAACTGAGAGAGTGAGTGAACGCGTGAGGGAGAGAGAGAGAGAGAGAGAGAGAAAAGTTAATTCTGATTGGGTGGGGTGGGGCCCACGTGAGGAGAGAGAGTGTGATGGTAGAAGATATTTTGAATAAGTGGTTGGGAGGAAAAAGGAATAAAGGATATTCCTTTGTGATAGGCTATTGTAACACCCCGACTTTCAGGGGTCACCATAGTAAAATAAATATGCAATGTTTTCCAAAATGATTTATAATCATGAGTATATTTTTTCTTCAAAGTGTTTCTAAAACATGTCATCCATACTCCTAACTACAAATACATTTACGTCAAGCCTTGAACAAGGCAAGTACCCGAAGGTAAAACCGAAAGCACCCAACCTACAAAACCTAACCAATAGAAACAACTCAACAAAGAACCTATTATGCAATGACACCATAAATATGACATACTCCCTACGATCTCCACATCGGGGAACCACAGGAAAGCAAAGCATCAGAATCTACCCGGAAACTCAAATATAAATTCCTAAAAATCATTAGGTAAGCTTAAACCAATAACGATAAGCTCTCGAACCCAAAGCTCCAGCCTTAAACCCGACTCTACTCTTCAAGTCTTTCACAAATCTTCAAGTCCTCATCTCCGCCTCATACAAAGGTCAAGTTTCATCGAGGGTTCTCCATCGCCTAATAGCGTTAAGCGCCCAAACAACAAGTAGCAAACATAAATGGATAACTCCATGCAATCACCACGTATAAAAGAGAAAAGCATGCTATAAAAGTTTAAGTGCATAACATGGCACATAAGCTAGCAACTTAATTCCAGATAGATGACGACATATATCCAACAACATAAAATCAAATCAGATATCAACAACATAGATTTAATCAGATATCAACAACATAATAACAGATTTAAATCAGACAACAATAACCTCAACAATATAACATCAAATCAGATATCAACAACCTCAACAATATAACATCAAATCAGATATCAACAACCTCAACAACATGACATCAATTCAGATATCAACAATCCTCAACAATATAAAATCAAATCAGATAACAATAGCCTCAATATAAGTGCCCTATAGTACAACTATGTGTTACTACCAAGACAGGTCCAATCAAAAGCGTCTCGCAAGACGGGACAGTCACCTGGAACGAAAACCATTGACCTGCCACTTAATATGCCACGAAGGCCCCAAAATATGCCATACAGGCCACACAATATGCCACACAGGCTCCACAATATGCCACACAGGCCCCACACAATATGTCACACAGGCCCCACAATATGTCACACAGGCCCCACACAATATGCCACACAGGCCACTCAATACAATCCAACAACGCATATGCACAAATATCAACACAGCATATGGCTACTTAGCATATACTTAGAATGTGATCCAACCCAACATCAACCATAGCAACAATCAAAACATTCACAATTTTCAATCCAATAATTAAGTTAGAGTATCAACAATAACCAATGGCCGAAGCCTCAGAAAACGGAGACGCACGTCTCAATCAGTTCTCCCGGCCGAAGCCTCCAGAAAACATTTTCCCAGTTCAATACAGCAGTAGAAATCAAATGCCAATCAAATTTAAACACCTTCATCTCAAACACATGCAGTGCGATAAAACATGCAAGACTCAAAGACGCTCTAAAACCGAGTTACCCTTACCTTTTATTCTCCTTCCAAGCTCGATATTGTAAGACCCAGGATTTTAGAATTAAATAATTAATTAATTTCTAGCTCACGCATAGCTTTCCGTGTAAGCGTGAGTGAAACTTGGCTTGTGTTTGACGTTTTGACTAGTGTTATGAAAACGAAAGTGTAAGATCAAGTTTTGATCGTGTAGTACAACTCTATGTTTTGATGATTACAAGTTAACATTTTAGTATGAACAATTATGGTACTCTAACGTGTTTTTGAGTGTGCTATTTACAGGCTCTGACCTCAATTCAATCTCACACAAATCAGAAGCACTGTGCATAAAGAGTAACCCAAGCAACGCTTTCGCAACATCTATGTTCACTCTGAACAGTAGAAACGCTTCAGAAGATCTGAAGTCATACAAGCTCTGATATGGACTCAGTCACTTGAAGTTCTGAAGATCCAGACGTTCTAACAACCAAGAAACTCTGAAGGTTCAGATGTTCTGATGGTGTAGAAGACTCTGAAGATCCAGAAGCTGAAAAGTGGAAACTCTGATGTCCAGAAGCAAGATGACTCTGAAGACCATGTACTTTCCTCTGAGTTCAGAATCAGAAGATACAACGGTCAGAGGATCTCTGCTTCCCTCTGACTCTGATCAACGAGCTTCACAAGTTCCAACATGAAGCATTCCCCTGATCAGAAGTCTACTAGGTTCAAAGGTCATGTCACTATCCAAGTACAAAAGCAAATGTACTATCCTGACGACCTACCTAACATTCTTAGCCACAGCAGAAGCTGGAATTTCCAGAACTGCCCTCCAACGGTAGCATTTCCATGCAGCGTTCAAACCCTAATCCTTGGAGTATAAATAGAGGCTGAAGATTGAAAGATGCGGTTGGAAGAATCTCACACGCGCAAGCCATATTCAAACTTTCTAAGCATTCTTTCATCTGAATTCATTGTGTTTACTCTTAGCTTTTTAGAAGCAAATTCTTTGTAAACATTCTTTCTTAAACAGTTGTTTAGTTACCTTTAGGAGATCAAGTTTGATCGGATCCTAGAGAAGACTAAGAGAGTGAATCTTAGTGTGAGTTAAGTCAGTGTATTGTTAGTCACTTGTAGGTTTCAAGTGCAGTTGTAACATTTACCTGATTAGTGGATTGCCTTCATTCTAAGAAGGAAGAAATCACCTTAACGGGTGGACTGGACTAGCTTGAGTGATTCATCAAGTGAACAAGGATAAAATCCTTGTGTGCTTTTCTATCTCTTATCTTAAGCACTTTGTTCTCGAAAGATTTGTTAAAATCTTTAAGGTGGAAGTTTTATTCTGAAAACGTTATTCAACCCCCCCCCTTTCTACCGTTTTTTCATACCTTCTGAAAGTTCACAGTATGTTTAAGGATGACACTATAGTCATTTTGATTGATAGCACGAGGCATATTCGCACCCGACTAAGGTCGAGAGCGTCCGAAAAAGGCTATATCCACTCCTAGAGAACTGCTTAAGTGAATTTTAGAATTGTAGGTAGAATAAGAACCTCTGAATATTTTTCCCATGACCAGTACTCCGATACGAAACCCTGGACTGTACGCTTGTTAGGTTTCGCTTCCCGGAAGTCCGTCGAAGCTAGACTTTAACTTCTCGGGGACTTTAATTAAGACCTTGAATGAAGAGTTTTTCTATTCGGAGCTTCTAACGAAGTTTCCAACCGCGTGTCCTCATTCCTTTCGACGTTTGTGATCTTTTTCCTGAAGGAAGTTTCTTCATCCGACGTCGACTGCAAAAAGTAGTTTTTCGGCGTAAATCGACCCACACCATCTTTGAGACATTTTCCTCAATTAAATGAACCTTGATTTGAGTTTCGACATTCTGTCGCCGAATACTCAATATTTATCAGCAGATGAAAGTACCAAAACGACCGGAACCGCGAAATATTGATTTTTCGGATTTTCCCCTCACCTATAAAAAGGGGAAAATGAGAAAATATCTCATTTCTTCCCCATTTGGCCGAGAGCTAGAGAGAGAAAGAGAGAGGAGCAGAGCTTTTTCCATTCTTGCCCGATCGTCCTGATTTCAGAAGCTACGCGTAGGTGAGAGGTAAGGATGTATGATCTTACTTTCGTTTCTTCTTTCTGTTGGGTTTTCTCATGTCTTTCTGTGCTCAAAGTTTGGAGCAAAATGTCAAAAGGTCTGATAGCTATGATTTTTCTTTTCAACTATCTTCCTTACTAACCCAACATGCTATAATCACTGTCGGTTTGTTCGGATTTGCACCGAGTCGCCGTAGATCTGAGTTTTAAAGCCCGAAACCCATTTTCTCAGTGAATTTACTTTTTGATTCAAAAAGTCTTGCTCTTGCTTAGTTCTTTAGAATTAGTTGCTATAAACGCCCCGAACTACGACCCTGTCAAATTTGCTTTCAAAGATTTTAACTTTGAGTTTTGAGCTTAAAGTTCGGACCCAAAAGCACCTAGTAGCATAGCAATTTCTAAAAAATTTCCGAGCATTGTTTTACCCTAGATATCACCTAAGAATACCTAGGAATTAATTTAGATCGAAGAAAAGTTCGGAAAACCCTATTTTTGGTAGTGGCCGAAACCTGTTGGGGCTGTACCGTGTCCAAGAATAATTTTTTGGTTTGTATTGCCCGGTCCATAGCGTAGCTCTCTCTGTTGTCGAAATTTTGGTTTTGGTTTCGTGTCATTCCGAGTTCTGTAGCTCGAGTTATGCGCGTTTTAGCAAACGAAGTCTCTGTTGTCCGTTCGTGCCTTAATGTGAACTCTGAAGCTTTAAAAGCTTTCTGTCCGGTTTCGATTAGTGTTCTTAGATGGATTGCTTCTTGTGGAGCTTGTGTTCATGAGACTGTATTTCTGTGTTTTAGGTTCGCAACGTCTATGCACTACTTCTACTCACGAAGGTAAGGGTAACTCAGTTTTAGAGCGTCTTTTTGCCTGCTTTTATCGCACTGCATGCGTTTGAGATGAAGATGTTTAAATTTGATTGACATTTGATTTTGATTATTGTGCTGAACTAGGAAAATGTTTTCTGGAGGCTTCGGCCGAGTGAACTTATTGAGACGTGTGTCTTCGTTTTCTGAGAGGCTTCGGTCGTTTACTGGTTTCTGTCATTACCGCTTTCTAGTGGATAGGACATGGTTATCTTTTACAGCACTTAATTATTGTTTCATCGCTCAATAGAGCTTGATGTGTTTGTGCGAATGTTGTAATTATGCATAACATGTGGTTACCTTGGATTGGTCCTTGGTTGGGCTTTGTTGTTGTCTGACTTGGCATATAGGGCTTAAGTATAAGCGGCGATCAGGAGGTGTGTCCTATGATTGTTCCGCCTTGTGTGGCACAATAAGCGGCGATCAGGAGGTGTGTCCTATGATTGTCCTGTCATGTATGACGCTATAAGTTGCGATGAGGAGGTATGTCCTATCATTGTCCCGTCTTACGAGACGATATTGATCGATCCATTTTTTTAGCAGCATATAGTTGCATTATAGAGCACTAACATTTGATCTTATATTGTCGATATTTGATCTGACTTGTTGAGGTTATTGTTATCTGAGTTTGATATATGTTGTTAAGTTGTTAATACCTGATTTGATTTTATGTTGTTGGATATATGTCGTCATCTATCTGGAATTATGTTGCTAGCTTATGTGCCATGTCCTGCACTTAAACTTTAATAGCATGCTTTCCCTTTATACGTGGTAATTGCATGGAGTTAACCTTTTCTGATTGATACTTGTTGTTTGGGCGCTTAACGCTATTAGGCGATGAAGAGCCTTCCGACGATGCTTAGTTATGATCGAGATGGAGGAGGGACAGTAAGCGGCAGAGCAGAGATGAAAGAAGCTGTTTGATTTTCTTTTAAGTAGTTTATGCTTTGAGTCTTCTTCAACCTCTGAAAACTATTTTACTGGAACCTTGTCTTAGCCATTGTTTAAGTGTGCAAACTTATTTTGGAATACTACTTATGTCTTTGTAAGTTACTATTACTATATGTCGGGAACAGGTTGTTTAATTATGACTATGTTATGTTTTCAACTATGTTTAGTTTGTTTTCAAAAAAAAAATTATGTTTTCTTTAGAATTTCAAATTAGTCCTTAGACTTTTATAGGTTTCTAATGTGATTCCTCAGTTGCGAAATTGGGGCGTTACATTTGTGGTATCAGAGCCTTCGCTTAGAAAACCAGAGCTTTTGGGTAGATTGTTTGCTTAAGATGTTTGAACTCTGAGACCGATTGATGGGGTGTCAATCGGAGGAAGAGTGATCTGATTACTTCTTATTTTGATTGAATTTGAAGGTTGTTCGTGAGTGAATAACCTTATGTTAGTTTGTATTAATTATACATTTGATATAAGTATATAGATAAGAATCTACATAGTTAGTTACTATAGAACTTCGTGTTGTTCTGACCTGAGTGTCTGTTGTGGTCTTTGACTGTTCATGAAAACAGGAACAGGAGGTGTCCACAACTTAACGAGACTCAAGGTCTAGACAACATGAATCTGATGGAGCAAGCTATTGCTAATCTGACTGCCCTTATGGCACAACAAGTTACCAACACCGCTGCAAGGGAGGAAGCTGAAGCTCAACGTGCTGCTATTGCTGCTTAGGTGGCTGCACAAAACCATGCTGAAGAGGATGCTCGTCGTGCGCAGCGTGAGGAACGCGAGTTAGCTGCTGCTCAGACCAGGGGTTTGAATGATTTCAAGCGTCAGGATCCACCGAAGTTCTCTGGAGGCTTTGACCCGGAGGAAGCTGACCTTTGGCTCCAAGAGTTGGAGAAGATCTTTACCTTCTTGTGTACTACTGCAGAGATGAAAGTGGATTATGCAGCTTACCTGCTGACTGGTGAAGCTGCGTATTGGTGGCGTGGGGCTAGAGCTATGATGGAAGTCGACCATCAAGCTATCACTTGGGAGTGTTTGCGTGGAGCTTTCTTGGAAAAGTACTTTCCTAATAGTGCTAGAGCCGCTAAGGAGCCATAGTTTCTGAGACTTCGTCAAGGAGGCATGACCGTTGCTCAGTATGCTGCAAAGTTGGAGTCGTTAGCTAAACATTTCAGCTACTTTAGAGGACAGATACACGAAGGCTATATGTGTGAGCGCTTCATTTATGGGCTGAGTTATAAGCTGCAGAGGGCGGTGCAACCGCTAGGACTGAATCGCTATCAAGTGTTGGTGGAGAAGACCAAGGGGATTGAGGCTATTGATCATGCAAGGGGCAAGTTCCAAGGTCTGAACATGTCTCACCAGGGAAGTGGAGGTCCGTCTAGGGCTAACCAAGGTAGAAATGACAAGGGCAATCACTTTCAGAAGAAGTCGTACGTTCGTCCTCAGGGTAGGGGGACAACTTCTGGGTCCTTTTATCCTACTGGTGGAAATGCAATTGCACTAAGAACCCCATCTTTGAATCGGAAGGATGTGACTTGCTTCAGGTGCAACAAAAAGGGGCATTATGCCAACCACTGTTCTGAGAGTCTTGCGGCGTGTTGGAACTGCAACAAGCCAGGTCACACTGCCGGAGAGTGTAGGGCTCCTAAAGTCGAGGCTGTTGTGAACGCTACTGGGGCGAGAAGGCCTACTGCTGGTGGAAGGGTCTACTCAATCACTTGAACTGAAGCTGAGGAAGACGATGGTCTGATCCGCAGTACCTGCGAGATTGCGGGTAATTCCCTTATCGCGCTATTTGATTCTGGTGCTACGCATTCATTTATAGACTTAGCTTGTGCGACGAGGTTAAAGCTAGAAGTGTCACAATTACCGTTTGACTTGATAGTAACTATCCCTGCATCTAAGAGTCTAGTAACCAACACTACATGTTTGGAGTGTCCTTGGATGTACCTAGATAAGAAGTTTGTAGCAAACTTGATCTGTTTACCTCTCAAGGGTTTGGATGTGATCATAGGTATGGATTGGTTGTCCCACCATTGTAACACCCCGATTTTCGGGTGCCACGGTAGTAACATGTTAAAGTAAATATGCAATCTTTTCCAAAAGGGATTTATAAATGTGAGTATTTATTTTTTTTTTCCTTTTCGAAGTGTTTCTAAAATATGTAATGCATACTCCCAGCCGTAAATAATTTACATCTGGCCTCGATCAAGGCACAGCATAAAGTACATGACAAATAAACTAAGATCCAACAACGGACTCACTATGCAATGACTCCATAAATCCGATATACTCCCTATGATTTCCACACTGAATAACCATAGGAAAGCAATGCACCGGAACCTACCCGAAACCTTAAATACAAATCATAAAATGATCCTGCAAGCTTAAACCAATAACGGTAAGCTTTTCTATCCAAAGGCTCTAGCCCTACACCCGACTCTATTCTTCGAGTCTTCTATAGATCTTCCACGTGGAGTAGCATCTGCTCACATCACCTCCTTTCGTCGTCTGGCAGCAGGCCGACCGCCCAAACACAAACATACAAACAAAGCCAAGGCGCTAGGGTTGTAACACCCCGATTTCCAGGTGTCACTTTAGTAACCAAAAATAATCTTTACGCGGAAAACAGGTAATTTTTTTTTGATTGTTTCCTTTTAATAAAAGCAATAAAGAAATAAAAACAAAGCCCAACTACTAAACTAACCGATATACATCAAATATAAACATGTACAGCCTCAGCTGTACTTCCACGTCACACACACTCGCAGTGACCCCAAAGTAGCGTGCCCGTAGGCGAATATATACAAACCAGAACTGTAAGTGAGAAAATTATAATTACAAACCACTAGGAGAAAGTCGGCCTCAAAATGGCCTAAGCAAAGACCCCTATGGTCCGACTGACTCACTGTGATCCCTCCGTAAGAGAATCACACAAAAAGCCATGCATCGGGAACCTACCCTGTCCCAACAGCAAAACGAATCAGAGCTATTACAGTAACAACCAACTCCAAAAGACTCTAACCACCCATACCCCACACTACTATCATCGACCCCCCCTCGATCAGGCATGAAGTCCGGGTCCTCGTCGAAAGCTTCAGTAATAGTCGTTCCGCTCCGGGTCTTTCCCGCACAACGAATCATCACGAACCGGCTGACAGACGCCTGGCAGCAGGCCGACCGCCCAAACACAAACATACAAACAAAGCCAAGGCGCTAGGGTCAACTTACAGAATACAATAGATATACAATCAACTTGTGATAAAGGGGATATATACATATGTTGTATATATATACATATAAGTTATGTATTGCCTACTCTAAGGTATATACATAGCATGTTCTCGAATCTCCTACACAGTTCAATCATTAATACTTAACGATGTTCATCAACATCAAATCATCATAATCTCAACATATGAAGTTAGGTGATAAGGTTAGTCAAACAATGTATCGTCCTCCCAACACACACGTATCCAACTAAACCAATGTTCCCTGTCGTTGCCCTAGGGTAAACGACGATGAAATCTCACGCTTCCATGAAGTCTCACGCTTCAATGGGGTCTTACGCTTTCACGAAGTCTCACGCTTCAGTGAAATCTCACACATTCACGAAGTCTCACGCTTCAGTGAAGTTTCGCGCCTTCACGAAGTCTCACGCTTCAGTGAAGTTGCACGCCTCCGCAAAGTCTCCCGCTTCAGCAAAGGTTCCCGTCTCCACGAGGTCTCCCGCCTCAGTGAAGTTTCTGCTTTCACGAAGTCTCACGCCTCAGTGAAGCTTACTCACTTTCACGAAGTCTCACGCTTCAGTGAAGTTCCATGCTTTCACGAAGTCTCACGCCTCAGTGAAGCTCCGTGAAGGTATGAAAAACGGTAGAAAGGGGGGGTTTGAATAACGTTTTCAGTACAAAAACTACCACCTTAAAGATTTTAACAAATCTTTTCGAGAACTAAGTGCAAAAGATAGAGATAGAAAAGCACACAAGGATTTTATCCTGGTTCACTTGATAAATCACTCAAGCTACTCCAGTCCACCCGTTAAGGTGATTTCTTCCTTCTTAGAATGAAGGCAATCCACTAATCAGGTAAGAGTTACAACTGCACTTGAAACCTACAAGTGACTAACAATTACACTGACTTAGCTCACACTAAGATTCACTCTCTTAGTCTTCTCTAGGATCCGATCAACCTTGATCTCCTAAAGGAATCACCACTAAGATTCACTCTCTTAGTCTTCTTAAGGATACTGACCTACCCGGTCCCTTAAGGAAAATCAAACAACTGTTTGAGGTTGGTGTTTACAAGGGTTTGCTTCTGAATAAGCTGAGTGTAAACTAAAATAAATTACAAGATGAAAGAAAGCTTAGAATATGTCTTGCGCGTGTATTGCTTCAACTTAGTTTCTTCTAGCCGCTTCTTTCAATCTTCAGCCTCTATATATACTCCAAGGATTAGGGTTGAGCGTTGCATGGGAAATGCTACCGTTGGAGGGCAGTTCTGGAAAATCCAGCTTCTGCTGTGGCTGAGAACGTTAGGTAGGTCGTCAGGAAGGTACACTTGCTTTTGTACTTGGATAGCGACTTGACCTTTTAACCTAGGAGACTTCTGATCAGAGGAATGCTTCGTATTGGAACTTGTGAAGCAGGTTGATCAGAGTCAGAGGGAAAGCACAGATCCTCTGACCATTGTATCTTCTGATTCTGAACTCAGAGGGAAGAACATGGCCTTCAGAGTTTCTTGCTTCTGGACTTCAGAGATTCCACTATTCAGCTTCTGGATCTTCAGAGTCTTCTACACCATCGGAACATCTGAACCTTCAGTGTTTCTTGGTTGTCAGAACTTCTGGATCATCAGAGCTTCTAGCGACTGAGTCCTCATCAGAGTTTGTATAGCTTCAGATCTTCTGAAGCTTTTCCACTGTTCATACTGAACATGGTGAATGCGAAAGCGTTGCTTGGGTTACCCTTTATACACGGTGCTTCTGATTTGTGTGAGATTGAGTTGAGGTCAGAGCCTGTAAATAGCACACTCAGAAAAACACGTTAGAGTACCACAATTGTTCATATCAAAAGGTTAACTTGTAATCATCAAAACATAGAGTTGTACTACTAGATCAAAACTTGATCTTACACTCCGAAGGTATATACTGTACCCGAAGGCATATACTGTACCCGAAGGTATATACTGTACCCGAAGGTATATAGATATACTGTACCTGAAGGCATATACTGTACCCGAAGGTATATACTGTACCCGAAGGTATATAGATATACTGTACCCGAAGGCATATACTGTACCCGAAGGTATATACTGTACCCGAAGGTATATAGATATACTGTACCCGAAGGCATATACTGTACCCGAAGGTATATACTGTACCCGAAGGTATATACTATACCCGAAGGTATATAGATATACTGTACCCGAAGGTATATGTCGATTCGGCGACAAAAGACAATTAATTATGAAAGGAGTGCGATCACCCTTGATGACTTCTTGAGTCATCTGACTCATCATATCTCGATGGTCAAAAACTGCTCCGACCCAAACTCAAGACAACCCAAGAGTTAGTGTCGGTCAATACAACACAACTCCACCAACAAGAATACACGAGGGTCTAGTGTCGGTCAATACAACACAGCCCAAACAACAAGAGCACTAGGTGTCGGTCAATACAACACGGCTCCATAACACTTCCCCAAGAGTACTAACGTACTCGGTGACTTTCAATCATCACCATAGCTCACCTTAGTGGCTTTCCCAATTCCAAACTCTCCAAACCCACAACATAAGTCGACTTTTCCCCGTCTTTCGTAAATATTTTCCCCTTTAGTTCTCCTATGATTATTCGTTTAGTAAAAACGTTTCGAATTGGATTAGTCAGGTTATGAGTTTATTTCTCAAAGTCTAAGTCTCCCAAAATCTCTAGTTTTCGAAATTCTATTCATTCTAGGTTTTCCGAAAACCAACCACCCAAAAGAAGTTTCCCGGGGAAAGTCTAAGTATTCAAACGAATCCCAACAAATGGCTAAGTCTCAAACCCCACATTTGAACTTGCCTAGGGTTGTTCATCCAACCCGAAATGTCAAAGATCACCAGATCAATGAATCTCCACTCCGAAGTTGCATCGAAACGCTCAATTCAACACATCATCAATATCATAAGTTATGAAACAATCATAACAAGAAATCATCATCATATACAACATCAGATAAAGCATAGGTCGAGTTTATCGACGCCTATCATGAAATCATAGCTAAATATAGCAAGTTGCCCTAACCTCGAGCTGTTCCAGCTTCGCAAACAAAGTTCTCCTCAAACAATTGCTCTGAGTCTTCCAAAGTTCCCTCAACTGAACCTTAGAGAAAAAAAAAGCAGAATCCAAACAAAATCGATTAGTTCGATCGCAAGACAATACATAAACGATAGACAAAGCATTAAAGCTTCAGAATAGGACAATCAGGTACGAAAAGACAAGTTTTCGAAACCGAAAAACTCCCCCCTAAAGGAAATAGTCCACGGCCTCAAAGGAAAAAGGGCTTCGGCTCTTTTTCTTTGATCAAATCAATTCACAAGGTAGTTTTAGGGTAAAACTAAGGCAAAGAAACTGTCAGAACAATTTTCGGACAATCGGGCCGAAATACGACTACGCAGGGGCATTTTGGTCCAAAATAAAGGCTCAAAACTTCAAAGTTATCCGTTCTGAAAACAGATTTGACAGCAACGATCCTCATGACATCCGTGACAACAAATCCTAAAGGCACGAAGTCAGATTATAGCTTTACGACAATAAAGTTTCGAAATGTGAGACAAAAAGAGTTTTGAGTCAATTTTTCAGATCCTGGACAACTGAATCGCAATCAGAGTTTACTGACAGAGGTTTTAGACTCAGGGGAACATAAGGAACATAACCCAAGCAAGAAATCAGAGAAATCGGACAATTTTAGAAAAAGCTCAAAACTTAGAGCACAGAAACGACTTCAGAAACGCAACAGAAACAACAATCAGAGGTAGGAATCGTGTTAGTTACCTTGATACCTAGAAGTAGGGACGAACTGCACGAAGATTGGTCAAGATTTCGCGAAAATTCCTCTTCTCCCTTGCTCTCCAAACTCGCGGCCCTTTGAGGAAAGAAATGAGAGGATTTTGCTTTTTCGCGCTATTTATAGGCGGGTGAAATCGCGAGAAAATGAAAATTTCGCGATTCCGATTTTTGCAGCACGTTCACCAAGGAATTCTAAGAGAGATTCTGGCGTCAGAAATCCAGAACTCAAAACAAATATCTAGGATTTGGGAAAAACGATATCCAAAACACCAAAAGCGGTGTAAGTTAGTCTGTCCCGAAAAACTACTTTTTGCTGTGATGCTCAAACGACAAAACTTCCAACAGAAGAAAGATTGGAAATGTCGAAACAAGTCTGGCAACGCGGACGGAATCTTCGTTAGAAGTCCCAAATAGAAAAAGTCTTCATCCATTGCTCGAAAATAGGGTTTCGAAGCAAAGAAATTAGCGTCGGTGGACATCCGAAAAGTGAAACCTATCGTGCGTACAGTCCAGAGTTCCGAAATGAAACGCTGGTCGATAGAAAAATAAAGAGAATCTTTAAATTTTCTGAGAGTTCGAAATCTCACTCAAAACGTTGCTTTAAGAGCGAAATAGCCTATTCTTGACACGCTCGCCATAAGGCAGGTGTGCAGACGACTCGCACTAACTCCGAAAACAACTACGCAACATTCCTCAAGCAATTCCTGAACTTTCTTCTTCATTAATCTTTCTCAAATATCAAACTCCTGTCACGCTTACACCGATTCCACGCTTGAGTCGGAAATTAACTTGTTCTGAAAATCCAGGTCTTACAAGGGTCAACTCACAGAAATAAGTAGATATACACTCAACATGTGATATGGGGTATAGATATATGTTTATATATACATATATATAAACAATCCTAGCATGTTATGGCTCTAACAATGCTTCAATAATCAAACAGCACACAGTTCAAGTCAGAATGAATGTATGCGTGATATGCAATCATGATCCGGATTTGTGACGCGTTCCCGTTCGCCACAAGTGAAGCTTTCCCGTTCTTCACTATGGATGGACCATTCCCGTTATCCATCCTGGATGAACCATTCCCGTTATTCATCATTGGTGAACCATTCCCGTTATTCACCATATGATGAACCATTCCCGTTATTCATCATTTATGCAAGGTGAACCATTCCCGTTATTCACCATGATATGCACAGGTGAACCATTCCCGTTATTCACCCGATTGATGCAATATGGTTAGCCAAACAACGAATCACCCTTACCACGAAAGTGTTTAGCTCACAACCCAATCTCAACAAACCCATGAGTTAGTGTCGGTCAATACAACACAACTCGGAGTAAGTGTCGGTCAATACAACACAACTCCATCAACAAGAATACACAAGGGTCTAGTGTCGGTCAATACAACACAGCCCAAACAACAAGAGCACTAAGTGTCGGTCAATACAACACGGCTCCAACAACAAGATAACCCAAAATCAAAGCCAGAGTCAGTGTCGGTCAATACAACACGACTCGGAGTTAGTGTCGGTCAATACAACACAACTCCCACCACAAAACCCACAAACAAAGCCCAGAGTCTGTGCCGGTCAATACAGCACGACTCGAACAACACTCCCAAGAGTACTAGAGTACTCGGTGACTTTCAATCATCACCATAGCTCACCTTAGTGGCTTTCCCCAATTCCAATAACTCTCCAAACCCACAACAAAGTCGACTTTTCCCCGTCTTTCGTAAATATTTTCCCCTTCAGTTCTCCTATGCTTAAACGTTAATAAAAATTGTTTCAATTCAAATTAGTCAAGTTATGAGTTTATTTCTCAAAGTCTAAGTTTCCCAAGTCTTTAGTTTTTCAAAGCTCTATCATTCTAAGTTTTCAAAGATCAACCACCCAAAATACATTTCCCGGGGAAAGTCTAAGAATTCCAACATATGGCTAAGTCTCAAACCCCACATTTGGACTTGCCTAGGGTTGTTCATCCAACCCGAAATATCAAAGATCACCAGATCAATGAATCTCCACTCCGAAATTGCGTCAAAACGCTCAATCCAACAAAAGCACAACATCACAAGTATGGAAAAGCATCATAACATCAACTCATCATCAAAAACAACATCAGATAAAGCATAAGTCGAATTTATCGACGCCTATCATGCAATCATTGCTAAATATGTAAGTTGCCCTAACCTTAGGCGCTTTCCTTACTAAGTTGCGACTCAAATCAAATCCAGTCATATCTTTGCTTTCCCGTGTTGGCTCACTTCCGTCTGTTCTTTGGCTTCGTCGTCAAGCGCTTCCGTTATTCATACCCTTCATAAGTACACATAACATAATCACTAATTGAGCTACCTACTTTCCAAGTCTAAAGCTACACTCTCAAGCAATTGACTCGACGAAATCACAAGTTAAACTCAATCTCCTTAATGGTTATAAACCATCAAGATCAACCTCAGAAATTAAGATAAGTCATCATAATGACAACAAAGCAATAACAAAGCTTCAAAATCTTATGACTTAGTAAATCAACTTTAAAACCAAATACTCATATGCTTGTCAAAATAGATAAGTACACATTACTAGTACTTACTCCTCTCATTTTCCTTAGAGATCTCAGTCTCTAATAGGATACTCATTGAGGTATTTTCGCAATACTACACACCACTTCCCGTTAAAGCAATTAACACAACATCTGCAATAGCATTCTCCTATCATCCTCCTTAAGTAATCTCTTCCCGTTTTCTATTCCATAATCCTCTTTATCCTCAATACTTACTTATCAAGTCACCTACAACAACTTAATGTCTCAACTCGCTCTCACGATCTATTCCTCAAGCCAACGTTGTATCATTATCAATTCTTATCAAAACCACTAACTCTTATCAAGTAATCCATAAACCATAGTGAACTTCCAAGGCAAACAACTCTTCTTATCTAATGATTATGTACTTATTCATGACTCATAAGCTCCTTCAAAACGATCGAATCATTTCTCTTAAACTTAAACTCGCGATATCTCATTAGACACACAACCCTAGTTTCTTCGAAACTCCACTTTGGTTCTACAAAAATCCCAACTTATAGATAAGTCATCAATCTCTAAGAAATAACTTCTAGTCCTCAATCAATCCCTTAATCACTTCTAAGTCCTTGAACTTCCAAAGTTTCAAATCTAGACCTTCTAGAACCAAGTATTTATAGTAAAGCTCATAGACTTCTTGGAATTCAAGATTCAATCCTAAGTCATCTTCCAACATCAAGATTGCAATCACAACTTAATCCATTCTAATTAATACCTTTCGGAGTCTAATTCCTCACTCGGAAATCCAAACTTAATTGCTCTAACTCCATCCAATCTTGTTATTCCTAAGCATCCATCGACTAGCGAGATAGTATCAATACGCTTATTCCCTAACACTCCGACAACTTGTTCGACTTTCAAAACTTTTCGCAAAAGCTTTTCAAGCACATTAAGGCTTAAAACAAAATCCTTAAAACCCCCAAAACCACTTAACTCAAAGGAAACAACTTTTTAGAAAACTTAATACATTAACATAAAACTCTACTCAACCACTCAACCTTTGTAAAGAGATTAGTAAAACATATTACATTAGAAATATATATATTCTTCAGCCAATTAGCAGTAGAAAGAGTTTCAAATGTGTTTTATATTAAAGTAGACTCTTGGGGCTTTCTAAAAAGTGGTCATACACCTAAAACGGATAAAAGATGAGAGAGTTATGCAATTTTCAAGTTGGAGAACCGAAATAGGAAATTGTCCCCTGCAGGTTCTGTTAGTGACGGAAAAACAGAGCTTTGTGACGGAAAAACTGATGTTTGTGACGGACTTCATAACAGAACGTGGTTTTGAAATTTCCAACATGTTCTCAGCACCAAAACACTATCTCAAACCATTTTGATTCATCTAAACCCCAGATAAATTTAGAAATCAAATATACAAACATACTAATCAAGAAATTAAGGCTTTTACCAAGGAAAATGAGAAGATGATGGTGGAGGAGCTTAAATCCCTATTTCATGAAATGATCAGATCTTGTTCTAAGAATTTTGAAGCATGTAAATGAAGTTTATCAATTAGAGATAGCAAAGGAAAAGGTTTTACCACATGAGGAAGTAAAGTGGCATGGTGATGGTGTCTCCTTGTCATGATATGGAAGATGAAGCTTGAACAATACCATATGATGAATGGGGCTGTACGTTTGTGGTGCTGGCCTTCTCGTGGTGGCCATGGAGAGAAAGAAGAGGAACATGGTGGCTGCCATGGTGGCTTTCTTGCGTGAAGAAGGAGGGGCAGAACAAGAGCATGTTTGTGGTGATGGTTTTCATGGTGGAAAGGAGAAGAAGAACGTGATTATGGTGGCCTCTTGGCTGGACTGTTGCCATGGTGAGGATGAGGGACGGTGGTGATGGTGTGGGTGCTGCACGTGAATGAAGAAGAAAGGAAAACCATGGTGGTGATGGCTGGCTTCGTTGTGGCCATGGAGAGGATTGGTGGCGGCTTGAACATGAAGGAAGAAGCAACTCGTGATGATGGTGAGGTGCTGTACAAGAGAGAAAATAAGAATTTGGTGTTGGTGATGAGGAGAAGAAGAGAACAAGAAAGGAGAAAACATGAAGAAGAACAAATGAAATGGGTATGCAGCAAAAGAAAGAAAAAAAACGTGAAGGAAGAAAGAAATGAGAGTGAGCCGAGGATGAGGTGGACGAAGGGATAAGGATGAGAATTAGATTTCCCACCCCCTGTTTTAGAATTGCCACCCTAGCCTTTTTAAAAAAATGCCGGGACTACCCTCCGGGACTTAAACCTCCATACCAGTCCAGAGGTTGATGTTCTGGACTAGTCCGAGAGTTAAAAGTTCGGATTCTTTAGTTACAGTTAAAATAACATGATCGGTGTCGTGGCCGTCTTGGAGGACTTGCCTAACGAATTGTTGGGTTGAAATGTTTGGTTTGTAATTGTGGTGGTGGTTGAGATTGTAATTGATGAATATGCCTTTTGGTTTGGTCTTAACTTACTGCATTCTGCTGCTTGGTAAGAGTTATCCAGGACTTTAAGTTTCGAATCTATCCAGGACTTTAAGTTTCGGATCAATCCAGGACTTTAAGTTTCGGATCAATCCAGGACTATAAGTTTCGGACTCCTTCATAATTAAATTTACCACCCCCCTTTTTTAGACGTCCGAGAGTTGAAAAACCGGATTAATATGAAACTTCAAGATTCGGATCTTTCAAACCAGATACTGTCACAAAGACAGAAACGTGAAAATGCAGTGACAATAATATGGGACAAACAGACCTCGTTACAATACTGAAGGAAAATATTCTTGCTAATAATATGGTTACAGACATGGTTACAGACATGGTTACAACATTACAAACATGAATCATATTATCAATCTTCTGTTATGTCTGTTAAATCAAAGTTGGTAATAACACGAGGACCAATCCAAACAGTGTGTTCAGCCATAAATGGGGGGTGGTTGGGTGGTTGAGGAGTTTATGCAGGCCATAATGGTGGTGAGGTAGGTGAACCTATGGAGTAATGGTGCTGAAAAAGGTGGTAGAATCTGTCAGAGGTGTCCGGAAGTTGAAGTTTCATACTAATCCGAAGGATGAAGTTTCGTACTGATCCGAAGGTTGAAGTTTCGGACTAAAACACGGAGGGGCAATATTGGTTTTTCCCCACTTTTAAATGGGGTGGGAAATCTAAAACAGGGGGTGGGAAATCTAATTCCCGATAAGGATGGTGAGATATTTTCTAAAGATACTTTGAGAAGATATATGTTTTTTTAAAATCGGTACGAATTGATTTAGACACTGAATGATTTAGCTCATAAAGTTAAGAGAAAAATATATGAGTGATATATTATTATCCCAAAAATTATGGGGAACTCTATGAAATGATAAAATATAAATTTGAATCACTTTGAGCAAAATAAAATGATCCGTGAATCAAGAAATGAGTAGAAACTGAGCTAAAGAATAATTGTGAGATAATTAGAACAAATATGACGTTGTCATATTATGCGTATAAGTCAAGTATAAATTATAAGAAAATGACAATAGTACTTATCATCATTTGAAAGAAAAAGACAATTGTCAGATAGCTCACGGAGCGTTGAATTGAGTTTATCGAATAAAACAAAAGTTATGGCTTATTAAAAATAAGAAGACTAATGATATTATTTCTATTTTCAATGAAACTATAGAAAATAAAATATTTTGAAACTAATTATCATTTAAGTGATTTCCTTGATTCTTAATTAAAATCAAGTCAGGAAAATAACTTTAAAAAATAATAATAGATTATAAACACTCAATTAATTAATATAATGAAATTAAATAAATAATCTAGTTATTTATTTCAGGGTCTTACAATACTACCCCCCAAAAAGAAAGTTTCGTCCTCGAAACTTAGTGTCAGAGAAAGCTCGGGAATAACATTCCCTCACATTCCCTTCCACCCTAAGTAGTGTCAGAGCGCATCCCAAAACTGGGAGACGTCACAACGAATTCACCTCAAAGGTGACATACAAGACAAGAAGCACGACTTAGGTATCTACTAATCGTCCTCCACTAGATCTAGATATCATGCTCATACTAGTGTTCTAAGCACCTACATCAATCGCCTACATGAACGACCTCACATGTATCGTCATGCCCTCCCGTTAATAGTCCAACCATAATACTAACAATCATAACATCATGCTAATACTATTCTAATCTCGTCACAAGTTTCTTCTACCCAAAATCTCGCACTCAACATCCATTGACCAACAACTCTTAAGCAAATTCACATCTTAATTAGAATCTAACAATCCATCAACCTAATCTCCTTTCCGAACTACCCTTATTCAAACCATAAAGTCAACCTTCCTCTTAGTCACAAATCAAATCACAACTTATCTCAAGTCTTAACACTCTACACAACTCGAGACTCAAAATCTCTAGCTTGATTAGTCTCACGTCAAACAATCCTTAGTCTTTAAACCTCCGAAGATCTAACTGATGTCCTCAAAACTAAAACCACTAACTCTCTTATTCACCCATGATTCTCAACTTACAAAATCAATCTCGACCATAAGATTCCAGTTCAACTTATAAACTCTCAGTTGCTAACCTCGTCGTGTTCCTCTGAAATCCAAAATCATTGTTTGATCATTACTTACTCCTCTAGAGTCTAACTAAGTGATAGTAAACCAACAAGTCTAGTCTCTCAGTGTATTTAGTACACAATCATATAACTTATGGTTTCATAACATTCAAAAGAATACTTAGGCATCTCCAACATTGAATCTATTGACTTAGACTATCTCTACTTAAAGTAATCATGCGAACTAACCATTTAATGACTACACGACAATCATCAACTTCCAGAGATTTAGATCTTAATTCTCTACAATCAAGTGCTTAACATAACCTACCTACCAACTCGACTAATCATCGATCAAATCTAATCAATCCTCCTATCATAGTCCATGCCAGTTGTAATTCCAAATATCACCCCCTCAATATTAAGTAGATCAGGCTCAATATCTTGGCGATGGAAATTCAGAAAAACCCACTAGTAAGGCCAATGAGTCTATCTCATCAAGTAGTCACATCTAATCTTAGATAATCTCTTAATCTATTCAATCTCTAACAATTTTGTCTTGAAAAAGACACAACCTTAATTCCTGGAATTCATACAACATCTCATTAGGATTCATTCTTAGCTTCTATTTCTCCTTACTAGCTTATACCAGTCTAAGACAAACTTCAAGGCTTAATGAAATTCTCTAAACCCTATATAACTTCTATACTTAAATACAAACAACGGTCGAAGGAATGAGTCTCATACTTATACCCTATTACTATCAGAAGAATAGCAATCTCTACTTGAAATACCACATGATAGTGCAGGAACTAACAATAACGGTTAAAGTTTTGGTGAAAGCAGTAACCACCAAGTCAAAGCAAGCAGTCAATGCTCAAAGCAGGGATAGCAAGCAAGAAGCTTTCTACTACGCTAAAGAAAGAAAACAAGCCGTCAACAGGATTGCCCTCAGCAAGCAACCCTCAAATGATGCCCTAATAACTACACATTGTTTCCTTAGGAAACAATTCAAACGATCTATAAAGTAACACTCAGTCAATCGACCAAAACCCAATTGATCGATTACAGAGTTCACACAACCTAGCACAGAAGACCTATTCCCCAACAAGCTCTGGTTATCGCAACCAAAGCTCTGATACCACAATGTAACACCCCGATTTTCGGGTGCCACGGTAGTAACATGTTAAAGTAAATATGCAATCTTTTCCAAAAGGGATTTATAAATGTGAGTATTTATTTTTTTTTTCCTTTTCGAAGTGTTTCTAAAATATGTAATGCATACTCCCAGCCGTAAATAATTTACATCTGGCCTCGATCAAGGCACAGCATAAAGTACATGACAAATAAACTAAGATCCAACAACGGACTCACTATGTAATGACTCCATAAATCCGATATACTCCCTATGATTTCCACACTGAGTAACCATAGGAAAGCAATGCACCGGAACCTACCCGAAACCTTAAATACAAATCATAAAATGATCCTGCAAGCTTAAACCAATAACGGAAAGCTTTTCTATCCAAAGGCTCTAGCCCTACACCCGACTCTATTCTTCGAGTCTTCTATAGATCTTCCACGTGGAGTAGCATCTGCTCACATCACCTCCTTTCGTCGTCTGGCAGCAGGCCGACCGCCCAAACACAAACATACAAACAAAGCCAAGGCGCTAGGGTCAACTCACAGAAATAAGTAGATATACACTCAACATGTGATATGGGGTATAGATATATGTTGATATATACATATATATAAACAATCCTAGCATGTTATGGCTCTAACAATGCTTCAATAATCAAACAACACACAGTTCAAGTCAGAATGAATGTATGCGTGATATGCAATCATGATCCGGATTTGTGACGCGTTCCCGTTCGCCACAAGTGAAGCATTCCCGTTCTTCACTATGGATGGACCATTCCCGTTATCCATCCTGGATGAACCATTCCCGTTATTCATCCTTGGTGAACCATTCCCGTTATTCACCATATGATGAACCATTCCCGTTATTCATCATTTATGCAAGGTGAACCATTCCCGTTATTCACCATGATATGCACAGGTGAACCATTCCCGTTATTCACCCAATTGATGCAATATGGTTAGCCAAACAACGAATCGCCCTTACCACGAAAGTGTTTAGCTCACAACCCAATCTCAACAAACCCATGAGTTAGTGTCGGTCAATACAACACAACTCGGAGTAAGTGTCGGTCAATACAACACAACTCCATCAACAAGAATACACAAGGGTCTAGTGTCGGTCAATACAACACAGCCCAAACAACAAGAGCACTAAGTGTCGGTCAATACAACACGGCTCCAACAACAAGATAACCCAAAATCAAAGCCAGAGTCAGTGTCGGTCAATACAACACGACTCGGAGTTAGTGTCGGTCAATACAACACAACTCCCACCACAAAACCCACAAACAAAGCCCAGAGTCTGTGCCGGTCAATACAGCACGACTCGAACAACACTCCCAAGAGTACTAGAGTACTCGGTGACTTTCAATCATCACCATAGCTCACCTTAGTGGCTTTCCCCAATTCCAATAACTCTCCAAACCCACAACAAAGTCGACTTTTCCCCGTCTTTCGTAAATATTTTCCCCTTCAGTTCTCCTATGCTTAAACGTTAATAAAAATTGTTTCAATTCAAATTAGTCAAGTTATGAGTTTATTTCTCAAAGTCTAAGTTTCCCAAGTCTTTAGTTTTTCAAAGCTCTATCATTCTAAGTTTTCAAAGATCAACCACCCAAAATACATTTCCCGGGGAAAGTCTAAGAATTCCAACATATGGCTAAGTCTCAAACCCCACATTTGGACTTGCCTAGGGTTGTTCATCCAACCTGAAATATCAAAGATCACCAGATCAATGAATCTCCACTCCGAAATTGCGTCAAAACGCTCAATCCAACAAAAGCACAACATCACAAGTATGGAAAAGCATCATAACATCAACTCATCATAAAAAACAACATCAGATAAAGCATAAGTCGAATTTATCGACGCCTATCATGCAATCATAGCTAAATATGTAAGTTGCCCTAACCTTAGGCGCTTTCCTTACTAAGTTGCGACTCAAATCAAATCCAGTCATATCTTTGCTTTCCCGTGTTGGCTCACTTCCGTCTGTTCTTTGGCTTCGTCGTCAAGCGCTTCCGTTATTCATACCCTTCATAAGTACACATAACATAATCACTAATTGAGCTACCTACTTTCCAAGTCTAAAGCTACACTCTCAAGCAATTGACTCGACGAAATCACAAGTTAAACTCAATCTCCTTAATGGTTATAAACCATCAAGATCAACCTCAGAAATTAAGATAAGTCATCATAATGACAACAAAGCAATAACAAAGCTTCAAAATCTTATGACTTAGTAAATCAACTTTAAAACCAAATACTCATATGCTTGTCAAAATAGATAAGTACACATTACTAGTACTTACTCCTCTCATTTTCCTTAGAGATCTCAGTCTCTAATAGGATACTCATTGAGGTATTTTCGCAATACTACACACCACTTCCCGTTAAAGCAATTAACACAACATCTGCAATAGCATTCTCCTATCATCCTCCTTAAGTAATCTCTTCCCGTTTTCTATTCCATAATCCTCTTTATCCTCAATACTTACTTATCAAGTCACCTACAACAACTTAATGTCTCAACTCGCTCTCACGATCTATTCCTCAAGCCAACGTTGTATCATTATCAATTCTTATCAAAACCACTAACTCTTATCAAGTAATCCATAAACCATAGTGAACTTCCAAGGCAAACAACTCTTCTTATCTAATGATTATGTACTTATTCATGACTCATAAGCTCCTTCAAAACGATCGAATCATTTCTCTTAAACTTAAACTCGCGATATCTCATTAGACACACAACCCTAGTTTCTTCGAAACTCCACTTTGGTTCTACAAAAATCCCAACTTATAGATAAGTCATCAATCTCTAAGAAATAACTTCTAGTCCTCAATCAATCCCTTAATCACTTCTAAGTCCTTGAACTTCCAAAGTTTCAAATCTAGACCTTCTAGAACCAAGTATTTATAGTAAAGCTCATAGACTTCTTGGAATTCAAGATTCAATCCTAAGTCATCTTCCAACATCAAGATTGCAATCACAACTTAATCCATTCTAATTAATACCTTTCGGAGTCTAATTCCTCACTCGGAAATCCAAACTTAATTGCTCTAACTCCATCCAATCTTGTTATTCCTAAGCATCCATCGACTAGCGAGATAGTATCAATACGCTTATTCCCTAACACTCCGACAACTTGTTCGACTTTCAAAACTTTTCGCAAAAGCTTTTCAAGCACATTAAGGCTTAAAACAAAATCCTTAAAACCCCCAAAACCACTTAACTCAAAGGAAACAACTTTTTAGAAAACTTAATACATTAACATAAAACTCTACTCAACCACTCAACCTTTGTAAAGAGATTAGTAAAACATATTACATTAGAAATATATATATTCTTCAGCCAATTAGCAGTAGAAAGAGTTTCAAATGTGTTTTATATTAAAGTAGACTCTTGGGGCTTTCTAAAAAGTGGTCATACACCTAAAACGGATAAAAGATGAGAGAGTTATGCAATTTTCAAGTTGGAGAACCGAAATAGGAAATTGTCCCCTGCAGGTTCTGTTAGTGACGGAAAAACAGAGCTTTGTGACGGAAAAACTGATGTTTGTGACGGACTTCATAACAGAACGTGGTTTTGAAATTTCCAACATGTTCTCAGCACCAAAACACTATCTCAAACCATTTTGATTCATCTAAACCCCAGATAAATTTAGAAATCAAATATACAAACATACTAATCAAGAAATTAAGGCTTTTACCAAGGAAAATGAGAAGATGATGGTGGAGGAGCTTAAATCCCTATTTCATGAAATGATCAGATCTTGTTCTAAGAATTTTGAAGCATGTAAATGAAGTTTATCAATTAGAGATAGCAAAGGAAAAGGTTTTACCACATGAGGAAGTAAAGTGGCATGGTGATGGTGTCTCCTTGTCATGATATGGAAGATGAAGCTTGAACAATACCATATGATGAATGGGGCTGTACGTTTGTGGTGCTGGCCTTCTCGTGGTGGCCATGGAGAGAAAGAAGAGGAACATGGTGGCTGCCATGGTGGCTTTCTTGCGTGAAGAAGGAGGGGCAGAACAAGAGCATGTTTGTGGTGATGGTTTTCATGGTGGAAAGGAGAAGAAGAACGTGATTATGGTGGCCTCTTGGCTGGACTGTTGCCATGGTGAGGATGAGGGACGGTGGTGATGGTGTGGGTGCTGCACGTGAATGAAGAAGAAAGGAAAACCATGGTGGTGATGGCTGGCTTCGTTGTGGCCATGGAGAGGATTGGTGGCGGCTTGAACATGAAGGAAGAAGCAACTCGTGATGATGGTGAGGTGCTGTACAAGAGAGAAAATAAGAATTTGGTGTTGGTGATGAGGAGAAGAAGAGAACAAGAAAGGAGAAAACATGAAGAAGAACAAATGAAATGGGTATGCAGCAAAAGAAAGAAAAAAAACGTGAAGGAAGAAAGAAATGAGAGTGAGCCGAGGATGAGGTGGACGAAGGGATAAGGATGAGAATTAGATTTCCCACCCCCTGTTTTAGAATTGCCACCCTAGCCTTTTTAAAAAAATGCCGGGACTACCCTCCGGGACTTAAACCTCCATACCAGTCCAGAGGTTGATGTTCTGGACTAGTCCGAGAGTTAAAAGTTCGGATTCTTTAGTTACAGTTAAAATAACATGATCGGTGTCGTGGCCGTCTTGGAGGACTTGCCTAACGAATTGTTGGGTTGAAATGTTTGGTTTGTAATTGTGGTGGTGGTTGAGATTGTAATTGATGAATATGCCTTTTGGTTTGGTCTTAACTTACTGCATTCTGCTGCTTGGTAAGAGTTATCCAGGACTTTAAGTTTCGAATCTATCCAGGACTTTAAGTTTCGGATCAATCCAGGACTTTAAGTTTCGGATCAATCCAGGACTATAAGTTTCGGACTCCTTCATAATTAAATTTACCACCCCCCTTTTTTAGACGTCCGAGAGTTGAAAAACCGGATTAATATGAAACTTCAAGATTCGGATCTTTCAAACCAGATACTGTCACAAAGACAGAAACGTGAAAATGCAGTGACAATAATATGGGACAAACAGACCTCGTTACAATACTGAAGGAAAATATTCTTGCTAATAATATGGTTACAGACATGGTTACAGACATGGTTACAACATTACAAACATGAATCATATTATCAATCTTCTGTTATGTCTGTTAAATCAAAGTTGGTAATAACACGAGGACCAATCCAAACAGTGTGTTCAGCCATAAATGGGGGGTGGTTGGGTGGTTGAGGAGTTTATGCAGGCCATAATGGTGGTGAGGTAGGTGAACCTATGGAGTAATGGTGCTGAAAAAGGTGGTAGAATCTGTCAGAGGTGTCCGGAAGTTGAAGTTTCATACTAATCCGAAGGATGAAGTTTCGTACTGATCCGAAGGTTGAAGTTTCGGACTAAAACACGGAGGGGCAATATTGGTTTTTCCCCACTTTTAAATGGGGTGGGAAATCTAAAACAGGGGGTGGGAAATCTAATTCCCGATAAGGATGGTGAGATATTTTCTAAAGATACTTTGAGAAGATATATGTTTTTTTAAAATCGGTACGAATTGATTTAGACACTGAATGATTTAGCTCATAAAGTTAAGAGAAAAATATATGAGTGATATATTATTATCCCAAAAATTATGGGGAACTCTATGAAATGATAAAATATAAATTTGAATCACTTTGAGCAAAATAAAATGATCCGTGAATCAAGAAATGAGTAGAAACTGAGCTAAAGAATAATTGTGAGATAATTAGAACAAATATGACGTTGTCATATTATGCGTATAAGTCAAGTATAAATTATAAGAAAATGACAATAGTACTTATCATCATTTGAAAGAAAAAGACAATTGTCAGATAGCTCACGGAGCGTTGAATTGAGTTTATCGAATAAAACAAAAGTTATGGCTTATTAAAAATAAGAAGACTAATGATATTATTTCTATTTTCAATGAAACTATAGAAAATAAAATATTTTGAAACTAATTATCATTTAAATGATTTCCTTGATTCTTAATTAAAATCAAGTCAGGAAAATAACTTTAAAAAATAATAATAGATTATAAACACTCAATTAATTAATATAATGAAATTAAATAAATAATCTAGTTATTTATTTCAGGGTCTTACAACCATCATGTTCTTCTTGATTGTGCCAATAAGGTAGTTATCTTTCCCGATGTTGGACTCGCCGAGTTTCTAAACTCGTACTTTTCGAAGCTTTCTTTGAAGAAAGGAGCTTTGAGTTCCCTTTTGTCTACAATTGTGATGGAAGCTAAGGAGAATGGAGTACAAGGAATAGTTGTTGTGCAAGATTTCGAGGATGTGTTCCTCGAAGACGTACCTGGAATACCCCTAGTCAGAGATATGGAGTTCACCATTGATATGGTCCCAGGCACTGGACCTATATCGATTGGACCCTATCGTATGGCACCGGCAGAACTGACTGAGCTGAAGAGTCAACTCAAAGATTTAACCAAGAAGGGGTTTATTCGACCTAGCGTATCTACATGGGGAGCGCCAGTGCTGCTTGTGAAGAAGAAAGACGGGACGCTCGCGACTCTGCATGGATTATCGACAGTTGAACAAGGTCTGTGGTAAAGAACCGTTATCCGTTGCCAAGGATTGACGACTTGATGGATCAGTTGAAGGGTGCTGCTATTTTCTCGAAGATTGAATTGAGATCGGGATATCACTATATTAGAGTCAAAGATGAGGATATCCAAAAGACTGCGTTTAGGACACGCTATGGGCACTATGAGCACTTGGTGATGCCGTTTGGAGTTACGAATGCACCAGTTGTGTTCATGGGCTATATGAATAGGATCTTTCATCCATTCTTGGATCGCTTCGTTGTGGTGTTCGTCGACGACCTCCTGATCTACTCTAAGGATCAGAAGGAACACGAGGAACATCTACGCCAAGTTTTGCAAGTTCTTCGGGAGAAGGTGTTGTATGCTAACGCGGGCAAAGTGTTAATTTTGGCTAGAGGAAGTAAAGTTTCTAGGACATGTCATCTCAAAGGAGGGCATTATTGTGGATTCCAGTAAAGTGGAAGCTGTAACTGCATGGGAGCGTCCGAAGACTATGACAGATATAAGAAGTTTCATCGATTTAGCTGGCTATTACCGACGATTCATTGGAGGGTTCGCTAAGATTGCAGGACCATTGACGAAACTCTCCCGGAAGAACCAACCTTTTGCATGGACAGAGGATTGTGAACAGAGTTTCCAGGATATGAAGGAGCGTTTGACGACCGCGCCAGTTCTAACTTTACCCCAAGAAGAGAAACCTTACGAGATTTACTGCGATGCTTCGTACCACGATTTGGGTTGTGTGTTGATGCAACACTGAAAGGCTGTGGCTTATTCTTTAAGGCAGTTGAAGATACATGAACATAACTATCATACGCATGACTTGGAGTTAGCGGCTGTTGTGTTTGCACTCAAGATTTGGAGGCACTATCTTTATGGGAGCACTTTCACTGTTTTTAGTGATCACAAAAGTCTGAAGTACTTGTTCGATCAGAAGGATCTGAATATGAGACAAAGGCGATGGATGGAATTTATCAAGGACTATGATTTCACTTTGCTGTACCACCCAGGAATAGCAAATGCTATAGCAGACACTCTAAGTCGCCAGACAATTCTTGTTTCTTCGCTGATGATTAAGGAATTAGAACTTATCGAGACTTTTCGCGACCTCAGTTTGAGTATGCAAGTGACACCTGGAAGATTGAGCTTTGGGATGGTGACAATCACCAGTGATTTACTGAATGAGATCTAAGTGAAGCAACTGTTGGACGAGGAGCTGATCGAGAAACGGAACATGATCATTTTGGGAAAGACACCAGATTTCGAGGTAGGAACCGACAACATTTTGCGTTGCAAAGGACGTGTCTACGTACCATTGGACATGGAGCTGAGAAGGATGATTCTTGACGAAGGTTACAAGTGCAGATTGAGTATCCATCCGGGATCGATGAAGATGTACCAAGATCAGAAGTTGAATTTATGGTGGTCAGGAATGAAGAAGAATGTGGCAGAGTTTGTGGCGGCATGTCTGACGTGTCAGAAGGCGAAAATAGAACACCAAAAGCTTGCGGGTATGTTACAGTCACTCGATGTGCCAGAGTGGAAATGGGACAATATCTCTATGGATTTTGTGGTAGCTTTACCATCTACAAGGAAGAGATTTGATTCCATATGGGTCATTGTGGACCATTTGAAGAAATCAACACATTTCATACCGGTGAAGACAACGTATAATGTGGAGGCACTTACAAAGGTGTATGTTGCGGAGATTGTACGACTTCATGGAGTACCTTCGAGTATTGTTTCTGACAGAGACTCAAAGTTTACTTCGCGTTTCTGGAAGGCTTTGCACGATGCGCTTGGCACAAAGTTGAGGTTGAGTTCTGTCTATCACCCTCAGACGCATGGGCAGACAGAGAGGACAATACAGTCATTGGAAGACTTGTTACGAGGATGTGTTTTAGATAGTGTTGGGACGAGTTGTTACCTTTGATCGAGTTTACTTACAACAAAAGTTTCCATGACAGTATTGGAATGGCACCGTATGAGGCTTTGTATGGGAGGAGATGTAGAACTCCTCTATGTTGGTTTCAAGATGGCGAACATCTTCTCGTTGGGCCGGAATCAGTACAACAAACAACTGAGAAGGTGAAACAAATACAAGAGAAGATGAGGACGTCACAGAGTCGACAGAAGAGTTATGCTGACACACGAAGGAGAGAGTTAGAGTTTGAGGCGGGAGACCATGTGTTTCTTCGCGTGACGCCAACTACCGGAGTGGGAAGAGTGATAAAGTCGAGGAAGCTGACACCGAAGTTCATTGGACCGTATCAGATTATCGAGCGAGTCGGTAAAGTAGCTTATCGTATTGCGTTGCCACCTTTTCTGTCCAAGATTCATGACGTGCTACATGTGTAACAATTGAGGAAGTATATTCCTGACCCCTCTCAACATTATCAAGGAAGATGACATTCAGCTTAGAGACAATCTGTCTTTTGAAGTGGCACCAATGAGGATTGAAGAATGTAGGATCAAGCAGTTGAGGAACAAGCAGGTTCCTCTGCTGAAAGTGATTTCGAACCAAGTCACGGGCGATGTTACTTGGGAACTAGAAGCGAAGGTGAAGGAGCAGTATCCAGAACTCTTCACTAAGCCTTAAGTTTCGAGGACGAAACTTTCTTTTTGGGGGGTAGTATTGTAAGACCCTGGATTTTAGAATTAAATAATTAATTAATTTCCAGCTCACGCATAGGATTCCGTGTAAGCGTGAATGGAACTTGACTTGTGTTTGACGTTTTGACTAGTGTTAGGAAGACGAAAGTTCACAGTATGTTTAAGGATGACACTATAGTCATTTTGATTGATGCCATATTCGCACCCGACTAAGGTCGAGAGTGTCCGAAAAAGGCTATATCCGCTCCTAGAGCACTGTTTAAGAGAATTTTAGAATTGAAGGTAGAATAAGAACCTTTGAGTATTTTTCCCATGACCAGTACTCCGATACGAAACCCTGGACTATACGCTTGTTAGGTTTCGCTTCCCGGAAGTCCGTCGAAGCTAGACTTTAACTTCTCGGGGACTTTAATTAAGACCCTGAATGAAGAGTTTTTCTATTCGGAGCTTCTAACAAAGTTTCCATCCGCGCCCTCATTCCTTTCGACGTTTGTGATCTTTTTCCTGAAGGAAGTTTCTTCATCGGAACGGGTTGTTTAATTATGACTATGTTATGTTTTCAACTATGTTTAGTTTGTTTTCAAAAAAAATAGGCTTAATTACAACTTTGGTCCCCGACGTTTACCAATGCCACGATTTTGGTCCCCCACCTAATTTAATTACATGGATGGTCCCCGACGTTGTAGGTTGCGTGCAACGTTAGTCCTACCGTTTATTTCTTAATGGAGGAGGCTTACGTGGACGTCTAGTTGGAGAGAAAAAGGAGATCTGATGAGAGAGGGGAGCTCGTGAGTATCACGTGAACTCACGTGAACCTTATATGAACCCATTATACCCAAATCTGAAATCCTAGGGATCTAAATCGCGTTACCTTCTTCGTTCCAGGGAGGTCAGGGGTTTGGGTATAATGGGTTCAGATAAGGGTCACGTGATACTCACGTGCTTCCCTCTCTCCTCATACCTCATTTCTCTCTCAAACTGGACGTCCACGTAAGCCTCCTCCATTAAGAAATAAACGGTAGGACTAACGTTGCACACGGCCTACAACGTCGGGGACCATCCATGTAATTAAATTAGGTGGGGGACCAAAATCGTGGCATTGGTAAACGTCGGGGACCAAAGTTGCAATTAAGCCAAAAAAATATATCATCTTTTCTTTAGCATTTCAAATTATTCCTTAGACTTTGATAGGTTTCTTATGTGATTCCTCAGTTGAGAAATTGGGGCGTTACAGATATCACAAACCGATCCAAAATCAAGCTCCCGACCGAACTCATCAAGTTCCCTGGTGCGTCTTCCTCCGTTGTGAAACCCCACAACTTGTTCCAAACCTTTTTCCTCAGCTCAACTCGCTCCAACCCTTCAGTAAAATATTATTTCTTAGGCACTAAGAAACAATACAATCCAATAACTCTAAACAAAACCGAAAGAAGTTTTCGAAGCTTCAGAGTTCCTATTTAGGCACGAAAGGACAATAGAAACTACATTCGCTAAAACGCGCATAACTCGAGCTACATAACTCGGAATGACACGAAACCAAAGCCAAAATTTCAACAACAGAGAGGGCTACGCTATGGGTTAGGCCATACAAACCCAAAAATTATTTTTGGACACGGTACAGCTCCAAATAAGTTTCGGCCACTACAAAAATAGGGTTTTCTGAACTTTTTCTTCGATCTAATTTAATTCCTAGGTATTATTAGGCGATATCTAGGGCAGGGAAACACTCGGAACGATTACGGGAGCTAAAACTAGAATAGGGGCTTTTTGGTCCAATAAAATTGCCCAAAAACTCAAAGTCGATATTTTTCGAAACAGATTTTGAATAACGATAAACAAGGCCTTTAGTAACAACTAATCTTAAAGGCACTAAGCAAGATCAAGACTTTTTGAATCAAAAAGTAAATTCACAGAGAAAATGGTTTTCGGGATTTAAAACTCAGATCTACGGCGACTCGGTGCAAATCCGAACAAACCGACATCGATTATAACATGTTGGGTTAGTAGGAAAGATAGTTGAAGAGAAAAATCAAAGCTCTCAAGCATTTTTGCATAAAGCTCAAAACTTTGAGCACAAAAAGACATGAGAAAACCCAACCGAAAGATGAAACAGAAGTAAGATCAGACATCCTTACCTCTGCACCTACGCGTAGCTTCTGAAATCAGGATGATCGGGCAAAGGATGAAAAAGCTCTGCTCCACTCTCTCTCTCTCTCTCTCTAAGTTTTGGCCACAATGGGGAGAAAATGAGATATTTCTCATTTTTTTCCCTTTTTATAGGTGAGTGGAAAATCTGAAAAATCGAGATTTCGAGGTTCCGGTCGTTTTGATATTTTCATCTGCTGATAAAAATTGAGTACTCGACGACAGAATTTCGAAACCTCAAATCGAGGTTCATTTAATTGAGGAAAACGTCTCAAAGACGGTGTGAGTCGATTTACGCCGAAAAACTACTTTTTGCAGTCGACGTCGGATGAAGAAACTTCCTTCTGGAAAAAGATCACAAACGTCAAACGGAATGAGGCAGGACGGATGGAAACTTCGTTAGAAGCTCCGAATAGAAAATTCTTCATTCGGGGTCTTAATTAAAGTCCCCGAGAAGTTAAAGTCTAGCTTCGACGGACTTTAGGAAGCAAAACCTAACGTGCGTACAGTCCAGGGTTTCGTATCGGAATACTGGTCATGGAAAAATTACCCAAAAGTTCTTATTCTCCCTTAAATTCTAAATTTCTCTTAAACAGTGCTCTAGGAGTGGATATAACCTTTTTTGGACACTCTCGACCTTAGTCGGGTGCGAATATGACTCGTGCTATCACTCAAAATGACTATAGTGTCATCCTTAAATATACTCTGAACTTAATTATCATATAAATAATATTCATGACTCGCAATAGGGTTCGAGTCAAGAGAATAATACAGAATATAAACACTGAAAAAAGATCGCAAACGTCGAAAGAAATGAGGCTACGCGGATGGAAACCTCGTTAGAAGTCTCGAATAGAAAAACTCTTTATTCAGGGTCTTAATTCAAGTCTCCGAGAAGCAAAACCTATCGTGTGTACAGTCAAGAGTTCCATAGTGAAATACTTGTCGAGGGAAAAATACCGTAAGGTTCTTATTTTTCCGCAAAATCTAAATTTCTCTTAAATAGGGCTCTAGGAGCGGATATAGCCTTTTTTAGACACTCTCAACCTTAGTCGGGTGCAAAAATGACTCGTGCTATCACTCAAACTGACTAAAGTGTTATCCTTAGTCATACTCCGAACTTAATTATCATATAAATAATATTCATGACTCGCAATAGGGTTCGAGTCAGGAGAATAACATAAAATAATAGAATATAAACACTCAATCATTTAATAAATATCAGGGCTGATTTCTGTATATTTATTTATTTCGGGGTCTTACAATATCAATAAGTTCTTGATTTCTGTATATTTTATTGAATCTTCAGTGTACACTCAAATCCTAATATTTTCTTAAATTAATATGAGGGCTTTAAGATCCACGCTTCTCTGTAAGGCAGTCTCTGATTTACAAGTTCCAACCTTTACTTAACGAGGGACGCGTTTATCACATTTCCTACTTTTAAGTGGGGGAAAGCGGGAGAGATTTCAGAACAACCTCCCATGCAAAATCCTGATTTCTATGACTTGATATAAATACAATGATGTCATACTTTATGATTTATCTTTTACAATCCTGATTTGTGCTGCTATCACATTCTTTTTTCCATGATTAATTTCTGTCTATCATCTGCTTTATTGTTGATTCTTTATATTTATGATTTGTGCTATTGTCTTCATGTTCATGACGAATGTCAAACGAGTTTCTAATGATCTCGATCATGCTTAGAAGAGAAGTCTTTTTTGTCCACTTTACTTAACATTTCAGACTCAACTATTTCATCTGTTGTTTAATATATTTTTAATAATAAAAAGATTAATTGATATATCAAATACAATAAACATATTCCCCGTGCAATGCATTAGAAAAAAAACTAGTTATTTGTAAATTTTTTTTTGATGGTTAGTTATTTGTAAAAATTACACCATGCATACACATGTAAAAAAAGAACGCTTAAAAAGAGTGTTACACTAGTTTTTTTTCTTTTTTTTTACCTTCAAAAATAAAAAAAATAACAACCAAATTTTCTTTCAAAAAAAAGAAAAAAAACTCAACTAAATTTCAGATCCTAGCAGCAAATTCCGATTTCCAGTTTGCAAGCTCATCGACCCGGAGAAAGAAGCCTTGGCGCGCTTGTCGTCTTGTCGTCCCAAACCCTAACGGCAAAACCTGAATTCCCTCTTCTCTCTTGTCTTGTTCGATTCCACTCAACTTTGTCTACTCCAATAAAAACACCAAAATGGCCACGAAATCAGATCCCAAAGTCTGTGTTCTGCTGAAAGAGGGTGAGGATGAAGACCAGGAAGCAAAGAAGCAGAAGAGAAATGAGGCTGCTGAGGAGGAGCAAAAGAATAAGCAGGTTATTTGCTGCGCTGTTTTATTGTCTCTTCTTGTGTTTTAATCTTCATAAACTTTCGGTTCTATGGAATCACCGGATGGTGGTAACTCAGAGTCTGGTTCTGACTGATTCTATGAATATGTAATTTGACTAATTTCTGAGTTAATAGTTGACTCTTGTGCTGCAATATATGAATGAGTGACGAAACATTAATTAATGTGCCTGGAAAATCAATGAGTTACTTTGTTCATTTATAATTCAGTTGGAAGAAAATAGTATATGCAATTTAGTTCATATGGTACTCTGCTTTTCGTACGCTGTGATGATTGAACTCTAAATTGAACCAATATGACTTGTCCAAGATTCCGTTGTATGTATAGGAATCTTTACAGGATGAAAGACTGCCTGTTTTGATGTATTGACTTGCTATTTGTAATCTGGAAAACATGTAATGCCAGAGTACGCAGGTCCATGATATGTTGACGTTTGGCTAAGTTTATAACTTGTGTTAATTTCAGGGAGGGATGGATATTGATGATGGTGCTTGTTCTGAAGATAGTGATGAAGAGGCACAAAAGGAAAAGATGGAAGTTTTGGTATATAGACTATTCACTGGACCAACATTTACCTGCTACAATTGTAACTGCTTTCTTATTTTTTGTTTTAATGCTTGTCAATCTTAATTTCTATTCTGAAGATGATTGCTGCATCAAATGCCGAAAAAACTGATTTGAAAAATGTAAAAAAGGTTACTTCTAGTGATACTGATAGTTCATATGATGATGATGATGATGGTAATGTTGAGCATGGAGCTCTTAATTATTGGGCAATAGTACTTTCTGTGACTAAACAAAACTCCTTTTCTTTTACTCGTAGGCTGATGCTAGTGCTCTGCCACCTCCCAAAAATGGTACCGTTTCATTTTGATGTTTGACCAATATGGTTTTTGGGTTCTTTTCCAAGGGCTTAGTTTGTGCACTGTTATATATATATTTTTTAATATAAAATTTACGTAGGCAAGAGGGAGGGTGACGATGAGAAGCAAGCAAATACAAAGAAGCAGAGGACAGGTGAGGTTATTGAGGAGCAAAAGAATAAGGAGAAAATTAATACACATTATTCTGAAAAAGATAAGGTAATTATTCACCATCAATATTTAGGCTTTTAGTTTATGAATAATAGAAGCTTCAATTTCATGCCAGTATATGTATAATGATAGCTTATTTTTTTGTTTCTTCGTCCCTTCTTTTATTGACTATGCTTATTATTTATTTTTCACCTTGTGCTCAGAAACCTGAATCCAAAAAACGTGAACCTGCTACCAGTTGCAGATCTCTTGAATCAACAGATGATGGTAGCTCAGAGTCTAGTTTTGACAGAAGCTCCTATGAGGACAATGTAAATGCAAAGTTATAGCTTTTGTTGATGGTTGATTCTTGTGTTGCAATATATGCATAATGAAACATTGTTCTTCTTTGTAATCTCAGTTGTTGTTTAGCTGTTGTTTTGTATAGCTTTTCCCTTGCTGTGAGAATGTTAGATATAGTTTCTGACTTTCTGTTAAACTTAGTTAGGTTTGTTGTACCTAACGAGAAGCTTCTTGTAGAAGCTAAGAGAAAGAGAAAGAAAACGAGAGAGAATGAGTCTCTGAATCTGAAATGTTATTATTGCATTTCTCAAATGATACAATAGAGTAAGAACTGTTTATATAGGTTTGGTTCCTTAATTGAATCTTACTTAGCTTCTACAAGAAGCTTGTAGTTAGTTACAACTATCCTAACTCAGTTTATCAGAAACTATATCTTACAGTAAATAATACTTGGAAAAATAATGAGTTGCTTTGTTCAATTATCATTCAATTAGAAGAAAAAAGTAGATGTAATTTAGTTGGAAAGGTACTCTGCATTTTGTGGGCTCCAGTGATTGAATATTAGAGTAATATAGTTACTGCTATATTAGTGTTACTGTTAAGTATCATTAGGTGAATGCTGACTGTGTTCTGTTCAGTTAGTTATGGAGTTATATATCCAAACCTAAACCGAACTCTAAGATGAAATCTTACTAAACTAATAAAAATAAAAATAAGAGAAATGATTGCAATGCAATCTTCAACACACTTTATGTGATTGATTGATTTTTTAAAAAGTCACAAATATTTTTAAAAAGTCACAAATATGTGATGTATTGACTTCTTTAAAAGAGTGTGTTGCTAGCAATCATCTTAAAATAATTTATTAAAATTATTATAATTTTATGTGAAGTTTACCTTTTGGGTGAGGCAAATGTATTGACTTCTTTAAAAGAGTGTGTTGCTAGCACTCATCTTAAAATAATTTATTATAATTATTATAATTTTATGTGAAGTTTACCTTTTGGGCGTTTTGGGATGTGAGGTGAAGGACAAATGATGGTGCACAAATAGTGTAGAGTTAGACAATAAATTTTTAATATGTATTTAGTATGTATGGAGAGCAGTTAAAACACTGACTTTCGGTTTGGCTGGCCCTGCCCCATATGATTTTGTTGTAGGAGGGGGTATGCTATTTTTAAACTGGAAATTGGAGTGTATCGAATGCAAGGGTCTGAACTGATCTCTTTCGTCTTGAGATTAGCAAATCTTATAACTTGTGTTAATTACAGTGGGAGATGAATATTTTTGAGAACCATAGTTACAAAGAAAGTTATGAAGAGGTGTTGTACAAAAAGATGGAAGTTCTGGTATATAGATTAACCTCTTTACGAACTTCTCCTACTTTATTTATAATAGCATGCTGTATTCATTCATGTTTAATTGCTTTTCAATCTTATTTTCTGTTGTGAAGATGAATGCAAAAATGCTGAAAAGCCTAATTTAAATACCGTCAGAGAGGGTACTACTAGTGATATTGATAACTCATATGATGATGATGAAAATGATGACTATGATCATGATAACGTAGTTTAAGGTGTTATTCAAAAGGACATATGGTTGGAAGAAATTGAGTTAGTGACTTTGTATTTATTGCAGCACGTGAACGATTCAAAGAGTACAGATGATGACGAGGAAGAAATTGAGGAAAAAGCCTCTGAAACTACTCAAGAATGTGTAAGCATTTCATAATACATTTTACTGTGCCTGCTGAAAAGTTCATTTGTTTTATGAATTATTAAAGTATAGTTAACTTAGCAAATAAGGTTAAGGGTGTGGAGATGATTGATGCTGCCTCCACTGAGAAGGAAGTTGTCATTGACCAATATCCTCTCTTCGTGGAATTTTGCAGCCTAAAACCCCAACTACTATGAAAGGAAAAGATGCACCAAAGACAATATACGTTAGAAATTTGTCATACAGTGTGGAACGGGCAGATCTGTATGTATTATTTTTCACCTAGCTGCTTGTCAGTAATTTTTCTGTATTATTTTAATGATTTCAAAATTGTTCAGGGAAAGTCTTTTCAAAGATTGTGGAGAAGTTGTTGATGTTCATCTCCATACAGATAGCGAAGGGAGGTTTAAAGCCTTTGGACATGTCGAGTTTGCAACCCCAGCAGCAGCACAAAAAGTAAGCTCTATTACCTTGTGTTTTTTGTGCTATCAGAGGTAGAGTGTTGTAGAGAGAGAGAGAGAGAGAGAGAGAGAGTGAAAGAGAATGTAGTTGAGTGAGAAAAACTGAGTTACATTACTTTAAATTCTCTATTACATTGAGAATTTACAGCTTTGCTTCTTAGAGTAGCTTTAGAGGTCTTGTGCCAGCTTAGCATCATTGCCTATAACAGAGTGTGTTGAGGCTCTAACTAACTTGTAACTCCATTATGGACTTAGGCCTTCTTACTGACAAACTTAGTTGGACTTAAGGCACTTTATTCCTTCAAACTCAGGAATAGGAAATAAACTGATGTTTGTCGAACACCCTGAGTTGCCACGGAGAAACAGAAAGCACCGAGGAGGAAGGGCCTTTGTTTTGTGTCAATGGGGGAATAGTGGCCGTTGCTTTGTCACTTGCCATGGTGAATAAGACACCTGCAAAGGAAGTTTAAAAAGGGCACTATACGGCTTCGGAAAGAGAAAAGGGAAAAGGACATAATAAGACAACTAGGGTTTTGACACGAAAGCAGAGCCCCCTAGATCGGGAGCTCTAATACTATCTTAGAATTTTAGTTAGACATAACTTCACTCCATAGAAGGATTATTATGGCCATATCTGTAGATAATGTGGAACCTTAACACACCTCCCTCACGCCCACGGCATGAAGTGTACATGACGGTACAATTGCGGGTGACCCATTTACGAGTTGCCTAATAAACAGATTCAAGATAGGCTCTAAGACCAAGTCGAAAGGAGAAGACATGTAATTTTTATTTGTTATTTGAAATCACAACAGGTTGTTACATTAATATAGACAATGACTCTCCTAATTAAGAAAATAATTACAAGGCTTAAATACTCTGGAGGTCCTTGGAATTGTATGGCGTACGAAAATAAGTCCCTGAATTTTTTTTTCCCGATTCTGGATCCCTGGAAAAAAAAATAATCGAAATAGGTCCCTACCCGTGTTAGGAGCTTATGTGGCTCTATTTTTGCACAGTCATCGATTCCACGTGTCTTTTTCATTTTTCTTTTATTACACATGTATTAATCAATTATAATTAAACATTTTAATCTTAAAATTAATCCCTCAAATCTAATAATCCCTAATCCTAACAAATTAATGCCACATGATATGATTAAACTTAATTAAGTTTTCAACATTCCAATTAATAATCATCTCACGCCGCCACCATTTTTCTCCTCCAAATACTCCAAGTCGTTCATCATTCATCTTGATCTTCATCTTCAAACCTTCAACATCAAGATCACAACACTACTCCACTCCAACCACCAAACCATATAATCCAAAACCAAAACACCACACATCCAACCCAAACCTGAAAAATCCCAGAAAAATTCATACCCAACTTCCAGAATCCCAAAAAATTTCTCCAAAAAAGTTCATACCCAAGGAGAAAGCAAATAGCAAAATCTGCTACTGCTGCAAAAACAGACTTACAACACTGAAAAACAGAGGTTCCTCACTCACACAACATAAGCAACCTTCTCCAAATTGAGGGTCTAGCAGATCTGGATGAACAACATGAGAATCCGGATCTGGAGCGGGTCGGATCCACACGAGGACGAAGGAGGTGTACAGTCTCACCTGCGAATCAAAGGTGCGGTCGTGGAGGTTGACGAAGTAGGAGATCAAGGGAGGTATGGGAGGAGGTTGTGCTTGCGGAGGGAAGGGTTCTAGAAAGCGATGTCGTCGGCGACGTTGCAGATGCAGAGGAGGCCGTGGCAGGAGCCGAGGATGTTGATGCGGTTGTTGTAGCACATGAGAGGGTGGTTGAGGTTGACGGCGGCACCGATTGACGGGAAATCGACGTTGTAGAGCTCAGAGTTATGGCGGAGGATGAGATTGGGATTGGTACTGTGGAGGGAGTTGTTGAGGTTGGGATTCAATGTGTTCTGAATTATGGATTGAGATTTAGAATTGGGGTTAGTTTTATTTTTGTTAGTTAAATTAGGGTTAATTGGTTTTATTTTTGTTTATTAAATTAATTGATTAATCCATGTGTAATAAAAGAAAATTATAAAAGCCAAGTGGAATCAATGACTGTGCAAAAATAGAGCCACATAAGCTGGTAACACGGGTAGGGACCTATTTCGATTAAAAAAAAATTCCAAGGATCCAAAATTGGGAAAAAAAAATTAGGGACTTATTTTCGTACGCCATACAATTCCAGGGACCTCCAGAGTAAATGTGTACAAATCTCCTAATTACAATTGTGCAAATGATATAACCAAGGAAATAAGTATCTGATTATATTACAACATTAACAAAAGATAAAAAAGTAAAGAATGAAATATGAAATATTCTATACTAAAATTGTGTCAGTACAACATGGGTTTTTTTTACTGCCAAGCAAACCACCACAAAGGAATAAGCAACCAACCCTAGCCACCTGTTCTTCTTTTGTACTTTACTTTTCTTATTAATAATACTATCCCTCCATTGTTAGATAGGCATTGTTCCGATTACAGCCTAAAAAGCTAGATCTTGAGGTGAGGATTGTCCACGCCTTTATAAGCTTTATTTTTGCTATATCACTAGTCTATATGATATCTCGATAGTTCAGACCTGGGGATTTGTTGTCAAATAACTTCATATCAATTTTTTCAAATCATGAAGTAATACATTTTTCAAACCGGTTCTTATGTAGCTATTTCTATGCTTCTTGTTATCCTCGTCAATTGTCATTAATAGTTAAGCGGTCCTCATATCTGTGCATAGTGCTATAAGTGTATATAGTAGTGATATGTAAATCTCGCACATGCTTGTAACTGACTGTGCCAGCTGGCATGCCAGCTGGACATTGGTTGTTAGTTTGTTAGCTTAGCTGTCAATTCTGTTAGGGTCTAACAGAGCTTGCTCTACAAGCTATCTTCTCTATATAAGGAGAGATACACTACTGTAATCCTTACCCATTATGAATACAATACATTCGGTTAGTAGTTTCTTTTTTCCCTCTTTCTGTTTCTGTTAACAAGTGCAATAGCCACCATGTATTTTCTCGCTAGGTATTAGAGTATAAGGCAGTTATGCTTTGGATAAACTCAATGTCTGTTATGAGTCTGTTATAATTAGTTACGGTTAGTAGCTAACTCTGGTTAGCCAGCTGTCAACTCTAGTTAGTTCAGTTAGAACTATGGTTAGTCTAGATAGCTTGCTTAGAAAGCTACTCTCTCAAGTATAAATACTGAGAATCACTCTTGTAATCTCACCTTTGATTCAATGATAATTTCTATTCAGTTTTTCAGTTTCTGTTTAGGTTTTCAACATGGTATCAAGAGCTCGGTTAGATCCTTGTGATTTTCTTCTTCAATTCCTGTGATTGTCTTCTTCTTCTTCATTCTTCTTCAGCCATGGCTGCAATTCCAGCAAATCCAGGAGCACAGCACAGTGTTTCCAATGGTTTAGCACACAAAATTTCTATCAAGCTTGATGATACGAATTTTCGTTCTTGGCGCCAAATTGTTGAAGGCGTTGTTCGTTCTCATTGCTTGCAGAGTTTTCTGGAAGATCCAGAAATTCCTCCTCGTTTTCTCTCTGAAGAAGATCGAGTGAGCGCTACTGAGAATCCAGCATACACAAACTGGATTCAACAAGATTCAGCGTTGTTTACGTGGCTTCTTTCGTCTCTTTCTGACTCTGTTCTTCCTACTGTGGTGAATTGCAAGCAGTCTTGGGAGATTTGGGAGCAGATTCTCGAGTTCTTTCATGCGCAATCGAATGCGCAGTTGACGCAGCTTCAAACGGAGTTGCGTACAATCACCAAGGGCTCAAAGACTATCAGCGAGTATCTCAAGCGGATCAAGACGATTGTTAACGCTCTGGTTTCGATTGGAGATCCTGTTAGTCATCGCGAGCATCTGGAAGCCATTTTCGATGGACTTCCTGAGGAATTTTCCTCAGTCATGACTGTCATCTATAATCGCGATGATGCCTGTCCAATATCGCAAGTTGAAGGAATGATCATCGCTCACGAAGCTTGCATGGAGCGTGCGCGCAAGCGTCAGCTATCTGACACTCCAGTTTCAGCGCTTCTTACTCAAGTCGCAGCGCCGCCTTCGTCGTCTTCTCCGGCGCCGACGCCGGCGGTGAACCTCACCACTGGTTCCGCCTCTGGTTCTGAGTCATCATCTTCCTCGCAAGGTCAGCGCTATGAGGATCGCAAGTATGAGGATCGCGGTCGACAAGGCTACGATGATTACTCCTATGATGATCGAAATCGTGGAGGCTACGATGGACGATCTGGTGGTCGCGGTGGTCGTTCTGGTAGAGGCCGTGGTGGTGGACGCAATGTTCAATGTCAGATCTGCAATAAGTGGGGTCATGATGCTAGCATCTGCTATCATCGTGGCAATGGCAATTCTTCTCCATCTGGTATGCCCGGGAAGGAATCTGCTTCACCTGCTTCTCCTTATGCTATGGCAGCGCTATTTGGTGCTGCACTTCCTCAGATGATGATTCCTCCGTTTGGTTTACCACCTTATTTTGGCATGTCTCAGTTTCCTTCCCAGTATGGGTTTGTGCCTCAATTTCCTGGTCATGGATCTATGTTTGGCAATGCATCTGGCATGCCTGGTTATGGAATGCCACATCCTCAGTATTCTACACAGTTTTCAGGAGCTCATAGGCCTTCCTTTTCTACTGCCAGGCCACCACAGGCCGTGCTCACTGGCCTTCCAGCTTCATCTTCTAGAGCATCAACTTCTGGAGCTTCTGATTTGAGCAATTGGTTCCCAGATTCTGGTGCTACACATCATGTGACCAATGATGCCTCAGTGGTCAATGACAGTGTTTCTTTGACTGGTAATGATCATGTTTACATGGGGAATGGCCAAGGTTTACCTATTCATTCTGTTGGTTCAAGGGAAGCAAAGAATTGGGCCAGCCACATTCAAAGCCCAATTCCTCAACCCAGCGTGGGGAACAAACAACAAAAATCATTCCAGAGAGACGAAATGGGCCGCGTGATCGTGGGTTTAATCACCTTACTTACCCACAATTGATGGAGAGAAGGCAAAAGGGCTTGTGTTTTAAATGCGGGGGCCCATTCCACGCCAACCATCAATGTCCTGACCGACACCTGCGTTTGCTCATCGTCGAGGAAGAAGGTGACGAGGGGGAAGAAAGTAAGATTCTGGCAATGGAGATCAATGAGGGAGAAGATGAACAGGAGTGCGAGTTGAGTCTGATGAGTTTGAGTGATGTCGCGGGGAAGGCAGGGGAGAGTCCCCAAACCATGAAGCTCACCGGGATGATTGGAGGTATTCCGGTGGTGGTGCTCATTGACAGCGGCGCTACCCACAATTTCGTGGATTGCCACTTGGTCCGCAGGATGGGATGGAGAATTGTCAGCACTCCTCGTATGATGGTCAAGATGGGCGATGGCTATAGAGCTCAAGCTCAGGGACGCTGCCAGAATTTGCAAATTGATTTCGATGGGTACCAATTGACGTGTAATCCCCAGTTGTTTGATTTGGGAGGCCCCGATATAGTACTGGGAATAGAGTGGCTAAAGACCCTCGGTGATACCATCATCAACTGGCAATCGCAAACCATGAGTTTCTGGGGACAGAAACGGTGGGTTACCTTGCAGGGGACACGCGTGAATGGTGAGTCTCCAGTAGCACTGCAGAGTATCATCTCTTCTGTTAAATTGAAGGAACCAAGTCTTTTGGGAGCAAGGGACAAGAAAGAAGCATGTGAGGTTGGGAACAAGACGGAAGCTCAACAGGCTGAATTGCAAGCTTTGTTGCAACGCTTTGAGCAAGTGTTTCAAACGAAACAAGGCCTTCCTCCAAGCAGAGGCAGAGAGCACCACATCAACCTGAAAGAAGGCCATGGCCCTGTCAATGTAAGACCCTATCGCTATCCCCATCATCAGAAGAACGAGATCGAGAAGCAAGTGCAAGAAATGCTTACTGCGGGCATCATTCGACCGAGCACTAGTGCTTTTTCCAGTCCAATGATGCTTGTGAAGAAGAAGGATGATTCGTGGCGCATGTGTGTGGATTACCGTGCTTTGAACAAGGCAACTGTGCCCGACAAGTTCCCTATCCCGGTGATTGAAGAGCTACTTGATGAACTCCATGGAGCAAGCTACTTCTCCAAGCTTGATTTGAAATCCGGGTATCATCAGGTTTTACTCCGGAACGAAGATATTCACAAGACAGCGTTTCGCACACACGAGGGGCATTACGAATATTTGGTGATGCCATTTGGCCTCATGAATGCGCCCTCCACATTCCAAAGCCTCATGAATGAGGTGTTCAGGACCATGTTGCGCAAGGGGGTACTCGTCTTCTTCGACGACATCTTGGTTTACAGTAGAACGTGGGAAGAGCATATGAAGCACTTGGAAAAAGTTTTGCCGTTGTTACACCAGCATAGCTTGACTGCCAATAAAAAGAAATGCTGCTTTGCCACTGAATCTGTAGAGTATTTGGGCCATCTCATATCTGAGAGAGGTGTCGCGGTGGATCCACAGAAAATAGCAAGTGTGGTTTCATGGCCAGTTCCCAGAAATGTCAAGGGAGTACGGGGTTTCTTGGGTCTTACCGGTTACTATCGCAAGTTTATTAGGGATTATGGGAAAATTGCAAAGCCTCTGACAGAATTGACAAAGAAGGATGCCTTCAAATGGGGACCTCAAGCTCAGCTCGCCTTTGATGAATTGAAGACCAAGCTCACAACTGCTCCTGTTTTAGTCTTGCCTGATTTTGCTCAAGAGTTTCAGCTTGAATGCGATGCATCCGGGGTGGGTATTGGCCATTGGGGCTATTCTGCTGCAGGGGAAACATCCTATAGCATACTTTAGCAAGGCGCTAGGACACCCGAAATTTAGCCAAATCCGCGTATGAGAAGGAGTTAATGGCGGTGGCTTTAGCAATTCAACATTGGCGCCCCTACCTGCTGGGAAGGAAATTCGTGGTGTCAACAGATCAGAAAAGCTTGAAGGAGTTCCTTCATCAAAAAATTGTGACTGGTGATCAACAAAATTGGGCAGCCAAATTGTTGGGTTACAATTTCGACATTGTCTACAAGCCTGGCCGTACCAACCAAGGAGCTGATGCTTTGTCTCGTGTGACAGAATCTGGGGAGTTTCAGACGATGGTGTCATACCCTTTGTGGGAAGAACAGGGAGTGATTGCAGCTGAAATACAAGCTGATGCGAAATTGTCTAAGATCATAGAAGAGCTCCAGGGCGATCCCCAAGCTCATCCGGGGTACCGCTATGTTCAGGGGACTTTGCTCTATCATGATCGCTTGGTCTTAGCCGCGACGTCATCCTTGATTCCCAAAATGCTAACAGAGTATCATAGTACTCCACAAGGGGGGCACTCAGGATTCTTGCGAACTTACCGACGACTGGCGGCGAATCTGTATTGGCGTGGGATGAAGAATGCAATTCAGGAGTTTGTGAAACAGTGCGATGTGTGCCAACGTCACAAGTATCTTGCAATGTCTCCGGCTGGACTCCTTCAACCATTGGCTATCCCGGAACGAGTATGGGAAGACATATCACTCGACTTCATCACCGGATTGCCTAAATCCAGAGGCGTGGAAGCAATTTTCGTAGTCGTTGATCGTCTTACCAAGTACGCGCATTTCATTCCGCTGCGCCACCCATACACGGCAAGGAGTGTTGCGGAACATTTCGCAAAGGAAATTGTGCGCCTTCATGGAATTCCGTCTTCCATAGTCAGCGACAGAGACCCGGTGTTCGTGAGTCACTTTTGGAAAGAGCTGTTCCGTCTGCAGGGTACCCACCTGAAGCTAAGCTCTGCTTACCATCCCGAGTCTGATGGGCAAACTGAGGTTGTGAACCGGTGCCTGGAAACTTATCTCCGGTGCTTCGCCGCGGATCAACCCAAAACATGGGCCATGTGGCTCCATTGGGCGGAGTATTGGTACAATACTTCGTATCACTCCGCGTCGCACCAAACTCCGTTTGAAGCAGTGTATGGAAGGAAGCCACCGGTCTTGACTCGTTGGGGATTGGGGGAAACTCGCGTTGAGGCAGTGCAACGCGACTTGAAAGATAGGGACGAAGCCTTGCGACAATTGAAGCTCCACTTAACCCAAGCTCAGGAGCGTATGAAAGTGCAGGCGAATGCAAAACGCCGAGATCAATCATTCATGGTAGGAGAATGGGTGTTTGTCAAGCTGCGAGCTCACAGACAATTGTCAGTGGCTAATCGTGTACACGCGAAGCTCGCGGCGCGCTACTATGGTCCTTATCCCATCACCGATCGCATTGGGGCGGTGGCTTATCGTTTGCAGCTCCCTGAAGACTCGCGAGTACACCCTGTTTTTCATGTATCTCTGTTAAAAAAGGCAATTGGGAATTATTCAGTTGAGTCGGAGCTCCCTGACTACTTGGATGGAGAGGATCTGCCCCAAGACAAACCAGGAGCAATTCTAGCTCAGAGAACCGTTTCCAGGCAAGGTGAGAACGTGACACAACTGTTGGTTCAATGGCAAGGAAAAACCAGTGATGAAGCCACATGGGAAGACCAAGTGACAATTCAAAGTGTGTTTCCCGCTTTCAATCTTGAGGACAAGGTTGCTGTTTCAGAAGGAGGCATTGTTAGGACTGACTTGAGCAATGGGCCAGTGGTGCGTCATCAGGGTGGGCCAAGGGCTTGGAAGGTATATGTGAGGAGGGGAAAGGGGGAATCCAAGGCTAACTGATTCTGTTAGTGGATACTAGTGAGAGAGAGAGGGATATTGATTGTAAATACACACCTAGTATAAGAAGGCTGTTAGGAGGGTAGAGAGGGTATCAAATCGGTTGTATTGTGAGAGAATGGATAGGAGGCTGTGAAGCTTCCTATTACGGAGCCTAGCTCTGGTCAGAATTGGTATTCAATCCTCTTCTGTGTAATTGCCACTCATTGATAATAAACAATCAATTTCAGTTCATCCTATAGTTCTCTGCTGGATCCTTTGTTGGGAAATAGATTCCTAACAATGAGGCTTTACTTTCAGCACTATCTCATTGTAATATTCCAATACCTAATAAAACAAAGTTTTCAGTTTGTACTTCTTGTTGTTTGGCTAAGTCTCATAGACTACCTTCTACCTCTTCTCATACTACTTATACTGTTCCTTTAGAACTCATTTTTGCAGACTTATGGGGTCCTGCTTCAGTTGAGTCCTCTTCTGGTTATCTTACTTCCTTACATGTGTTGATGCTTATACTCGGTTTACATGGATTTATCCATTAAGGAAGAAATCTGAAACTTGTAGTGTTTTTGTTCAGTTTCAGAAAATGGTTGAATTGCAATTTAGTCTCAAACTTAAATCTGTTCAAACTGACAATGGCACAAAATTTAAACCTCTTTCTTCTCATTTTGCTTCCTTGGGAATTGTCCATAGGCTCACATGTCCTCATACTCATCACCAAAATGGCACAGTAGAAAGGAAACATAGGCATATTGTTGAGACAGGTCTTTCTTTGTTAGCAGCAGCTCATGCAATCTCAGTATTGGGATCATGCATTCTTAACTGCAGTATATCTTATCAATAGACTTCCTACCTCTGTTCTAGGAAATGTTAGTCCATATTTTCTTCTCCACAAAACTCATCCAGATTACAAGTTTCTCAAAGTTTTTGGAAGTGCATGCTATCCCTTTCTTAGACCATACAATCAGTCCAAGTTGTCTCTCAGGTCCAAGGAGTGTGTCTTTTTGGGATACTCTTCCTCTCACAAAGGGTATAAATGCTTAGATGATGAGGGAAGGATTTTTGTTTCTAAGGATGTTCTTTTTAATGAGTTTAGATTCCCTTACCCTGAGTTGTTCCCTACATCTTTCAGGTCTGTTTTGCATCCACAGGGACCCTCTTCTGTGATTCCTCTGTTTCAGACACCTCCTCTCACTACTCATATACAACCTTCTCCTATTCTTCACTCTCCTCAACCTGTCACTCCTCAGTCTTCACCATTACCAGTTCAAGGGACACCTGCTCAACCTACTGCTGCATCAACTTCTGCACCTTCTGGTTCTGCACCAGTATCTACTGCTGTTCCTATTGTTCCTGCTCCAATTAATGCTCATCCTATGCAGACCAGATCCAAATCTGGTATTGTCATGCCAAGACAATTTCCTACTCTCTTGCTTACTCAGGTTGAGCCTACCACTACCAAGCAAGCTTTGAAGGATCCTAAATGGCTTGCAGCCATGCAAGCTGAGTATGATGCATTGCAGGCTAATAATACTTGGACCTTGGTCTCTCTTCCCTCTCATAGAAAACCAATAGGCTGCAAGTGGGTGTTTCGGATTAAAGAGAATGCTGATGGCTCAATTAATAGATACAAGGCCAGATTATTAGCAAAGGGTTATCATCAAGTGCAGGGTTTTGATTTCTCAGAAACCTTCTCCCCTGTGGTGAAACCAATCACCATAAGGCTAATTCTTTCCTTGGCTGTGACTAAGAAGTGACATATTCATCAGCTAGATGTCAATAATGCCTTCCTCAATGGTGCTCTTGAGGAAGAAGTCTACATGGTGCAGCCACCAGGTTTTCAGCATGCTGATAAGTCCTTATTTTGCAGGCTAAATAAGGCACTTTATGGCCTCAAACAGGCCCCAAGGGCCTGGTTTGAAAGGCTTAAGGAAGCATTAGTCAAGTTTGGGTTCAAGCCAAGTTGTTGTGACCCTTCCTTATTCACCTTTCATACTAGTTCCTGCTGCATTTATGTCCTAGTCTATGTTGATGATATCATCATCACTGGTAGCTCCTTGCCATTGGTCCAGAATTTGAACTCAGAATTCTCACTCAAGCAGCTTGGTCAGCTGGATTATTTTCTAGGAGTTCAGGTGCATCATTTACAAAATGGACCCTTGCTTCTCACTCAATCTAAATATATTGGAGATTTATTGGAGAGAGCAGATATGGCAGAGGCTAAAGGTATCTCCACTCCTACCTATGGTTGGTGGTGCCAGACTTAGTAAATATGGTGCTGATTACTTTGATGATCCAACTCTCTATAGGTCCATCGTTGGAGCCTTACAGTATGCTACACTAACTAGGTCTGAGATCAGTTTCTCAGTGAACAAAGTGTGTCAATTTCTCAGTCAGCCTTTAGAAGAGCACTGGAAAGCTGTTAAAAGGATCCTCAGATATCTTAAGGCAACCAGTCATCATGGTTTGTTGATCAAGCCTTGTTCTCTTACTAAACCAGTTCCTCTTGTTGCTTTCTGTGATGCTGATTGGGGGTCAGATCCTGATGATAGGCGTTCAACCTCTGGTTCTTGTGTGTTTTTTGGCCCAAACTTAGTGTCTTGGTGCTCTAAGAAACAAACACTGGTTGCAAGGTCTAGTACTGAGGCAGAATATCGAAGCCTGGCCAACACTTCTGCAGAGCTTCTCTGGATCCAATCTCTTCTACAAGAGCTGCATATTCCTTTTCAGACACCCAAGATCTATTGTGATAACATGGGGGCAGTAGCTCTCACTCATAATCCTGTTCTTCATACAAGGACTAAGCACATGGAGCTTGATATTTTCTTTGTCAGAGAGAAAGTTCTCAACAAGTCATTGTTTGTGACTCACATTCCCTCCATTGACCAGCTAGCTGATAGTTTTACTAAACCTCTTTCTCCTACACGTTTTGAGGTTCTAAGGGACAAACTCAATGTGTTTGAGAAATTTCTTTCTCAACCACCTTGAGTTTGAGGGGGTCTATTACTCTATTAGAGTATAAGGCAGTTATGCTTTGGATAAACTCAATGTCTGTTATGAGTCTGTTATAATTAGTTACGGTTAGTAGCTAACTCTGGTTAGCCAGCTGTCAACTCTAGTTAGTTCAGTTAGAACTATGGTTAGTCTAGATAGCTTGCTTAGCAAGCTACTCTCTCAAGTATAAATACTGAGAATCACTCTTGTAATCTCACCTTTGATTCAATGATAATTTCTATTCAGTTTTTCAGTTTCTGTTTAGGTTTTCAACACTAGGTGCTGTTGGCTACATATATCTTTCATCCCCATGTCTTTGCATGCTATTTAGTTTTTAAAGTGTTGGAGGATTGACATTGATATGTCTAGGTGTTTCCTAGCTCTTGCATAATCTATGCTTATATTTGTTGAACCCTTATTCTATGCAAAGACACTGAGTTGAAAATCCATTTGCTTTTGTAATCATAGGCTCTTGAGCTGGATAATACAGAACTGTTAAGATGTCCCATTAAAGTTAGTATAGCCATGGGTGAATATGCCCCCAGTAGAAGGTAATTTTTGTTATAATCTTTTTGCTAAGGGTGTGTGCTTTTATAAGCTTTGAGGGGGAAAACTTTTATGATCACATTGCTTTTTTTCTTTTGTAAGCATTTACATAGCATTTTCTGATGTGTTTTCTTTTTATTGAAAAGTTCCCTTTGTTAATATTAAACTGTTAAGCATGTTTTTAATAAAAAAATGTTTTTTAGAGCGCAAAGAAACGAGGCCTTACTTAATGTCATCTATTGGTTCATTTGAATGTTTACCATATTTTTTTTTTTTGATAAGCGAATGTTTGCCATATGCTCACATCTTCCTATTTCTATTTTCTTATTAATTACATTAACAACTTGAACAGATTATTCAATAATGGTGACAAGTTTCAGTCTCAAGCTGCACTTTTGAAGGGTTTCGATACATCCCTCGTGGCAGAAAAGGTAGCGTATTTCTCTCCTCTATTATGATGATTTGTGTTAGGATTCAAGAAGAGCCTTTTTTTGGATGGTTTGTTCTAGAAGGAAGAAACCCTATGGGGATGATGCGGAGAATGTGCGTAGTTGACTTAAGGCCTGAGTTGATATTATTTGTCGCTTTTGTTATTTGTTTTTGTATTCGCTTTTGTTATTTGAGTGGGGCCTATGTTAGGCCAAAGTCTTTTGCTTAAGTAGGATTAAATTTGTTATAAATAGGAGCACTCTCAGTAGGTAGTTCTCATAATTTGGAACTATTGAGTAGAAGGGTTTTCCCTTGTAAAGAAAGATTTCCTTCTAGGGTCACTTTATTATGGCAATATCAAATTTTAATTCAGGAAATTACCTCTTTCCGTGGAGTTTGGCTCTTGGGTTTTTCCAACCCTAACAATTTAGTCCGAATGCTTTGCTTCTCAGCACCGCCATTGCGCCACACCATGCCCGACCACCGCTGCGAGAATGCTTGGTCATTGCCGCGGGCATCACTCCAACTATTCCATGTTCTCTAATACTCTCCCTTTAAGTAGGACTCCATTTTTTCTTCTTCTTGCCAGGACTTGTACTCGTTCGTCCGAGTCTCATAGGCCTTACGACTTGTTTTGCTTGGGCTTGTACTTCAGCGGGAACATCAGTAGTCGTTGGACTTGTGCTCCTTCGTCTGAGTCTCAGAGGCCTTACGACTTTCTTTGTCTAGGCTTGTACTCTAGCGGGAACATCGGTGGTCGTCGGACTTGTGCTCCTTCATTTGAGTCTCAGAGGCCTTACGACTTGCGTTGTCTTAGGCTTGAGCTCAGCGGATCGTCAGTAGGTGTTAGACTTCTGTTCTTGAGTATCAGAGGCCTTGTACTATATATACATTTTTTTTTAAACTTTTTTTTTTTCGGATTTTTTTTGTTTTTTTTTTTCCAGATTTTTTCATGTTTTTTTTCCAGCTCTGATACCATAATAGAATTCAGAAGTTAGAGCCATCAACAACATAATTACTCGGATATAGCTGGCTCTTTTAGGTACTTGAATATTTCCTAACTGTTCGAATAATTAACTATTCTATAAAATAGACAGATTTTTTAATATATAAATATAAAAATACTTATACAATATATACATATATATATATATATAATAAATAAAAATTTATATCTACAATAAGTAAAAATGTCTATTAAGTCTAACACACAGTGATTCTGAAGTAAATTATTTTTTTAGGAGCTTGGGCTAGTACTTCCTCGGCAGCAGACAACCAGAAATCCAAGGGGCTTTTTCTAGCTGTTTAATGGCCACTTCATGTAGTTCTTTTGAGTTTCAAATAGTTCTCAAACTACTCCAAGTGGGGGTCATTCGGGCATTTTCAAGACGTATCGGAGGCTAGCTCAATCGCTTTACTGGAAGGTGTTCACATATAGAGAACAATGAGGATGATCTAATCCCAAAACCCTAGCGGAAGTAGAGTCTTTTAATAGCTTAGCTGCGTAATGTATAAATGGTCAAAAGTCCTTTCTCAAGCTACAACTTTCCCTTTTATAGGGGTACTCAAAACCCTTGGCTAACCCTAATGGACTCTTGGGCCTTATAATCTCTCGACCCAAGAGTCTGAACAAGAGCTGTTCCTGCTCCTAGGCGGTTACTTGCTAAATTTCTACTCTTATCCCTAGCAGGTTTCTACACGTATCCCTAGCAGGTTACTTGCTAAATTTCTACACTTATCCCTAGCAGGTTTCTTTCACCGCTGCTCGCCCCCCACCTTTATCCCACTTAGGTGGTGCATTTGGACACACGGCTTCCTTGGGTGGGTGCCTTGCTCTGACCAGGGGCTCACCCAATCCACAAGTCTACAAGACACCGTGTCCGAAGCATGTGGGCTAAGTGTGTTAAACTCAAACGCCTCTTGGGCGAGGCTCGCCCAGTCCAGAAGGGAATGAAGAAGTCAATCACTGATTTTGTTGCAGCTTGTCATACTTGCCAGTGTAGTAAGTATCAGGCAGCTTCACTTCTGGGATTGCTGCAACCTTTGCCGGTGCCTAATCCTCTTGTGGAGGAGATTAGTATGGATTTTTGTTTAACTTCCAATATGATGCCCTTTTGGTGGCGATTGATAGGCTCAACAAATATGGTCATTTGATTCTCATTAAGCTCTGTTACTCTGGTCGTTCGATTGCAGAGGTTTTGACTAGGGAAGTGGTTAGGTTGCATCGTGTTCCTGTTTCAATTGTGAGTGATAGGGACCCGACTTGTTTGAGTCATTATGGCAAGAATTTTTCAAATTGTAGGGGACTAAACTCAAGATGAGCACAACCTACTATCTGGAAGCCTATGGTCAAGCGGTGGTTTCGCGTTGCACAGTTGAGACTTACTTGGGATGTTTAAGCTTCAAGCAACCCAGACATGGGTTGATTTCATTCATTGGGCGTAATATTAGTATAACACGAAGTTTCCATTCTGCTGCCCAAAGCACTATGTTTGAGATTGTCTATGGTTGACCTCCTCCGACCATATCTAGATTGATACCTTGGGAGACATTGGTGGAAGCTGTGTCCTAAAATTCGATGGATCGTGATGAGGTTTTGAGCAGCTGAAGCATCATTTGGAGAGCACATAATCATGTGGTGAGATATGCCAATACTCCCAGGTATTCAGGTGGGAGATTGGGTCTATCTTAAGATTAGGCTGCGTCACCAAGGTTCAAGATCAATACCTGGTGACTAGACTGGTGGGAGCAGTGGCTTTTAATCTTCAGCTTCCTCTTGAAGCACGTATACATCCGGGTTTTCATCTGACACAATTGAAGGTCATTGGTACTTATCAAGTACAAGCAGAGTTACCTCCGGATTTGGAACATCATGCTGAATTATATTTTCCGAATCAAGTTTTGCAGATTAGAGAAATGCAGAAGTCGGACGAAGTGAAGCGTCAAGTTTTAGTTCTATGGCATGGCAAATCTGTGGAAGAGGCTACTTGGAAGATTTGGCTGTGGTTCAAGATCAATTCCCAGATTTCAACCTTGAGGACAAGGTTCATCCTTCTCTGAAGGGGAGTATTGTTAGGTTCCAAGAGGTGCCTCCTATTTGGAAGGATTATTTTACGAGGAAGAAACCCTATGGGGGTGATTCGGAGAACAAGCCTAGTTGACTTTAGGCTTGGGTTGATTTTAATTGTCACTTTTGTTATTTGTTTTGGTATTGAGTCGCTTTTCTTATTTGGGTGGGCCTATTTTGGGCCAGTCTTTTGCTCAAGTAGTGTTAAGTTCATTATAAATAAGAGCACTCTCAGTAGGTAGTATTCATATTTTGAAATTATTGAGGTGTGAGGGTTTTCCCTTGTAAAGAAGGATTTCTTTCTTGGACACTTTTTCATATGTTATCAGTTCTTAATCAGGAAATTATTTATTTGCCGTTTCTGTTGAGTTTGGCTGTTTGGGTTTTCCCAACCCTAACCATTTGTTACATTACTTGCTGCCCATTGCATGAATCTCTATTCATTCAATATTTGCTTGGTTTAATTGGAGTTTTTATCTGTAAATAATGCATTTGCCTATGGCTTTCAAATGTTCATTTGTTTCATGACTTATTAGAAGATAGTTGACTGATGTGGAAAAGGTTAAGGAAATGGATTCGTTGATGCTTCCTTCATTGTAAAGAATTTTGTAATTAACCTATATCATATCTTCCTGCAATGTAACTTATCAAATCAGTTATATGACATGGTATTTCCTTGATTCCCAGCCTAAAACCCCAACTATCCCAGAGAAAAAAAATTCTGCATCAAAGACTATATATGTTAGTAACTTGTCATACGATGTGGAACATGCTGATATGTATGTATTTTTCTTCTTTCTGGTGCTTTTGAATTTTTTTTATTATAGTAAAATACACTCACTCCCTCAAGGTTTGACAGAATGACTCTCCACCCCATTCTTATCCAAAATCTACACTCTACCCCATTTTAGAGACAAAATTTAGGGACGAAAAAACAGTGTTATCAAGCCATGGCAGTTTCTCATGACGGTTTTTTGGCTTTCCACCATGGCCGATATCCCGCCATATGGCGGCCATATTCCGTCATATTCCGCCACATCCCGCCATATTCCGCCATTATTTGTCATGTATGGCGGGATTTCGGCTTTCCGCCATGACCCGCCATCAACAATTAACAACACTGCGAAAAAACATTTATCACCAACTTTTTTTGATTGGTACATTTATCACTAATAATTAGTTATAACTATAAGCTCAACTGTTAATCAATAATTTGGGAACTTTTTATCAAATATAATTCACTTACATTATATATTACTAATGTTATTATTATTACTTATTGTCTCCTTAAGTGCTATAAATGGTTTAATATTATCAAGTATATAAATTATTATATTAAAAACTACTTATCTATAATAAAAAATTACCAATTAAAACCTAGAAAAATTAATTTTGAAATTAATAATTTATAAAATACAGCAATTAAAAATTATAATTAACAGAACTATAATTCATGAAAATGTAATAATAAAATGCCAAAAAGTGTATATTTTAATACTGTTAAAAATTTAAAATATTTATTTACCATTTCATATGTTAATCAATAATTTCAATTAATTATATCAATTATTAAATAAAGGCTAAAATGCACTTTTGGCCCCTGATGTTTTAAGTTTGTGTAAATTCTGCCCCTACTCTATTTTTGTCGATGTTTCTACCCCTCATGTTTTCAAACAGTGCATTGTCTACCCCTCCGTCAGTAATATGTTAAAAAACTAACGAAATGAACTGATTTGACTTTTTCTTGGACCTGCCACACTTGAAAATTACAAGTGAAATTGGAAAAAGGGGGCATGAGAGATTCAAACTCAAGACCTGTAAGTAGCAAAACATGCATTTAACCATGTTCAGTTACATACATAATTGATATATACATCAAGCAAATTTAATTTATATCATTTCCTTAATCATCATCAACTTCATATACTCCTCTTCATCTCTCCAATCCACTCAGGAACCTCTCATAAGAAAACCCGACTGACGGAGGGGTAGACGGTGCACTGTTTGAAAACATGAGGGGTAGAAACGTCAACAAAAATAGAGTAGGGGCAGAATTTGCACAAACTTGAAACATCAGGTGCCAAAAATGCTTTTTAGCCTTAAATAAAATATAAGATAGCTAAACCTAACATATATGAACTTTTAAATTATTGAGAACATAAAATAAAAAAAAAATGTCTAATATATAATTTATTGTATTCTACATGACAATATTGTCCGCCCCCTCCCTCTATTACCTTGCAAGGTAACATGTCTAATCTATGATTATTGTAAAACTAAATCATCTAAGTGATCTGGTGGTAGACAAGCCAGATCCACGCAAGGGTGTTGACACAAGTTCGAACCCCGGAAAAGTCATTTGTTGGGAGGGACTGCCACAGTTTCCCCAACGAGTTAACACTGATCACAAGCAAAGAAAAAAAAATTATCCATTTAGAATAATTTAAATAATAAAATTATTTTTGTTTAAATTCAATAATTTTAAATCAACTTTATAAAAATATTAGTTTAATTACTCAAACTATTTCAAATTGAAAAAGTAAAAGAATGTGTATAAAATATAGTAATGTCGCTAGAGTGGGACAAATTCCATCGTTAATTCTATCTCTAATTTATAATTTGAAAACTTCACTGTTGTAATATCAATTTGGCACTAAGCCTGTCTCTATTAGCGACCGATGTTTGTTCGTCTCTAAATTCTGTATCTAGAATTTGGTGGAGTTTAGATTTTGGACAAGAGTGGGGTGGAGTTTCATTCTGGCAAACCTTAGGGGGGTGAGTGTATTTTACCCTATCTATTATATATTTCGTCATTCCAAAATTTTTCAGGGAATATCTTTTCAAAGATTGTGGAGAAATTGTTGATATTCGTCTCCATAAAGACCGCAACGGCAGGTTTAGAGGATTTGGTCACGTTGAGTTTGCAACCTCTGAAGCAGCACAAAACGTAAGTGTGGTGATTTTGTGAAATCTGTGAAAATCAATTTAGTACTGCCAAAAGCATTTCCAAGATTGTTGTACCTTTTGAAACTAAGCGTTATTCTTTTCATGTATACATTGTGTAAAATTTGATCAATTTGATGTGATGGTAATATTTTTCTTATTCCTTAATTTTTCATTGAAATATATTGATTCTTTTGATTCCTGAAACAACTTGCTACCTTGTACTTAACTGTGGTTGAAGCTCTATGTTGCTTGATATTTCTACAACTTGTGATTTTGTTTGGTATGGTTACTTTTCATGGTTGTCTTCAACAAGTTTATAGCCTTGTCTTTGGTATCTGATATTGGTTTAGCATCATAAATATGCATACGCAGCATGTTAATATGTGAGCATCAATGGGTTGTGGATGGGAGATGCCTTATGATGCAGTGGAAAAGGGGAAATTTCTGCTAATCTGTTCTGTGTAAATGTATTGTACGCTAATAGTTTACATCCAATCGGTAGGTTTGTCAATATACTGAGAATATCAATATACTGCTTGTTACTATTGGAGTAGTGCACCCATCCATACTCGGGTACATAGGATTACACCCAGAGGAAGATTAGTTAGTCATTCTAATGTAACAACTGATAATTTGTCAGTTAGGTTAGTTTTCTTCTGATTTGATTCGTGACAAGCTAAACAGTAAGCTTATATATTTATTCATTATCTAACCTGATTCATTCACTTAATGCAATCACTTTCAAAATCTGTCTCTCTCTCAAAGCTTCAATGAGTTATGCACGTCATTTGTAAGAAAGTGTTGAAATTATAGGATTTACACTTTTAGCTTATGAAGAGAGAAATTGGAAGTATTCTAAATAACATTTGATACTTTTGATTGATACTTCATTAATAATACTTGATTCAGAAGTATCAATCAAAAGTATCAACTGTTATCAGTGTTGTCAAGTCGCGATTGTGGACCATCGCGGTGAGCCAAAAATCAGCTATTTCGGCCGCTATTTAGCGGCAATTAGCGGGAATAGCACGCTAAAGTGGGCAATAGCAGCGTCGTGATTAGCCAAAAATCCCGCGTAGCGCCGCTATAACTGCTATTTGATAACACTGACTGATATTTAGATTACTTCCAATTTCTCTCTTCCTAAGCTGAAAGAGTAAATCATTTAATTTAGACATGGTATCAGAGCTATAATCTAAATAACCTAAAATAAGATCAAGATATTATGAGATATCTTTTTCTTATTCTAACACGCTCCCTCAAGCTTAATCTAGCTTTAAGCTTGTTGCAAATATACCCTTTAGAAAAAAAGATTAACTAATGAGAGTGCATTGACATTGTCTTTGCCACCATTATGAGATATTATGAAGAAGATATCTCATAATATCTTGATCATATCTTAGAGCATCTTATCATATTCTTACAGAAAGCTATTCTTGATATCTTTGCATAATACAAAAAACGTCCATGACTTTTCCCTCAAGATGTTGTTGGCTACATGCATTATCTTACCACAGGTCTTTGTGTAACTTTTAGATCTTTAAGTGTTGGGGGGTTGATTGAGATGGCTAGGTTTCCGTTTAGATATAGTAATTGTGCTGCTATGTAATTTTCTACATCTATGCTTCTTCTGTGCAAATAAATATTGAATTGAGAGTCAATTTGCTATTTTAATTATAGGCTCTTGAGTTGGATTATAGAGAAATGTGCAGACGTCGCATTAAAGTCGGTTTAGCTCTGGAAAAGGGTGAATATGCTTGCAATAAGAGGTAATAATATTTCCCAGGCATTGTTTGTATAAGCTGAGTGATGTAACTTTTTGTTTTGCCTTTTTTATTGAATCTGGATCTTCTGCAGCAGTTAAATTGGTCAATCTCTCTGTATCAGGGGTTCTGACAGTTGGATTAAATTGATGGTCTAGATTATTCAGAGGCATTAAAATTATAAAATGAAAATATTAACAATATTTCAACGGTTTCAACCAAATAGAATCGTGAAGGTAATGAAGATTAATCTTCTGCGGCAATGACGTTCAGATTCATCTTCGTGTTCCCATCAGGTTCTCCCTCCCACCGGTAATTCAGACCAGATTTATCTGCTCCGGAAGTGGTGTTCACATCATTCTCCGCAGCAGAGAATCACCCCAGCTTCTTCCTCGACAGCGGTGGCAGACCAGTGAACGACGCCGTACTAGTGACGGCGCTGGACTGGCTGTGGCAGAGAACATTGCAACCCTTGGCGGAGAGGAGTGTTTGTTTTGGCTTCACGTTCTGTGGTAATTTTCATTGGTTAACCCACTTGTTTAATCTATGAAAATCTGGACCATTATTTTAATCTAATGGTCAGAACCCTTTGCTGCAGAGAGATTGACCAATTTAACTGCTGCAGAGGATCCTGGTTACTCTGTTTTTTATTTTTGGGTAAAAACTGGACAGTTTTTGTGCGGTGTTTGCTTTTATGACTTAGTCACTTTGGTCCTTGAAAGATTAGAGGTTGGAAAGTTTGGTCTCTCAGAGGCATTCTCTTTGTGAAAAGATGAAAAAATGATTAATTTAGTCCCTGAAAGATCAAAATGATGATCGATTTAGTCTTTCAAAGATGAAAAAGGTGATCAATTTTAGTCCTTGGACGAAAGGACTACGGGTCTGTTTGATTGCAGTTTTTGAAAACTGTATGTAAAACTATTTTTAAAAAAACTGTTTGAATGAGATGTTTTCCAACAATAAAAAAATTGTGATTTGTAAACTAAAAACTGAAACAGAAAACATCTTTTAGTTGTTCTGGTATTTTAGTTTTATAAACTGAAATTGAGAACTGTTTTCAACAGTTTTTGAAAACAAACAGGTTTCTAAATTTTCAGTTTTTAAAATAGACCCTAAATTCTACTTATTTTCATCTTTTAGGGACTATTTTGCATATTTATATATTTGAGGGACCAAATTGATTAACCCCTAATCTTTCAAAATTTTAATTTATTATAAAAACTTTAAAACACAATTTTTATTTTACAGCACAACCAAATGAGAATTTAATCTCTTCGATTAGTTCATTTGAATATCTATCGTTATGCTCACATTCCCACTTTTCTGTTCTCTACTTAATTTTTGTAACTTGAGCAGTGCATTCCATATGGGTCAAAGGTTTCAGCCTCAAACTGCATTTTTGAAGGATTCCGATAAATCTCATGTGGAAGACAAGGTAATCTTTCTGTTTGTTGATTTATTGCATCAGTTGCTGTACAAGATTGCACGAATCTGTCTTCATTGCATATTTGCGTAGTTTAATTGGTGTTTTTATCTCTAAATAATTCTGATAAATCCTATGTGGAAGATAAGGTAATCTTTCTCTTTGTTGATTTATTGCATCAGTTGCTGTACAAGATTGCACGAATCTATCTCATTGCATATTTGCATGGTTTAATTGGTGTTTTTATCTGTAAATATTAAATCATGTATTTGCGTATGGCTATAAAAAGTTCTGTTGGTGTTTTCAACGTAACACACAATAAAACTGAGTGGAGAGAATACTAATTTTATTGAATAATTATCTGCCTTTAAATACAGATGCTACTGTAACAGAATGAAATTTAAAAACAATAACTGACTTCCTAAACAATAGGCACTAACATAAACATGCTGATAAATAACAATAATTAAAAACTACTTCTAGAAACTTAGTCAAACAGCTAACAAAATAACTAATTCAAATGCTGATACACAAGTTCAACACTCCTCCTTGTATCAGTGGTTGACAACTCCAAGCTTCTCTCTTAGCAACTCAAACCTGCTTCTAGGAAGAGCTTTAGTGAAGATATCTGACAGCTGGTCTTCAGTCTTGCAGTACTTCAAGCAAACTGCACCATCTCTCTGCACATCTCTGAGAAAAAATAATTTAATGCTAAAATGCTTTGTCTTTCCATGAAAGACTGGGTTTCTAGAGATTGCAATAGCTGCCTGATTGTCCACCATTACTTCTGTAGTTGTCTTTTGCTCCAAGAGCAAATCAATTAGCATTTTTCGCAGCCATAAGGCTTGATTAACAGCTGCTGTTGCTGCTATAAATTCTGCTTCAGCAGTTGACTGTGCAACAATCTCTTGTTTTTTGGAACACCAAGAGAATATCCCTGATCCAAAACTGAAACCGTAGCCTGAGGTGCTTTTCATATCATCTAAAGACCCTGCCCAATCACTATCAGAATAACCCTGTAACTTGAAGGTTTGTGATTGACTGAAATTAATTCCATAATTTAAGGTCCCCTTGACATACCTCAACACTCTTTTTGCTGCTTTGAAATGAGATTCTTTTGCACAATTTATGAATCTTGAGAGTACATTTACAGCATACAAGATATCAGGACTTGTTGCTGTGAGATACATTAAGCTTAGCAGCCAATTAAACTTCTGTAGAGTGCTTCATCCACTTGTTCTGTTCCATCATCCTTGCATAACTTCTCCTTTTGACACATAGGAGTTTCCATGCCGTTACAATCCTCCATGTTGTATTTCTTTAGGATCTCTTTTGCATACTTCCTCTGACAAATGAAGATATCACCATTTTTCTGCTCAACTTCCATACCGAGAAAATAAGACATTTCTCCCAAGTCTGTCATCTCGAATACTTGCATCATATCTTCCTTGAAATGCTGAATAAGTTCAACATTACTGCCAGTCACCAGGAGATCATCAACATACAAAGAGATCACAATAAAATTAGCTTGATCACCTTTGATATACAAAGTGGATTCACTCAGACTTTTAACAAAGCCTAATTTCAGTAAGTATTCATCAATCCTGCTGTACCAAGCTCTTGGGGCTTGTTTCAAACCATACAAAGCCTTCTTTAATAGATAGACTTTGTCCTCTTGTCCTTTCACAAAAAAGCCTTCAGGTTGCTCAACATAGATTTCTTCATCAAGAAACCCATTTAGGAATGCTGACTTGACATCAAGTTGGAAGATTTTCCATTTATTGTGGGCTGCAATTGCTAGCAACATCCTAATAGTATCCTGCCTTGCAACTGAAGCAAATGTATCAAAGTAATCTACTCCAAAAATTTGAGCATACCCCTTTACTAATAACCTGGCTTTATGCTTGTTGATTGAGCCATCAACATTCAGCTTTGTTCTAAACACCCACTTCAATCCGATGACTTTTCTGTGTTCAGGCCTTTCAACAAGTTCCCAAGTCTGGTTTTTTTCAATCATGGTCAGTGATGGAAACCAAAGTCACAGTAAAGAGAAACAGTAAGCAAAATGAGGAAAAAGGATTTAATATTGATTGAATCAGAACAAATACAATAGCAGAAGCTAAAGTCCCAGAGTAAACACTCCTATAGAGAAGAAACCTCTCTATCCAGTTTCTTAACAATACTCTTCATACCCCTTCCCTTTGCTAACAATGAACCTATAAAGGGAATCTCTACACCTCACACATTCCTCCCCCTCCGCATTTCACGTAACTAACTCTCCAACCTTATTAGAGTGAATAGGAAGGTTAGGGATATGAAAATATCGCCTATGTGTACTTGTGTTTGTGCCAGCTGGAATGTCAGCTGGACACACTAGTCTTTTCTGTTATTCTGTTATGTTAGCTGTCAATTCTGTTATGCCAGCTGTCAATTCAGTTAGGAGTAGTTATAGCAGTTAGGTTGTTAGCTTAACTTGCTGAACAAGCTTCTACAATCCTATATAAGGATTCATCTTCTCTGTATCAGTTTAACCAATTCATAATAGAAGTTTTCAGATGCATTTCTTTTTCTCTCTTTCTGTTTTCTCTAACATGGTATCAAGAGCTTAAGATCCATGGCTATGGAGTCTTCACCTTCTTCTCTGCCTACTCCTTCTTCTACGAATTCTCTTTCTCAAGCATTCTCTCACAAATTGAGCATCAAGCTTGATGATTCCAACTTTTACTCATGGAAGCAACAAGTAGAAGGTGTCATCAGATCTCACAAGCTGCAGAAATTCGTTCAAGATCCTCCTCAAATTCCTGTGAAATTCTTGACTGAGGAAGATCGAATCATGGAGAATGTGAATCCTGAGTTTTCAGATTGGGAGCAACAGGATTCATTCCTCTTCACCTGGCTTCTTTCTACGCTTTCGCCTTCGATTCTTCCCAATGTGATTCAGTGTGTGCACTCTTGGCAGATCTGGGAAGAGATTCACTCGTTTTTCAATGCCAAATCGCGTGCTCAGTCAACACAATTGAGGAATGAGTTGAAGAACATCACAAAAGGTACCAAAACTGCTTCTGAATTTCTGCAAAGGATCAAAACGATTGTGAATACGCTTGCTTCAATTGGAGAACCTGTGACTTTCCGTGATCATCTGGAAGCTATTTTCGATGGTCTCTCTGAAGAGTACAGTGCTTTGATGACGGTTATCTACAACCAAACAACCTACTACTCGATTTCTGAGGTGGAAGCTATGGTGATTTCGCATGAAGCACGATTTGATAGGATGCGAAAGAAACAACAAGCTGAAACCACTCCTGCAGTGTTCCTTGCACAGGCGCAAAATCCGCCTTCATCTTCTACTGCACCGGCGCCGCCGCCACAAGCTCTGTGGACTCAGCCTACTCCGGCGCCGCCATCGCCAGCGCCGCAACCTCCTGCAACCAGTGTCGCTTCTTCCCAGCCACTCGATGGTACTGTTGCTTCTGGCTATGAGAGTCGCGATGAACAAAATCGCAATTTTGGTGGCTATGGCAGAGGACGCGGGCGCGGGAGAGGACGCAATGTCCAGTGCACATACTGCAACAAATGGGGTCATGACACAGCTTCTTGCTGGTCACGCCCTTCAGGAGTTGCTCCTGGTACTAATCCTCATGGTAATTCTGGACAATCTGGAAATTCTGGTCAATTTGGGAATGTTAGTCCCAATTTAGGGTTTTCTCCAATGCAATTTGGGGGTTTTCCTTCTATGGCTAATTTTGGGATTACACCTTATGCATCCTACAATCCCATGTATCCACAGTATGGTTCTAATGCTAATTCAGGTCCTGGTATGCCTACTTGGCCTCCTTGGTGTGTTCCACCTATCTCTGGCATGCAATTTCCTCAACCAACTGGAATGCATTTTCCTCCAGCTGCTGGAATGCAATTTCCACAAGCTGCTGGTATGCAATTTGCAAGACCTTGGGCTCCTCAGCCAACCACTTTTCCAAGGTCTCCACAACATCCAGCTCCCACTGGTGTTGCTCCTCAGGCCATGTTGACTACTGCTCCTGCATCTTCTACACAATTCACTGCTGCACCTCAAGTGAATTGGTGTCCTGACTCTGGGGCCACACATCATGTGACAAACAATCCTGGCATTTTTGTGGATAATGTGCCTCTAGCAACACAAGATCAACTTCTGGTGGGCAATGGTCAAGGATTACCAATTCAGTCCATAGGTTCAGCCACTCTTCCCTCTCTTTTTAATCCTAAAGCTATTTTAATTCTTAATAAGTTGCTCCTTGTTCCTTCTATTACAAAGAATCTAGTTAGTGTTAGTCGTTTTGCTAAAGATAATAATGTTTACTTCACTTTTCATGCCAATTTTTGTGCTGTTCGTCATCAGGACACCTCTGAACTTCTTCTCACTGGAAGTGTTGGTGATGATGGTCTTTATTACTTTGATGGACCACCCTCACAAGCTGTGTCTCACTCTCCTGTTAAAGCTTCTTTGTTTCAGTCTTCTTTGCATTCTCAGCCACTGGCACAGGCTGGCTTAGCTTCTCAGCCTGTAGGAAACAAAGCATCTTCTGCTATTGATTTGCCTTCTTCATTAGTGAATTCTAGTGTTTCAAGTTCTGCACCTTGTAATAGTAGTAGTAATATTTCCATTTATGAGTTGTGGCATAATAGAATGGGTCATCCCCATCATGATGTTCTCAAGCAAACTTTGTCTTTGTGTAATGTTCCAGTTTCAAGCAATAAAAGTGTGTTTTCTTTTTGTAAAGCTTGTTGTTTGAGCAAAATACATCGCTTGCCTTCTTCTTCTTCAACCACAGTTTACACAAAACCCTTTGAATTGGTGTTTGCTGATTTGTGGGGACCATCTTCTATGGAATCCTCTTGTGGTTTCTTCTATTTTCTAACATGTGTTGATGCATTCACAAGATATACATGGATTTTTCCCTTAAAGAAGAAATCTGATACCTACACTACCTTTGTCAATTTTCACACCATGATTGAATTGCAATTTGGCCACAAGCTTAAGAGTGTCCAAACAGATGGGGGAGGGGAATTTAAACCTTTAACTGGTCATTTTCAGGCCCTAGGAGTTGTCCACAGGGTCACTTGTCCCCATACTCATCATCAAAATGGGAGTGTTGAAAGGAAACATAGGCACATAGTAGAAACAGGTTTAGCTTTGTTATCTCATGCTTCTATGCCCTTGCATTTTTGGGATCATGCTTTCCTCACAGCCACTTATCTCATAAATCGTATGTCTACTACTACTCTACAAGGTGCTAGTCCTTACTTCAAATTGTATGGTAATCATCCTGATTTTAAAAGCCTCAAAATATTTGGTTCAGCTTGTTTTCCATTTCTCAGGCCTTATAATTCCAACAAATTGTCTTTGCACTCAAAAGAGTGTGTGTTCTTGGGTTATTCTTCCAGTCATAAGGGTTACAAATGTCTTGATCAATCTGGTAGAATATATGTTTCCAAGGATGTTCTGTTTCATGAACATAGATTCCCCTATACTACTCTCTTTCCTTCTGAACCTTTTTCACCACCAACCTCTTCAGCAGAGTATTTTCCTCTTTCTACTGTTCCTATCATATCTAGGAGCATGCCTCAGCCCTCTCCAGCTCCAATCTCTACTGAATTGGCTAATCCTGGGCCACTTTCTCCACAATCCGAAGCATCAGACCTGCAGTCACAACCTTCTCCAATTCCTACTGGTTCTGGTTTAGTTTCAACATCTCAGCCAGCTGAGCATGCATCCTCAGAATCAGCACATCAAGAAATGGCTACATCCTCAGGGGTACATGCTGCAAGTTCAGCTTCTACTGTTGCAGTACCTGTGAATGCTCATCCTATGCAAACTAGATCTAAATCAGGCATTATCAAACCAAGACTTAATCCTACTCTATTGTTGACACACATGGAACCAACCACTGTTAAACAAGCTATGAGGGATGACAAATGGTTACAAGCTATGAAGGAAGAGTATAATGCTCTTATGAGCAATGGTACTTGGTCTCTTGTCCCTCTCCCTTCCAACCGAAAAGCAGTGGGATGCAAGTGGATTTATAGAGTCAAGGAGAATCCTGATGGCTCCATCAACAAATACAAAGCCAGATTGGTAGCTAAGGGCTATAGTCAAGTTCAAGGCTTTGACTACTCTGAGACCTTTTCTCCAGTAGTCAAACCAATCACAGTGAGACTCATCTTGTCCCTTGCTATTTCCAGAGGATGGCCATTACAGCAAATAGATGTTAATAATGCTTTTCTAAATGGTGTCTTGGAGGAGGAAGTGTTTATGACTCAACCTCCTGGGTTTGAGCATAAGGACAAGACATTGGTGTGCAAGTTGCACAAGGCTCTCTATGGCCTCAAACAAGCCCCAAGGGCTTGGTTTCATCGGCTTAAAGAAGTGTTGCTTCAGTTTGGGTTCAAAGCTAGTAAATGTGATCCCTCACTTTTCACCTACAACTCTCCTCTTGGCTGCATCTATATGTTGATATATGTTGATGATATAATTCTTACTGGTGATTCTATGGTCCTTATTCAGCAGCTCACTGCCAAGCTTCATTCTATTTTTGCTCTAAAGCAACTAGGACAGCTTGATTATTTTTTGGGTGTTCAAGTCACACACCTGGCCAATGGCAGTCTTCTTCTCAATCAAACAAAATACATCAATGATCTTCTAACAAAGGTGAATATGGCAGATGCTGCACCTATCTCTACACCTATGCAGTTTGGGGCAAAGCTTACCAAGCATGGAGGGACTAGCTTGCATGATCCCACTGAATATAGAAGTGTAGTTGGGGCTCTTCAATATGCAACAATAACTAGACCTGAAATATCTTATGCAGTGAACAAGGTCTGTCAATTTTTGTCTGATCCTCATGAGGAGCATTGGAAGGCAGTAAAGCGAATTTTGAGGTATCTCAAAGGTACTATCACTCATGGAGTGCTCTTGCAGCCTTGTTCAATGACACAGCCTCTTCCTTTGTTGGCTTTTTGTGATGCTGACTGGGGATCAGATCCAGATGATAGAAGGTCTACATCTGGGTCTTGTGTCTTTTTGGGGCCAAATCTTATTTCTTGGACTGCAAAGAAGCAAACACTAGTGGCCAGGTCTAGCACAGAGGCTGAGTATAGAAGCCTTGCTAACACAACAGCAGAATTACTATGGGTGGAATCACTTCTCACAGAGTTGAAGATTGCTTTTACTGTTCCTACTGTCTTATGTGATAATATGAGTACTGTTTTGTTAACTCATAATCCAATTTTACACACAAGGACAAAGCACATGGAAATGGATCTATTTTTTGTCAGGGAAAAAGTGCAAGCCAAGAGCCTAGTTGTTCAGCATGTGCCCTCAGAACATCAAAGAGCTGACATCTTCACAAAGGCCCTATCTCCAACCAGATTTCTACTTATGAGAGACAAACTGAATGTAGTTGACAAACATCTTATGTTGTCACCTACTTCAGTTTGAGGGGGTGTATTAGAGTGAATAGGAAGGTTAGGGATATGAAAATATCGCCTATGTGTACTTGTGTTTGTGCCAGCTGGAATGTCAGCTGGACACACTAGTCTTTTCTGTTATTCTGTTATGTTAGCTGTCAATTCTGTTATGCCAGCTGTCAATTCAGTTAGGAGTAGTTATAGCAGTTAGGTTGTTAGCTTAACTTGCTGAACAAGCTTCTACAATCCTATATAAGGATTCATCTTCTCTGTATCAGTTTAACCAATTCATAATAGAAGTTTTCAGATGCATTTCTTTTTCTCTCTTTCTGTTTTCTCTAACAAACCTCACTCTCTCACCTCCAGCTCATATTCCTGAAGCTTCTTTCCCTTTCTTATTTTTCCTAACATAAACCCTCCACACTTTGGGCCTGCTCTCTTGTGTTTTGGCCCACTCTCTACCAACGGTCCTATCACTCCCACCATCTTGAGGAACAACCTTGTCCTCAAGGTTGAAAGCGGGAAACTGATTTGAAAGAGTAAACTCATCTTCCCATGTAGCTTCTTCAGCAGGTTTTCCTTGCCACTGAATCAAGTACTGAGTGATTGTCCCCCCCTGCTGCTGTACAGTGCGAACAGCCAAAATTGAGCTGGGTTCAATGGTAATAGGACTCTCTCCGGCCAAACCTTCTGGCAGATCTTTCTCAGCTTGATTTTCCCCAATTGCCCGTTTCAAAAGAGAGACATGGAAGACAGGGTGGACTCGCGAATTTGCAGGCAAACGGAGTTTGTATGCGACAGCACCAATGCGTGCAACGACCTCGAAAGGACCAAAATAACGAGGAGCTAGCTTAGGATTAATCCTTTGAGCCACAGATTGTTGTTTGTAGGGTCGTAATTTCACAAAGACCCATTCACCCAACGCAAAGGAAATTTCCTTGCGTTTCTTATCAGCCTGGGATTTCATCTTGCCCTGATGTTGAAAACTGTAAATGAGAAAACTGATTAACATTGATTTGTAAAAGCTACAGATTCAAGAGATTACATCAGTATTTATAGAAGAGCACTTAGCTTGTTGATCAAGCTAACAATCCTAACTGATTCTGTTATGACAGCTGTTATGACAGCTCAGCATAACTAACTATGACAGCTAACACTAACTAACCCTATAACTGACTGCATACACAGTCAGCAAGCTAACTAACAGTAGCTTCTCTTACACGTTACATAGTGTACTCTAATAGACCCCCTCAAACTCAAGGTGGTGAGGAAAGGATTTTCTCAGCCACATGGAGTTTGGAACGAAGAAGCTCAAACCGGGTTGGAGAAAGAGCCTTGGTAAAAATATCTGCAAGCTGGTCTTCAGAAGGAATATGGTGAACAAAGAGAGAGCCATTCAGCACCTTTTCCCTGACAAAAAAGATATCAAGCTCCATATGCTTTGTTCTGGTGTGCAGAACAGGGTTGTGTGTTAAAGCCACAGCCCCCATGTTGTCACAGAAAACTCTAGGAGAAGAAAAGGGGACCTTGAGCTCTTGCAACAAAGATTGTATCCAAAGTAACTCAGCAGAAGTATTGGCAAGGCTCCTGTATTCAGCCTCAGTACTGGACCTAGCAACTAAGGTTTGCTTTTTGGAACTCCAAGACACCAAGTTAGGACCAAAAAACACACAAGATCCTGAGGTGGACCTTCTGTCATCAGGGTCAGAACCCCAATCAGCATCACAAAATGCAACAAGAGGAACTGTAGAGGACAAGGAACAAGGATTGAGGTGAAGACCATGATGAATAGTACCCTTAAGATACCTTAAAATACGTTTGACAGCCTTCCAATGATCTTCTAAGGGCTGGCTAAGAAACTGGCAAACTTTATTCACAGCAAAACTGATTTCTGGCCTTGTGAGAGTAGCATACTGCAGGGCACCAACAATGGACCTGTACAAGGTTGGATCTGCAAAATAATCAGACCCATACTTGCTCAACTTGGCACCACCAATCATAGGAGTAGAAATACCCTTTGCTTCCCCCATTTCAGCTCTTTCAAGTAAATCATGTATGTACTTGGTTTGAGTTAAAAGCAAGGACCTATCTTTCAAGTGATGAACCTGAACTCCAAGAAAATAATCAAGCTGACCCAGTTGCTTCAGAGAAAATTCAGAGTCAAGATTCTGCACTACTTGCTGTACCAAAGGCAGAGAATTGCCAGTAATGATGATATCATCCACATAAACAAGAATGTATACGACTGAACCTTTTATGTAAAAAGTAAACAAGGATGGATCACACTTGCTAGGTGTGAACCCATACTTAACTAAGGCTGACTTTAACCTTTCAAACCATGCTCTAGGGGCCTGTTTGAGGCCATAGAGAGCTTTGTGTAGCTTGCACACAAGTGTAGTATCTGAATTCTGAAAACCAGTAGGTTGAGTCATATAAACCTCCTCTTGGAGAGCTCCATTAAGAAAGGCATTATTCACATCTAATTGGTGAATATGCCACTGCTTGGTGATGGCCAAAGTGAGAATAAGTCTGATTGTAATAGGTTTGACCACTGGTGAAAATGTTTCTGAATAGTCAAAGCCTTTAACTTGATGATATCCTTTGGCAACAAGCCTAGCTTTATACCTATTAATGGTTCCATCTGCATTCTCTTTAATTCTAAATACCCATTTGCATCCAATAGGCTTCCTATCCTTAGGAAGAGGGACCAAAGTCCAGGTACCATTAGCCATCAAAGCATCATATTCTGCCTGCATTGCAGTTTGCCATTTGGGATCCTTAAGAGCCTGTTTGGTAGTTGTTGGTTCTGCCTGAGTAAGAAGCAAGGTGGGGAACAATCTAGGCATGACAATGCCAGACTTGGCCCTTGTCTGCATAGGGTGAACATTCCCAACTGGTTGAGGAACAGAACCAGCAGAAGAAGATGTAGATGACTGATGTCCTTGGGCTGCTGAACCAGAAGAAGCTGAGGGCAAGGGAGAATGCATGGGCTGCTGCTGGACAGAAGAAACACTGTCTGCATTGTGCTCAGGAGAAGGTGCAGAAATAGCAGCAGCAGTATTAGGTTGCTGAATGTGTGCAGCAGCAGGTATGAGAGGAATAACAGAAGACACTCCTTGTCCAGAAGTTGCACTCTCATTAGGATTAAACAGTGCATGATAGGGGTATGTAAACTCATCAAAAATGACATCCTTGGAGATGTATATCTTGCCTTCATTGTCCATGCACTTGTAACCCTGATGTGTAGAAGAGTATCCAATAAACACACAAAGCTTGGATCTCAAAGACAACTTGGAGTGAGTATAAGGTCTGAGATGTGGATAACAAGCACAGCCAAAGACCTTGAGAAGCTTATAATCAGGTTGCACCTTGAAGAGCTTAAAGTAAGGACTAACATTGCCCAAAACTGAGGTAGGCAATCTGTTGATGAGAAACACAGCTGCAAGGAAAGCATGATCCCAAAACTGATATGGCAAATGAGCATGTGCTAGCAAGGAAAGACCTGTTTCAATTATATGGCGATGCTTGCGCTCTACACTACCATTTTGATGATGTGTGTAGGGACAAGTAAGCCTATGAACAATCCCTAACTTAGTGAAATAGGGTGTTAAAGGCTTAAATTCTGTTCCATTATCAGTTTGAACTGATTTAAGTTTTAAACTGAATTTTAACTCAACCATGGCTTGAAACTGAAGGAAAACAGAACATGTATCAGACTTCTTCTTAATGGGAAAAATCCAAGTAAAGCGAGAATAGGCATCAACACAAGTAAGAAAGTATGAAAATCCACAAGAGGACTCAATGGAAGCTGGTCCCCATAAATCAGCAAACACAAGTTCCAAAGGAGAATGATAAACAGTACTAGAAGAATGAGAAGGTAGTCTATGTGATTTAGAGAGACAACAAGCTGAACAAACTGTAAATTTTGCTTTATTAGGTACTGGAATATTACAACTATTGAGAGCTGAATGCAAAGCCTCATGATGAGGATGTCCTAGTCTAGAGTGCCATAAACCATAAGAGGTTGGGCATACAATAGTAGATGATTTATTACTAGAACTAGGAATAGTAGAACTAGGGAAAACAGCTGACAAGGCAGAAACTGAATCTGAAACAGCAACTGGAGGCAAGGAACTTGGAACTTGAACAGAAGATCTCTTGGAAAGAGAAGGAGTGTGCATGCCTTCAAAGACATACAAGCCATCTGGACCAACATGACCTTTAAGAAGAACCCTAGAGGTGACCTGACATTTCACAACACAAAAAGAGGAGTGAAACTCAAAGTAAACATTATTATCTCTTGCAAATTTACTCACACTAACCAGATTTTTGGTTATATCAGGAACTAAAAGCAGATTTTTGAGAGTGAGTGTGGTGTTAGTATGATAGGGAGAGGGAAAGGAAGCAGATCCTATAGAGAGGATTGGCAAACCTTGTCCATTCCCCATGAAGATGTGATCATTACCAGCAAGAGAAACACTATCTGAGACAACTGATGCATCATTAGTCACATGGTGAGTTGCACCAGAATCAGGGAACCAAGTGCTCAGATTTGCTGAGGCAGAAGAGCCTCCTGCTTGTGATGAACCTGTGATCATAGCTTGAGGTGGTCTTGCATTGTAATTTCCAGGTCTGTGCCCTACACTTGTGAACTGAGAAGAGGATGAATTATTCCAAGGTGTACCAGCAAAAGGATGAAAACCAAACTGCTGAGGACCAAAAGGAAATCCTGGAAAAGAGGAACCAGGTCCAGAGTATTGTTGTTGTCCAAACTGAGTTGGATTTCCAAACTGAGGAGAACCACAGTAAGGAGAGAAACCAAACTGAGGCATAGGAACCATAGGGAAATTAGGAAATTGCATTCCATAGCCTGAGTTCATGCCAGACATGCCAATAGAAGGAGTGGAAGATGCACGATGATAGCAGATACTGGCATCATGACCATACTTCTTGCAGATCTGACATTGCACACTGCGATTGTTGCCTCTGCCTCCGCCACGTCCATTGTAGCCACCGCGAGAGTTGTTGCCTCCGCCACGTCCATTATAACCACCACGACCACGCGAATCAGAGAAACCACTGCGCTCATCACCGCGCTCATCAAAGGAGCGCTCCTCATAGGAAGAATCGACGGAACTGGAAGCATAATTTGCCTCAGAAGGCACCGGCGACGGCGCCGACGATGGAGGTTGCGTCGCTGGCGGCAGCGAAGCCTGCGTCAGCAGCGCCGATGGAGGATTCGCAGTAACCTGACGAGATCGAGCGCGATCTAGCCGCGCTTCATGCGCGATAATCATTGCTTCGATCTGCGAGATTGAACTCGGTGTTTCACGATTATAGACAATCGTTTGGAGATGACTGTAATCCTCTGGCAAACCATCAAAAATTGCTTCCAATTGTTCACGATAGGAGATTGGATCTCCAATAGTGATCAACGCATTAACAATCGACTTGATACGTTTGAGATACTCGGAACACGACTTCGATCCCTTGGAGATGGATCGAATTTCAGATCGCAATTGCGTTGACTGTGCGAGAGAGTGTGCTTGGAAGAAATCGAGCACTGCCTCCCACACTTGCCACGACTGAGAACAGTTCACCACCGTAGGAAGCACCGATGGCGAAAGAGACGAGAGTAACCACGTGAACAGAGCAGAGTCTTGCTGCTCCCAGATTTGATATGCAGGATTCTCCACTGCATTCACACGATCTTCTTCACTGAGAAATCGTGGTGGAATCTCAGGACGAGCAAGATAACTCTGCAATCGATGCGTACGAACGATCCCTTCCACATGCTGCTTCCATGAAAGAAAATTCGTATCATCAAGCTTCAGTGAAAGCTTGTGAACAAGAGTTGAGGAACTCAACTGTGGTTGAGCCACTGCAACTGGAACGGGAATCGGAATCTCAGGAGCTTCTTCAGCCATGGTGAAGAAAATGAAGAAGAAAAATTTGAGAAGAGAGACCTCAAGGATCGTACCCTGCTCTTGATACCATGTTGAAAACTGTAAATGAGAAAACTGATTAACATTGATTTGTAAAAGCTACAGATTCAAGAGATTACATCAGTATTTATAGAAGAGCACTTAGCTTGTTGATCAAGCTAACAATCCTAACTGATTCTGTTATGACAGCTGTTATGACAGCTCAGCATAACTAACTATGACAGCTAACACTAACTAACCCTATAACTGACTGCATACACAGTCAGCAAGCTAACTAACAGTAGCTTCTCTTACACGTTACATAGTGTACTCTAATACCTGAGCGCGCAAAAGATGGGCTTTCAGTTGGCGCAAAGCCTCATCACGATCCTGCAATTCACGGGCTACAGCCTCCACCTTAGTTTCTCCAATTGTGAAACGTAACAGAGTGGGTGGCGCTCTGCCATACACTACTTCAAAAGGGGTGACCCCGGTTGAGACATGGTACGTTGTATTGTACCAATATTCTGCCCAAGGCAGCCATTGAAGCCATGTCCGGGGTTGATCCGCGATAAAACATCTCAAGTAAGTTTCCAGACAACGATTGATGACCTCCGTTTGGCCATCCGTCTCAGGATGGTAGGCGGTGCTCATAGCCAAACGTGTGCCCTGTAGCTTGAATAATTCAGTCCAGAAAGTACTCACGAACACAGGATCACGGTCACTCACAATAGACACGGGAACACCATGAAGCCGCACTATCTCCTTAGCAAAAGTTTCTGCTATTCCTTTTGCTGTGTAGGGACGTTTGACTGGAAGGAAATGGGCATACTTAGATAAACGATCAACAACGACGAAAATTGTATCCGTACCTCTTATCTTAGGCAAACCCGTGATAAAGTCCATAGAAAGCTCTTCCCAGATTCTGTCAGGAATGGGTAGAGGCTGGAGTAAACTCCCTGGAGAAGTGGCCACATATTTCTGACGTTGACACACATCACACCCCTTCACAAACTGCTGTACTGAGTTCTTCATGCCAATCCAGTAGACATTAGCTGCCAGTCGACGATAGGTACGGTAGAAACCGGAGTGGCCCCCTTGTGGAGTGGTGTGGAATTCTTGGAGCAACTTGGGAATTCACTTAGAATTTGCAGAAATTACCAGTCGATTAGAGTAGTACAGCACCCCTTGAGAATAATTAAAACCGGGCTTGCTCATTGGGTCCTCTTTCAAAGCAGAGATGATGGAAGCTAATTTAGCGTCTTGATGCGCTTCTTGGACAATTTGTTCACCTTCTAACCAGCTTGGATAAGAGATTATAGAACTGAACTCTCCTTCTTCAAACATGCGGGACAAAGCGTCAGCTCCTTTGTTTGTTGGGCCAGGTTTATAAACTATATCAAACTGATATCCCAACAGCTTAGCGGCCCAGTTTTGCTGATCTACAGTGGTAATACGCTGGTGGAGCAATTGTCGAAGGCTCTTCTGGTCAGTACGTACGGTGAATTGCCTACCCAGCAAGTAGGGACGCCAATGCTGGATTGCCAACACAATGGCCATAAGCTCTTTCTCGTATGCCGACTTGGTCAAATTACGCTCACTGAGGGCTTTGCTAAAGTATGCTATTGGCCTTCCATTCTGCAGTAAAATCGCTCCAATCCCATTCCCTGAAGCATCGCTCTCAATCACGAACGGTTGAGAGAAATCGGGTAGAGCCAACACGGGATCAATGGTCATACAGGTTTTTAACATATCAAATGCTTCCTGTGCCTTCGCATTCCACTTGAAACCTTCCTTCTTGGTGAGGTCTGTTAACGGGCGAGCAATCTTCCCATAATTCTGGACAAACTTACGGTAGTAACCCGTTAGTCCCAAAAATCCTCTTACTCCCTTCACATTCTTGGGAGTAGGCCAATTGATGACACTTTGTATTTTGCTCGGATCCATGGAAACCCCCTGAAATGAGACTACATGCCCCAAATACTCAACTGACTGTTGTGCAAATGAGCATTTCTTTCGGTTTGCTACCAGCCCCTGTTTTCTCAGTCTGTCAAACACCATTGTGAGCTGCTGTAAGTGTGTTTCCCAGTCAGAACTGTACACTAATATGTCGTCGAAGAACACTAGTACATTCCGACGCAACAAGTCACGAAAAACCTCATTCATCAATGCTTGAAAGGTTGAAGGCGCGTTCATTAACCCAAAAGGCATTACCAAGTACTCGTAATGGCCTTCGTGGGTACGAAACGCAGTCTTGGGCACGTCTTCTTCTCTTACCAGAACTTGGTGGTACCCGGATTTCAAGTCCAATTTGGAGAAAAACCGAGCCCCATATAACTCATCAAGAAGCTCATCGATCACCGGAATGGGAAACTTATCAGGGATAGTGGCTTTGTTTAATTCACGGTAGTCCACGCACATTCTCCAGGACCCATCTTTTTTTTTAACCAAGATTACTGGACTCGAAAAAGCACTCTGGCTATGTCTTATGATTCCCTGCTGTAACAGCTCTTGCACCTGCTTCTCAATTTCATCTTTGTGATGATGGGAATAACGGTATGGTCTCACGTTGACTGGACCATGCCCTGCTACTAAATTGATTTGATGCTCTCACTGCCTCTTGGGTGGAAGCCCTCTTGGAGCCGTGAAAACGTCCACAAATTTCTCCAATAGGGAGGTTAATTGTTGGCTCTGCTTCTCAGTCAATTGCTCTACATTCCTGTTTTGTGATTTGGAAATTTGGGACTCCAAGACACTAGACAGAAAATACCCTTCAGGAGTTCTGATATCCTGGTGCAGAAAGCTTTGCAATGCCCCGTGATCATCTCGAGAGCCTCCCTGTCCCTGAAAATGGAACCAACGCCCTTCCTGTTGGAAGCGTACAGTCTGCTTTCCCCAATTAATGAGCATATCTCCCAGAGATACCAACCATGCTATTCCCAGTACCAGGTCGATTCCATCAAGGTCGAAGAGTATGGCTTCCACTGTGGTTTTGTAATTAGCAATTTCCAAACTAACCTGCTCACACTTACCACTTGCAGTAGTCTTACTTCCATCTCCTAGAAGGATGCGCATCGTCGGAGTAGCTTGGGTTGCCCATCCCATAGTCTCGACCACACGCTTGGATATGAAATTGTGTGTGGCTCCGCTGTCCACGAGGATCAAAATCGGGACTCCCAGAATTGAGCCCTGCAGTTTCATTGTTTGTCCCTGTATGGGCTCGGAGCTCAGCCGCATGATGCTGCACGCGCCGTCGACTGCAGCATCGTCTTCATCCTCCGTTTCAGCTGATAGCTCCCCTGCTTCCCCAACGTCATCCCCTTCTTCCAGCAGCATGATTCGGATTTGTTTGTCTGGGCATTGATGGAGAGGGTGGTACTTTCCCCCACACTTAAAACAAAGACCCTTCTGCCGGCGATCCAACAGCTCTTGGTATGGTAGGTGGCGAACACCCTTGTCGCGCGGTTGGGGTCGAGGGTTCCCCTTCTCCTCTCTTCGATCTCCCTTATCGTTCTTCACCATGATCCAACCCGGAGGTGAATCCCGACCCGGTGGACCTGTCCCACTTGAAACTTGGTGGGCTGCTCGGGTAAAAGAACCCGGCCCATAACCCGATCGCATCCCTCCTCCTTTTGACCCGACTGATGAGCGAACCGGCCCATGGAGCTCCGTCTCTATTGCTTTGGCCAAGGGAATCAATCTGGATCGAGGGAGAGAAGTCAGGGCTTGCATGCTTCTGACCCGTGCGCGAATGTCTTCACGGAGGCCATGGATGAAGTATCCGAAATACTGTTCATCTGGGAGATTCGGTGCTTGTGATAGCAACCGCTCGAATTCCTGAACATACTCGTCAATGGTACCTCTCTGTTGAAGATCGGAAAGTTGCTCAAAGACATCTCCTCGATTAGCCGTTCCATAGCGTTCAAGCAGTTCATTGGTGAGTTTTTCCCAAGTTAAACCTGGGTCCAAGTGCAGCAAGGAGTTGAAGTAATGGATTGTGGATCCCTCCATACACAGGTGAGCCAGATTTACCTTGACCTCTGGACTCGTTCCCATGACATGGAAGTATACCTCAGCTCGAGCAATCCATCCTGCAGGGTCCTCTCCATTGAACAAAGGAAGCTCGACTTTCTTAGCCGATTTCCTAAATTCATCCAAGAGTCCTCCATCAAGCTTAGTCCAACCAGATACATAAGAAGGTCCTCCGTTCTCCTTCTCCGATCTAACAGGGTTGGGGTTATCGCGGATACTCCCAGAGTCTTCCTTCTCTGGCGTTGGTTTGCCCACATTCTGGGCCAGGAGTTCAAGCAACTGCGCTTGATTGTTGTCAGCTTTCTCCTGCATCAGGACAAGGGTAGTACGAAGATGAGCTACTTCGTCTTCAAGCGCTGCAACCTTTGCATCCATTTTCTTTGCTGTTTTCTGCGGTGGCATCAATCAGATTTCCAGCACTGGTATCAGTCTCGTGATTATCCGGCAGGTCGGACCAATTTGATGGAAACCAAAGTCACAGTAAAGAGAAACAGTAAGCAAAATGAGGAAAAAGGATTTAATATTGATTGGGCTGGATGTCCGGACACAAGGAAATCTACTACTGGTTGGTGTATGTTTATCGGAAATTCTCCAATATCATGGAAATGCAAGAAACAAGACTCGGTCTCCAAGTCATCCACAGAGGCAGAATATCGTGCCATGTCAGCAGCATGCTGTGAGATTATTTGGTTGTGTGGTCTTCTTTCGGAACTCGGTTTCTTACAATCACAACCAACTCCATTACATGCTGACAACACAAGTGCCATTCAAATTGCAGCAAATCCTGTTTACCATGAACGGACGAAGCACATAGAGGTTGATTGTCACTCCATCCGAGAAGCCTATGACCGCAGAGTTATCACTCTACCTCATGTCTCCACATCTGTTCAAATTGCTGACATCTTCACCAAATCATTGACACGTCAGCGCCATAATTTCCTAGTTAGCAAATTGATGCTTGTAGAATCATCAGCATCAATTTGAGGGGGGATGTCAATGGAATGAGCTGGCAGAATTACTGCAGCATTTAAGCTGGCAAATCTTGCATTATTGCAGAGCTGTAATCATGCAATTCTGCAATTATATCTTTAATTAGCATAGGATAGCAGTTATAACAATTTAGCAGATTTTTAGGGATTGTATTATACTATATATATGAGAATCCTCCAACAGAAGGACACACAATTCAAACATACAATTCTCAATTCTTGACATTTACAGCTTTGGTGGGGAGTCTATTTAGCAAAAATACTGCAGTGTTTGCAGCCTCCGCCCAAAATTCCTTAGGTAGCCCTTTCTCATGAAGCATACATCTCGCCATTTCCATTATTGTTCGATTCTTTCTTTCACTAACCCCATTTTGCTGTGGGGTATAAGGAGTTGTTAATTGATGCTCAATGCCCGCTTCCTCACAAAACATGGTGAATTGTGCTGAAGTGTACTCCTTGCCATTATCAGACCTTAGAGCTTGAATCATGCAGCCACTTTGCTTTTCAATCCACAACTTAAATTTCCAAAATACACCAGCAACTTCTGACTTAGACTGAAGAAAGTAAATCCAGCACATCCTGGAAAAATCATCTATGAAGATGATGTAATATTTACTCTCTTTGAGTGAAGCTGTCCTTTGAGGTCCAGCCAAATCTGTGTGGATCAATTGCAGCTTTTCTGTTGCTCTCCAATTTGACTGTTTGAATGGTAACCGGGTAAGCTTGCCATATTGACATGTTCACAGCTTGGTAATTCAGAATCTAAGTGAGGTAGGCCACGAACCAACTCCTTTCTTTGCATATTCAGCACAGCTGCATGATGAAAATGACCCAACCTTTTGTGCCAAACCTCTGTGCTGTTTTCAGTGGCTGGATATGCTGCTTGCTCCTCCTCCATGGGATCAAACAAGAAGCTTTTGTTTCTCATTTTGATGTTGAATAATTCTGTCATTGACATCTTTGATCACACATTGCTTATTTTCAAAATTGACTTTGAATCCATTCTCAAGTAACTGTCCCACACTTATCAATTTCTGATCAATCTCAGGCACATACAAAACATCATGAATTAATTTTGTACCTTTGCAACTTTCAATGGCTACGGTTCCCTTTCCTTCAACAGCAAGTAGAACACCATTACCGATTCTGACTTTTGAAACTTTTGATCTGTCCAACTCTCTGAAAAGCTCTTGATTGTGAGTCATGTGATTGCTACAACCACTGTCCACTAACCATCATTCAGTTGAGCTACTGCTTGTAACACATGTTGCTACAAACAATTGCTCTTCCTCTTGCTGACCAGCAACTTGAGCTTCATTCTTCTGCTGAAAATTGCTTTTGCAAATTCTCACAAGATGTCCTAGCTTGTTGCACTTTTCACACCTGACATCGGGTCTTCTCCAACATTTGAAAGGAGGATGACCCATTTTGCCACAATGCTTGCAAGGTGGAAATTCTTTGTTCCTTTTTTCATTACTTTTGCTGGTGTTGGCAGCTGCTTCTTGACTGTTGAAATTCTTCTTGTAATTCTTCTTTTTGTACTTATCTGCTTGGTTGATTTGCAATTTGGCTTGCAATGCTCCTTCTACAGAAACCTCATCCCTCATTTTGCTCCTTTGCTCTTGGGCTTGCATTGCACTTACAAGTTCTGCCAACGTGATCTTTGACAGATCCTTAGTATTTTCCAGTGAAGTAATAGAGGCTTCAAATTTTTCTGGGACTGTCACCAGTATTTTCTGAACAATTCTTGAATCAGAAAATTCAACACCTAGCAATCTCACCTTGTTTGCAATGCTAAGAAGCTTGTTAGCATACTCTTTAATTGTTTCAGACTCCTTCATTTTTTGCATCTCAAATTCTCTAACCAGATTCAATGCTTGCATTCCCTTGATCCGTTCATCTCCTTCATATTCATCTTTGAGGAAATTCCAGACTTCAAATGCTGATTTTATTGTCATGATTCTGGTGAAAATGTCTTGTGAGACTGCAGCAAATAAGGTAGCTCTGGCCTTTGACTTCCTTGTTTTCCTCTCCTTGTGATTTTTGATCTGAGCCATAGTTGGATTGGCGGGTAATGGAAGAACTTCGTAGTCCTCCTCAACAGCTTCCCAGAGATCATTTGCCTCTAGGTGTGCCTCCATTCTTGCTGCCCAGATATGATAATTATCACCATCAAACACAGGTGGTGCTAGTGATGTGTAGGGAGTTTCAGAATCCATCTATTTGATGAATTGAAGCAAGGTGTCTAGGGTTTCACTCAATTCACTCACAGGTCCCTCTAAGAAGAAGGCTCTGATACCAATTTGTTGGTGTTTTCAACGTAACACACAATAAAACTGAGTGGAGAGAATACTAATTTTATTGAATAATTATCTGCCTTTAAATACAGATGCTATTGTAACAGAATGAAATTTAAAAACAATAACTGACTTCCTAAACAATAGGCACTAACATAAACATGCTGATAAATAACAATAATTAAAAACTACTTCTAGAAACTTAGTCAAACAGCTAACAAAATAACTAATTCAAATGCTGATACACAAGTTCAACAAGTTCATTTGTTTTATGGCTTTGACTCGAGTAAAAGAGGTTCAGGATCTTGAGATTTTTATGCTACCTCCATGGAAAAACATATTGTAATTGACCAATATCTTATCTTTGTACATGCCAATTGTCGAATAAGTTACATTACATGTTATTTGCTGGAATTATGCAGCCTGAAAACTCGGGTAACCCAAGAGATGAAAGTTCTGCTTCAAAGACGATATATGTTAGAAACTTGACATACCGTGTGGAACGGACTGATTTGTATGTATTAATTTTCTCTGCTGGTGGTTTGGAATTATTTTCTGTTATAGTTTTCCAATTTAAGATTTGTTCAGGGAAAATCTTTTCAAAGATTGTGGAGAAATTGTTGATGTTCGTCTCTGTGAAGGGAGGTTTAAAGGCTTAGGACATGTTGAGTTTGCAACAGCAGAAGCTGCACATAAAGTAAGCTTGGTAACCTGGTCTAGTGTGTGCAAATCTTTTTAGAAGTGCTAAAAGCATGTCAAAGATATTTGTACCTTTGGAAACTAAGAGATATATTTTTCATGTATACTCCCTGTAGGCTCTTGAGCTGGATAATGCAGAATTGTGTAGACGTACCATCAGAGTTGGTATAGCTCGGGAAAAGGTTGAATATGTTCCTAATAGAAGGTAATTATTCTTTTAATTTTTTTCTTAGAGTGTGTGTGTCTAAGGTTTAAGGGGTATAACTTTGTAATTTCTTTTGTTTGTTTGTAAGAACTGATACAACTTTTTTTTTTGCTGAGGTGTTTTCTCAATTATTGAAATTTCTTAACAAGATTATTAACTAAAACATATCCTTTATAGAACAAACAAATGAGCCCTTAATCTCTTCTTATTCATTTCAAAATCTTGCCTTTTGACCATATCTTCTAATTTCTTTTTCATGCTAATAATTTTAGCAACTTGAGCAGCTCTGTCCAAACGAGTGAAAGATTTCAGCCTCTAACTGCATTTTTTAAGGGTTGTGGTACATCTGTTGTGGAACATCAGGTAATTTTTCTCTGTATCTTTTGGATGTTGTTAGAAATAATAATATAAAATCATTCATGTGGCCCTTACCCAACAGCTTAATCTTTTTGGGATAATTGGTTGCTTGACATGGTACCACAGCCTCTATGACCAAGCGGTCTAGAGTTCGGCCCTTCCCGCCTCCAATTCTTCTAATAAAAAATGAATTAAAACACATGGTAGGTTCCTGTGCGCTTCAAGCCCAAACGGACTCTTGCATGAGGGGGCGTGTTAGAAATAATAATATAAAACCATTATGTGACACTTACCCAATAACTTTATTTTTTTGGGATAAATGGTTGCTTGATCGATGTATTTCATCGAATCAAGTATCTAAACTTGAGATCTTACCTTGGATCCAGATAGAAGTAAAAGATCATCAATAGAAAGGGAATGCTTTTGAACGCCCTGAAGTAAATCAGATTTAAAAAAAGACTATTTCGTTGGTAGCCATCTAAAATTGGAGGGGTTTCATACTCTTTAGGCTTAATTTGTCTTAATTTCTTTAATAACTAACTTTTTGGTTGTCAGAAATTACACATTCACTTTCTTTCTTTTTTTCAAACATTTTTGCTCTTTTTTTTTCTGAAAATACTTTTTATTCAACGCCCACCGAGAGATATCTAATTTTTTTTTTGGAAAGAATAACTGTATCTAGAAAGAAAAGTAACAAACACATTAAAAGATGTAATCAAATTTGTTAAAATTTAGAAAATTATCAAGTTTCTTATTTAATTTTACTATTTAAACTTTATTCGTATCTATCATTTTTATTCTTCCCATAATGGCATTATTGGAAAAAAAATCATTTAATACTCTCAAAATTATAAGTGGGCAAATATTTTGAAGCAACATTTTTTTTCTTTGGTAGTCACATTTAACATATTATCATGTATGTTGCCCCCTCAATCTATAATTTCTGAATCGGTCACTGCATAAAAGGTACTGATAGAGGGCATAGTAGTATTATTGTATATTCAGATGCAGATTGAGTAGGTGATGCAAGTGATAGGAGATCCACTTCTTGTTGTTGAGTTTTTATAGGTGGAAACCTCATCTCTTAGTAGACTAAGAAGCAAAGTATTGTTGCTAGATCAAACACTAAGCTGAGTATCGTGCTATGGCTCATACCACATGTGAGCTCTTGTGGTTTAAGCACTTAGTTGAGGAGTTGAAGTTTTGTGCGGTTAGTCCTATGGGTTTAGTATGTGACAACCCGTCAGCTTTGTATCTTTCTTCTAATCCGTTTTTTCATGGAACTAACAAAGCATATAGAAGTTGATTGTCACTTTATTAGGGAGAAAATTCTTTGTAGTACTACAGACTTCTTATATTTGCTCTAAAGATCTGTTGGCTGATATTTTTACCAATACGGGGTCCCAGGATAAAATATATATGTTACAAGCTGGATGCATGCAATATAGACTAAACTACACTAACACCCCTCCAATTTGCAACTATAACACCTAACCCCAATTTTAGCAAAAATATGCACTTCACCCCACTCCACTAACAAAGTTAACTCACCATGTTAGACTAACCACAATGTAACCCTGATCAATTTTCCCCCAACCTACAATACAGCCGGAAATAGAAACGTCCTTCCAGTCTTTTACTTCGTGCTATGTTTATTCGAACGTGTGAAGAACAATGTTTGCCAAGCATGGTGAAAAAGCTAATTAACATGGCAAATGAAGCTCTTTAAAGCTAAGCTGAATATTCTTTAAAGCTTTAAAAAACAAATAAATCTTCATTACTTATTAAAAAATACTTTCCCTTCACGTTCAATGAACGAAAGTAGCAAGCATGCTTTAATATTTACATGGATAAAGTTTTGTTTGACACTCCATTTAAGTTTCAAAATGTAAATGGAGTGGAGAGGAGAGGAGAAAAATAAGAAGAAAATAGAGAGAAAGTAAAAAATGTGTATATATATATATATATATTTATATATATATAATGTAATTTTCTTCATAGTATAATCAGTCAGAATATTTTATTCAAGTAAGATATATATGTTATTTGCTGGAATTTTGCAGCCTGAAACCCTAGCAAACCCAAGAGAAAAAAATGCTGCTTCAAAGACTATATATGTTACCAACTTGACATATGGTGTGGAACGAGCTGATATGTATGTATTATGTTTCTTGCTGGTGCTTTTGGATTATTTTCTGTTTTAGTTTTCTAATTTCAAATTTGTTCAGGGAAAATCTTTTCAAAGATTGTGGAGATATTGTTGACGTTCGGCTTCATAAAGCTTACCAAGGGGGGTTTAAAGACTTTGCACATGTGGAGTTTTCAACATCAGAAGCAGCACAAAAAGTAAGCATGGTGCCCTTTTGTAATCTATGCAAAATTGAAAATCATTTTAGAACTGCTAGACGCATTTAAAAAATTGTTGTACCGTTTAAAACTAAGCTACATACTTTGGTCTTTAGGTCATTTTTGTTTGAATTGATGTTATTGTATTAATTTTGTCATTTCTTTCTATTCTCAAGTATTCTGTTTTATTTTGATCCCTGAAACAACTAGCTACCTTGTACTTAACTGTGGTTGCGGCTTGATGATTGTTGATATTTCTACTACCTGCTATTTTGATGGGTATGGTAACTATTCATATGGTCTTCAAACAGTATATAGTCTTGTATTTGGAATCTAGTTTGGATTAGCATCACAAATATGCATATTCATCCTGTTAATATCTGAATAACTATATTATGTTGATAGGAGATGTATTTCTTTGCAATTGACATGGGGAAATTGCTGCCGATCATTTCATTAAAAGTGTGTTGTATTTCTTTAAAGATCCAACTTGTATGATTGCTATTGTCCTTTTATGATGCTTTATTAGTGCATGGCTTCCAGTTATTTCGAGCGCTATAACGACAAATAGCGGACAATAGCAGCAAATAGCGGTGAACCCCCAGGGCGCTACGCTATAGTGCTATTGCGCCGCTATAACGTGCTATTAACATGCCTGTTATATAGTGCTATTAATAATGTGGTACCATATCTTATTTGTGTAATAAGCAAGTGTTGTCAAATAACTGTGTTAACTTTTTAAAACATGCAACAACAGTTTCGTTTTTTGGTTCATTGTTACAACTTTTACACTGCTCGCCACACTTGCCATTTAACGCCAGGTCCATGACTTTTTTATTTTAAGTGATGGGGGTTGATTTTTGTTGTCTAGGTTTGCTTATATAAATATATAGTGCTTCTGCTGCTATGGATTTGGTGCATATATGCTTATTAGTCCTTGTTTAATGTGATGACAAATTGAGCTGAGAATGTATTTTCTATTTTATACATAGGCTCTTGAGTTGGATAATACAGAGTTGTTGAGACGTCCCATCAAAGTTTGTATAGCTGAGGAAAAAGGTGAATATGCCCCCAATCGAAGGTAATTTTTTTTGACTTAGACTTAGGTTGTGTTCGTATAAGCTTTGACGGACATAACTTAATAGGACCTCAGACACAGAATAAGAAAATGCAGAGTAAGAAACAGTGATAACCGAGAGCTTTATTGAATGATCAAAAGTGGATTACAAAAGGAATGGAGTTTTTGCCCTTCAATTCCTTACTCAGAGCTAGGCTCCGTAGAGGAAGTTACAACTTCCTCATCATTCTCACTAATTACAATATCAAAAAGATGCTCTCCACATTTCCTTCCTATTCCTTATATTCAGCAACTAATCTTGCCAGCTCTCCTTTGCATTTGTCCTTTTCTTTAACTAACTTGGTCAGCAATCCCCTTCTTGCCCCTTCTAGAATAAACCTGAAAGATTCTGGGTCTCTTTGTCTTAGTATGAATTAATTCCTCACCTGGCTTAGCCTTAACACCTCGGGTCCTATCAATACCCCCTCCTTCAACTGCAACCTTGTCCTCAAGGTTGAAAGTTGGAAATTGACTTTGCATCATAATGACCTCCTCCCAAGTAGCCTCTTCTGCAGACTTGCCCTGCCAATGTACCAGCACTTGTTTGACTTCCTCATTGTGCTTCTTGATCACTCTTGTTGCTAGCACTGCTAAAGGTTCATAAGTCCCCATTTGGTCCTCTTCCAAAAGCTCTGGCAGCTCCTCCTCCTCATGGTAATCTCCTACTGCCCTTTTGAGCAAAGATACATGGAAAACCGGGTGTACCCTTGATCCAGCTGGAAGTTTCAGTTTGTATGCAACCGCTCCAATGCATTCCACAATGGGATAAGGCCCATAATACCTTGCCGCAAGTTTAGCATTGATTCTAGTTACCACAGAGTTTTGTCTATGGGCTCTCAACTTGACAAAAACCCACTCCCCCACAGTGAAGCTCAAGTCTCTCCTCTTCCTATTAGCAAAAGACTTCATTTTCTCCTGGGCACGAAGCAATTGGCTCCGCAATTCACGTAGAGCTTCATCTCTGTCAATCAAGTCTCTTTGAACAGCTTCTACCTTGGTCTCTCCTTGCAACCAACGAGTTATTTTAGGAGGGGCCCTGCCATACACCACCTCAAATGGTGTTTTCCCAGTAGAAACATGGAAATTAGTATTGAACCAATGCTCAGCCCAGTGAACCCAAGATACCCATGTCTTTGGCTGATCACAAATGAAGCAACGGAGATAGGTTTCAAGACACAGTTGCGTAGCGCAATGTTGGGAAATCGCACAGTTTCCGAATTTCTGCTGCAAATAAAGAGTATCATTGATTCCTTGTTTGCGATTGGTGATCCAATCACACCTCGTGAGCATCTTGATATTCTTCTTCAAGGACTTCCCTCTTATTACGAAGATCTCATCACTCTCTTTAGTAGTCGTTTTGCAGAGCACTCGATTGATGAACTTGAGGCTCTGTTACTTGCGAAGATGGCGCTACTCGACAAATTTGCACACCTTCCACTGGTGTTATCACTGTGATTGTTGCTCATCACAATCGTCAAACATCACAATCTTCTTCTGCTGTTTCGCCAGAGTGTGAACTCAGCTTACAATCAACAGGCTTATTCAGTGTTATCAAATCGCGATCGCGGACCATCGCTAAGAACTCAGCTTACTGCCTCTAGGTCTAATATTATAATTAATATTATATTATTTGTTATTTATTATTAGGAAATTATTTTTATTATTTGGAGATGTGTTCTCTTATTTGGAGATTGTGTACATATTTAGTTTTCTTCTATATAATGTAGTTACCCACTATATTCTATTCAAGCAATAATATTATAATTTTTCATATTTCAAGTTATTTTTTCAGAACAATCAAATAGGATGTGAATCTCTTATTCATTTCAATATCTTCCCTTATTCTACATTTTCTGATTTTCGTTTTTTTGTTAATAAATTTAGAAACTTGAGCTGCCCATTCGATAAGGATGCGAGATTTCAGCCTCAATCTGCATTGATAAAGGGTTGTCGTACATCCCTTTTGGAAGACAAGGTAATTTTTCTCTAACTTGTTGACTTATTGCATCATATGCTGAAGGTTGCATTAATCTCTCTTCATTGCTTATTTGGCTGTTTAATGTGGTATTTTATTTTAAGTAAATAATGTGTATGCCTATAGCTGCGGAAAAGTTCATTAGTTTTATGACTTTGACTTATGCAAAAGAGGTCAAGGATGTTATAATTGACAGTACCATCTCTTCTTGCAATGCTAATGATCAAATGAGTTATATGATATGTTGTTTCTTGGAGTTTTTCAGCTTGAAACCCCTGGTAACCCGAAGGTAGAAAATGCTGCATCAAAAACAATATTTATTGGAAACTTGTCATACAGTGTGGAACGGGCTGATGTGTATGTGTTATTTTTCTTGCTGATGCTTTTTATTGTATTCTATTTTATTTATCTAAATTCAAAATTGTTCAGGGAAAATCTGTTCAAGGGTTGTGGTGAAATAGTTGATGTTCGTCTCTATAGAAATCATGAAGGGAGGTTAAAAGGTTTTGGGCATGTTGATTTTTTGACAGAAGAAGCGGCACTAAAAGTAAGCTTCGTTACTATTTGTATTCTGTGCAAACCATTTTAGAACTTCCAAAAGCATTTTAAAGATTGTTTTACATTTAAAAGCTACGCAATGTACTTCTCATATACACTTTTGGTAACATTTGACCAATTTGATGTTATTGTGTCTTATATTGTTTTCTTTTGATTCCTGAAACAACTTACTACCTTGTTCTTAACTTTGGTTCATGCTTTATTATTGTTGATGTTTCTACAACCTGCAAATTTGATGGTGCATATAATATCGATAATGCCCAGCTTGCTTACAAGAAATCTATGTGTTTTTGAAATTCACAAGAAACTCCTACTTGGTAAAAATCGGTCCTAATATTTACACCCTGTCGTGGTGCTATTTACAGAAGAAAAGAAAATGTAAGAAATATTCTATCCCAAATAGTATTTTCATTTCAATATTCCCCTTTATGATCGTAAATCGATATCTATTAGTCCATGATTGCAAGTGAGCTATTGATCGACAAAAAAGTTTGAACTTCCGCCAGCTGGTGTCCAGATGGAACATAAGCTATTGTTATCAAGTAGCTATCTAACTTCTCTATTAAATGTCTATCATTTTCCATTCGTCCAAGGCTGACCTCCACCAAGTACTTCAACTCCACATAGTTATCACCAACGAGTTTGGAAGAAGTGGTCACAATCTTAGTGACCCAGGGCCCTTGGAGCTCTCGTGAGAGCCTTAGTCTTATTGTTGTCTCCAGACATAGCTCAGCTATCAACGCCACCAAAATAAAGAACAGTCCATTAAACCCAAAAAAAGTTGACAGAATGAAAGGCTCACACCATAAGCTCGTGTATTCAGCCCTGGAATGACAGTAAAGCACATTGTTTGGCCCCGAAATGCCCCTAAATTACTATAACAACCATTAAAACGACCGGTCCCTTCTTAGACCTCAAATGTGCCCTAATCAGTCCCTGAAACGTGGACCACTTTCAAAAAAACTTCTATGTGGTTGCTCACTGAACACACGATTTCGTCATTATGTTGACTTCTTCAAGATCCACAGGTCAATTTGTTTTATAACCCTCAAATAGCCTTCGTCTGGTTTCTCTGTGGCAGCTGATATGGTTTATTTTTGGGGAGAAGCTGACCTAGAAGGGTTGATTTAAACTTTGTAGGCTCTTGATGCTATGTAAAGTTTAAAGATGGAATTAAAGATTGGCAAGAGATGAGAGATTTGGAGAAACTGCAATGAGATGATCTGTCAAGTACAGTCTGCCTGATATTTATAATACTAGATTAAGATTATAGTACAACATGTAGTATAAAGTATGAGATACAACTGCATATGGGCCAGACTCATGCAACTTCAATAATCTATATCTAACTCAACCTTTGCTCTTTAACAATAATCAAGTCCCTGTCTTCTGGTGGAATCCTTGTTCCTATTAATGGTACCATGAGGCCACAAGTCTGACCTTGCACCTATTAATGGTACCATGAGGGGCCTCTTCTACCCTAAAGACCCATTTCAACCCAACGGGCTGGCAGATTGTAGGTAGATGAACCAAGGGCCAGGTTTTTTTCCTCACGAATGCATAAAATTCCTAAGACATGGCAGCCTGCCACCTGGGATCAGATAGGTCTTGTTTGGCTGATGTAGGTACAATTTGAGAAAGAAGTGTATGGTGAAGCCTTAGTTTTGTAATGCCAGACTTGGCACGGGTCCACATGGGATGCCGGTTGGTGGGTAGGCGTGATGGAGGTGTGGAGGCTGTGTAAGAAGTTAATGACTCCGAGGGGTTAGGTGACTATAGATGAGCAGTTGCTGCAGGTGTGGTCAGCTGTCTCAGAGATATAGATGCTGAAATTACAGTAACAGATGCTAGAGACTGAGGATGGGAAAAGGTCAGTATATGGAAAACATAAATCTCAAGAAGATTCATATTTCTTAAAATAACTAAGATATTTCAAAAGATTTTTTGTAGGTTAGATTTTTGAATGATTTTTTAGAATTTAACATATAAATAAGTTAACTTTTAAAAAAATAAATCTTTTTTTTGCTTGAAGTGATTGTAATAGAGATAATGAAGTGGTAACTCAAAGAAGTCCCACATTGCCAAGATTAGCAAGTGCACAAGTGCATATATAATAAAGAACACACACACCCATTGCCTTAAGCCTAAGGTTTTGTGGTGTTGTGTGGTTCTAACTAAGGATTTCTAACATGGTATCAGAGCTGGTCTGATCCAAGCCATGACTTCCGCTTTCAAAAAAAAAAAAAAAACGTAAAAAAAAAAGTAAAAAAAAAAAGATTGAAAAAAAAAAAGCAAAAATGGCAGTCCCATTTGCGCAAGCCAAGACCTCAGACTCAGATGAAGGAGCACAAGTCCAAGGAACTCCGATGTTCCCGCTAGAGTACTAGCCCAGACAAAGAAAGTCGAAAGGCAGACTCAGACGAAGGAGCACAAGTCCGACGACCACTGATGTTCCCGCTGGAGTTCAAGGCACAGGCAAAAAAAAAATAAATAAAAAAAATTGGAGTCCCAATTGAGGGGGAGTAATAGAGATAATGAAGTGGTAACTCAAAGAAGTCCCACATTGCCAAGATTAGCAAGTGCACAAGTGCATATATAATAAAGAACACACACCCATTGCCTTAAGCCTAAGGTTTTGTGGTGTTGTGTGGTTCTAACTAAGGATTTCTAACATGGTATCAGAGCTGGTCTGATCCAAGCCATGACTTCCGCTTTCAAAAAAAAAAAAAAAACGTAAAAAAAAAAGTAAAAAAAAAAAGATTGAAAAAAAAAAAGCAAAAATGGCAGTCCCATTTGCGCAAGCCAAGACCTCAGACTCAGATGAAGGAGCACAAGTCCAAGGAACTCCGATGTTCCCGCTAGAGTACTAGCCCAGACAAAGAAAGTCGAAAGGCAGACTCAGACGAAGGAGCACAAGTCCGACGACCACTGATGTTCCCGCTGGAGTTCAAGGCACAGGCAAAAAAAAAAAAAAAAAAAAAATTGGAGTCCCAATTGAGGGGGAGTAATAGAGATAATGAAGTGGTAACTCAAAGAAGTCCCACATTGCCAAGATTAGCAAGTGCACAAGTGCATATATAATAAAGAACACACACACCCATTGCCTTAAGCCTAAGGTTTTGTGGTGTTGTGTGGTTCTAACTAAGGATTTCTAACAGATTGTCGTAGACGTGTCTAGCTAAGAAAATGTGTCGGCTTAGTTTCTTGAGAAGTGTCTGAGCTGTGTCCAAGAAGATTCCGACAGATGTCTGTGTCAGATAAATGTCCGACACGAAGACACTTAATTATTTAGAGGTATCGGTGCTTCTTAAGTGAGTAAGTGATCGAAGTACTGGAACGAAATCGATTCTCACAAGAAGAAAAAGGATTGCTAAGGGATGACATGATTTATGGTCGGTACACGCTCTTGATACCATTTGAGGAATCGGAAGAGAGAGTGAGAAAATGTGGGAGGGATTTTCGACAATGCAACTTTGAATCTTTTCATTACACTGCTGATTGTATATTGAGATGTTTAAATTCAGGCTGCTGATAGCCCGCTCTTGGTGTCAACTTTAACAACTGAAAGGTTGTACTTGTAACAACATAACAAACTTACAACTGAATACAGCTAACAGAACCAAATATAGAAGTCATACTCTTACAAACTTGACGTTAGCTTTTTTTAAATCAAGCAACCGTAAAATTGTTTTAACTGGTTCTTAGTTGGCGACTTTTATACTGCGTGTTATCCTGGTCATTTATGATAAATCTATCCTGTATATATCGACATTATACAATAATCACCAAGCTTTTTCTTTCTGTGTGCCATTAGCTGCATGCACCATTCAGTCCCAAGTCTTTGCTAGCATGTAGTTTATTTGATGAAGGATTTAAATTGATAAGTCTAGGTTTTCTCATATTGTGCTTGTGTTGGTGTGGCTCATGCATCATCTATGCCTCTCTTTGTTGAACCCTTGTCCTGTGCAATGATGTGTTAAGTTTTGAATCAGTTTATTTCCGTAATCATAGGCTCTTAAGTTGCATAAGACAGAAATGTTGAAACGCCCTATTGTAGTTGAAATTGCTCAGAAAAAGGATGAATATATCCTCTATAGAAGGTAATTATTATAAACTCTTCTTGTTTGGGATGCATTTGGATTAGTTTTGAAAAAATATAACAATTTTATGATATTATTTTTTCTTCTTGAGTTACTTGTTTCTGGTTTATGAGAAAGGCACTAAAACAGCTTAAGTTGATTTTTATTGAAAATATTATGTAAGTATTATAAAATATTTAAAAATGTATTTAATTACTTATTTTAAAACAACAGCAAACAAGCACTTAATCTCTTTTAATGATTCAGTTCAATATCTTGCCTTATGCCCACATCTTCACTAATATGTTTCTTTAAAAATCATAGGAACTTGAGCAACTCAGTTCAGAAGAGTGAAGGAATTCTGTCTTTAACTGTATTTGAGAACTGTTTTGATACATCCCTTGCCGAAGAGAAGGTAATTCTTTTCTCTATCATATTGTATTGTTGAACCGACATTGTGCATATAGTTTATTTGTAGAGTTTTTAATTTGTTAGTGCCTTCTTTTCACTGCAGCCTGTGAAAGACTCAAAGAATTTCGAGGACCGTGAGGAAGAAACGGAGAGAAATGCCTCCAACACTCCTCTTAAGAGCGTAAGCATTTAAATTTACCTTTGGCTGCTGAAATTTCATTTGTCTTGTGACTTCTTGTGACCTGTATTCTCTCTTCCTTCAAATTAAATTACAAAATCAGTTATATAATGTGATTTCTCTGATTTTTACAGCCTAAAAGCTCTGCTACTCTTAAACAAAAATTTGCGGCATCAAAGACAATATATGTTAAAAACATTCCATACCATGTGGAACGCGCTGATGTGTATGTATTTTATTCCATGTTCTTGTTGATTATTTTCTGTATTTTTTTTTTCTAATTCCCAAATTGTTCAGGGAAAATCATTTCAAAGATTGTGGAGAAGTTGTTGATGTTCGACTCCATACAGATCGCGAGGGGAGGTCTATAGGTTCTGGACATATTGAGTTTGCAACAGCAGAAGCATCACAAAAAGTAAGCTTTGTGACCTCGTGTAGTCTGTGCAAATCAGTTTAGAACTTCCAAAAAAACAATAACAACAATGATAAAAGTCTTATCTCACTAAGCGAGGTTGGCTATGTGGATTACCCTACGCCATTGAGCTCAATAGCCAAATTTTATCATTGATCATGAGGTCATTTTTAAAAATATTTTCCAATGTTGTTTTGGGTCTCCCTCTACCCCACTTCACAGGACTAAGAATCATGTTATCAACCCTTCTCACTATTGCCTCCAAATATCTTTGCACATATTTGTAACACCTTAACCAATTTTTCATCATCTTCTCCTTGATAGGCGCCACCCCAATATCTCGTCCAATACGATCATGGCGTATGCTTACCTTTATAGTTTGCGTTAGAACTGGTACCTTCAATAGAGAGTAAATGAACACTGGGAGAAGAAGAAACAACTATCCAGAATCAGAGTGATTCCAAACAGAGAAGAGAGAATTACAATTTCTGGGGGAGTTCCAATTGATTCCCTATGAATCAGTTGTGCCATCTACTTGCTTCTCAAAAACTACCTAATTGAGGTGTATTCACCTCCTATTTAAGTTAACTCAACTGCTAACTGACAAGCAGTTAGTTATTTCCTACTTATGCCAGCCTAGCGCCTAACATACGCACTTCTAATAAGAGGTTTAGTTTTTACAAGAGTTCTAGTCCTCAGTGTGGCTGCCTTTCATTCATTCTCATTTCTGCTACTCTAACTATTTTCTTATGTTGTCTCATTAAAGCCCCACATACGCTACCATAGAGGATAACATGTCTTATAGCTGTTTGGTAAAACATTCGTTTTAGCTCGGGAGGTAATTTGCGGTCATAGATAACTCCTGATTAAATTAGGGATAATGTACATCCCATAAATCCAGAATGATCCCATAATTCAGTGTATGACATAGGGAATGTATTCCTTTAACGTGTGTATAAATATTGTACATGTCATATTGATTAACACAGAAAATATATTCCCGAATGCCTTCTTTCCCTTTCAGTCTTCATGCCTATATTCCCGAATGGCGACTTACATCTTTCAACCCCATGTCTCCGCATAACATTTAAAGTGATGGAGGGTTGACATTTATACGTCTAAGTTTTCTTATATTTATATTGAGTATGAGTTGCTATGCCTCGCGCATCATCTTTTCTTATTTGGAGAACCCTTGTTCTTTGCGAAGACATTGAGTTGAAAATCAATTTGCTTTTGTAATCGTAGGCTCTTCAGTTGGATAATACAGAGTTGTTGAAACGACGCATCAAAATAGATATAGCTCACGAAAAGGGTGAATATACCTCTGATAGAAGAAGGTAATTATTGGTACACTCTTATTTGTTTAGGGTGTGATCTGTGTGTTCTCTTAAATTAAAATAATTATGTAATTCTGGTAAAATTTTGTAAACATGTTTTTTAATTAACGAAGAGTTTTTGTTTTTACCAAAAATGAATGCGCCTTAATCTCTTCTGCTGATCCATTTCAATATCTTGCCTTATGCCCACATCTTACAATTTCTGTTCCATTGTTAATAGTTTTAGCAACTTGAGCAGCTTATTCCATAAAGATGAAAGATCACGCTCTCAAACTGTATTTGTGAAGGGTTTTGACACATCCATTGCACAAGAGATGGTATTGTTTTTCTCTATATTTTTTATTTGCTGCAACAGGTTCTGCACAATATTGCATGAATCTCTCTCCGTTGCATATTCACATGGTTTCATTGGTATTTAGAGCTCAAAATAATGTCTGCTTTGTTCTTCAGTTGAAAGCTAGCCTTGAAGAACATTTCAGTTCTTGTGGAGAGATTACAAGCATATCAGTTCCAAAATTTTGGGATTCTGGTGTACTTAAGGGGTATGTTTCCTTTTCTGCTGTTAAGGGGGTTATAGTATGCTAATGAATATATCAACATGTTTCCTTTTGGATGGGCTAGTCAAAATGCCAATCAGGATTGCACTTTATCAGAATGTATTTGTGCAAGTTGATTTTATCAATCTGATTCTTCCGGAAATATTTCCGATGCATTTTTCACATATCTTTCTATTGTCTGTGATACTTTGTTAGGGACACCAAAATGAAAAAGAAAGAATGGGTGGTTAAAATAAACAATAAAGAAAATATTAATTCAATAGTGAATAAGTGGGGTTAGGTGGCATATAAATAATCCTTATAATACTACTGTGCGGACATGGCTGAAGTCAAGAATAGTATGGGTAATTTAGAAGCAGATTCAAACTCACCCAGTGTTGTCAATCCTCGATTGCAGCCCGGAGCCGCCCGAACCCAAAACCGGTATACCGGTTATAGCGAATAGCGGGATGGCCTCTACGCTGAATTTTATATATTGTTGGAGTACACGTGTGAAAATAAATCCCACATTGGATGGAAAAGCCAGGATTGAGCGGTATATAAGTGAAACTCTCCCATTTCCTTAAGGTTTTGTGGTGAAAGTATGTGGATGGTATCCAAATCACTTGTTCCCTTAGCCCAATGTGGATGGGATGCCCCCGGTCCATTTTGCTATCCGCCCAACAACTAACCTAAATTATAATTTGGTATATGAGCTAGGGTTGTCATTAGCGGGCTATTGCGGCAGAGCGTGGCGGATCAAGTGTTGGCCTCGACGCAGGAGGTTGTAGCGGAGCGGAAATCGCGTAGCGGCGGCAGCGGCCGCGATCGCGGCCAAAATCGCGTCTGGAACGGCACAATAGCGGCGGTAGGAAGAAAGAGAGACACAAACCCTAATGTTCAGGCGTGAAAACCCCAAAATTCCCCTAGATTTAAACATTAGGTTAAACTTTTTAAGGGCATTTTGGGGTTTTCTGTTCTTTAATGAAAGGCAGCGTTTCACGTGAGGAATAAAAACCCTACTGTTCAGGGAGAAAACCCCAAAATGCTCCCAGATTTAAACATTATTGGGTCTTGAAGGCAATAGTACCTAGCGTTATTGCGGTTTTTGGGCTTGCTGCTACGCGACGCTATCCGCCATTAACAACAATGATCTGAGCCCAAAAAAGTCTATCTTTGATGCAGTAAGACGTATCTCTTCGTTTGAGTTCTCTTTGATTTCGTACCAACAGCATGGAAGTCATAATTGAGCTGGAGATTCTCTATTGGGTCTTGAAGGCAATAGTACCTAAAAATCTTCACTAATAGTGACCTTTCTGGTTACGTTTCTCGAAAATGCATCTTTTCGTGTTAACCATTATTGATAAAGAGAATGTAGAATGCAGGAAAACTCTGAAATATCACTAACAATTTTGTGTATAGCATCTCATTCTCAAATTGCAAATTTGCAGGTTTGCTTACTTGGACTTCAAGGATGTTGATGGCTTCAAGAAAGCTCTTCAACTCGATCAAACTGAGCTTGGAGGTTATCCCTTGTTAGTTGAAAAAGCAAAGCCTCGACTTCATAATCAGGGTACATATAGTGCCAGGGGTGATGGTGGCTATCATTTTGGTGGAAGGGATGGAGGTGGCCATGACAGTGGAGTGGGTTGGGGGAATAGTTGTGGCGGTTGGAGGCGTTGAACATCAAATATACTAAGCACTCAAAAATGCACAGGTGATTCATTATTATACCGTTGCTTATTGATTTTGTACGGTTAATCATAATATTCATTCAATAAATTTTAGCATTTTAACCTATTCCTTCCATGCGACTTCATTCATATTTCTTTAGAATTGGAAGCTACAATTAAGCTATCTGGTAATAAATAATAGATGTACCGTCTAATTTGAAAGCATGCAGTATCTTCTTTCAAATATTATAGATGTACCGTCGGGTGTGATCCAATTCTCTGATTGAGGAATCATGATGTACGTAGCAACTTACTTCTGTAGCTGTTGCATCTTCTCCCTTTCAAGTGCTGTCACTCTTTTGGAAATTCGTTGCGTAAATCAGATAAACTGTATTGGGCTTTGAACATTATTGTCATCTATCATCTTAATGTTTGTATCTATGGGACGTGTATAATGAGAGATGTTATTTATGAGAATCAGATGAGCAAGTGATGATCATATAGGAGTGATTGAGACAAAAATTATATAATTATCACGTGAGTGTTTAAGTTATGATCGAGGTTAAAAATTTGAGTTAAAAAAAAAAGATTAAAATTTATTTATTTGTCACATGAACTTAAGTCTTTTATCTACTTCAAGACGTTGCATAACTTATTTGCTAGTTTTGAATCATCGGTGTAAGATTTTTTTTTTTGACAAAAAGAAATTTTATTAAGAGATGAAAGCACAAGGAAACATCCCTCCCATGTAATAGGGTACCAATTCAAACTGAAAACCTCGAGGGTAAGAAACAAAGCTTAGGAAATATGCCTTATTAAAACTTTACTAGGAAAACCCATTTGGAAATAAATTCTAGTGAAGGAAAAAAAGTACACAAATTCCTAAGAGCCCTTAATAACAACACCTCACATAATACATAAACCCTGCACTATTAACCTCCTTCCAGACAATAAAGAAAACAAGTCTGTTGTAACACCCCGATTTCGGTGGCGTTACTTTAGTAACCAAAATAAACTTAATGCGGAAAAACGTGAATATTTTTTTTTTCGATAATAACTAAGACAAGACTGAATTAAATAAAACCCAACAATAACAATAATCAGAACTAATATACAATATATAAACAGCCCCCGCTGTAGTAGTAACCTCGTCACGAGTAAACCTCCAGTGACGGAAAGAAAAGTAGCGCCCGTAGGCAATATATACAAACCAAATGAAAAGGGTGAAGTGCCCGCAACACCATCCCTCAAAACTGAGAATCAGCTGACCCAATGGTCTGAAAATATGACCTCCTAAGTCCAACCAACTCTCTGTGATTCCCGTAAGGAAACCACACAAAAAGCTATAGGCGGATCTACCCTGTCCCCTAAGTAACAAATGAAGCAAGACTGTCAGAGCTAAAACTCTACTCCTACACTAATCCTAATTCGAGGAGCTCATGCCAACACTCAAAACTATGTGCTAGCATGATCGTCGTCTGAATCAGAATCCAGAACGACCAAGTCTACTAACCCTATCCGTCCTAATTATGGGGCTCGATTTTTCTTCGATCAAACTTGGTTCCTATGCTTTCATAAGCCGTAACTAAGGGTATTCTGAACTCGGAAAAATTATCGGATCAAAAACTGTCGCAGGGGTATTTTGGTAATGATTTTTAACTTAGGATTTTCAAAACTGAAATCCCAAAAATAAAATTTTGCAGGGACGTTACTAACGACGTTTATGACAACTAATCCTACTAGCACTAAGCTAAGGCGATAGTTTTCAGCCTAGAGGTTGGAACTTTACTCAAAAACTACATAAATGGGTATTTTAGGCTAAAATCGATTCCGACGGAATTCCGGCGACATAACGGAAAATCTAATCCGGCAGAAGTGATCTTGGGCACATATAGAAGAGGTTTAGAATCAGAAATGAAAGATTCAGGATAGTTTTGCAAAAACCCATAAACTATCCACTCAGAAAACTCTACAGAAAAGCTATGGAAAAAGCGATCGGAGGTAAGGATTAGCGACTATACCTCGAAACCTTGAAGCAGCGACTAACGGATCAACGATCAAGCAAGTAATGAAGAAAACTCTTCTTCCTTCTTCCTTGTTGAAGCTCGCGGGTTTGAAGAGAGAAATGGAGGAGAATTTGAGTTTTTCTTCCTTTCTTTGCTATATATAAAAGGTGGAAATTCGCGGGAAAATGAAAGTTTCGCGAATCTGATTTTTCCGGCGTCATTCTCCATGAATTATTAGATATGTTTTGGCAAAAGAATTCCAAAACTATAAAGAGGTCTCCTTGTATTTTTGGCAACTAAAGCATAGTCGGTATAAAACTATTTTACCCGATAAGTTGCTTTTTGCATCGAATGTCGGAATAGAAAACTTCCTTCGGAAGAAAGATTGAAATCATCAAGAGAAATGGGTGTACGCGTGTAGAATATTCATTTGAAGCTCTGAATAGATAAAGTCCCCATAGTCGGGTGATTCTAGGGTTTTGAAATACCAGGGATTCGGTTTCGGCAAACTTCCGATGATTGGAATCGGACGTTCGTAGATCCTAGAGTTTCGCCTCGAAACGATTGTGATATATGGAAAAAGAGAAATTCTAACGTTTCTCTAAAGATTTTTGGAATTAACTGCCATCGTGCCTAAAAGTGAAAATTAGCTATATACTAGGGTTTCTGACCTAGGTTTAAGCGTAAAACGTTCGTACTATAACTTTTATCGATCATAATGAAATCCTTGAACTTTTCCTGAACTTTCTCCTTCATAAATATATTTCATTTAATAAACTTTCGTTCAGGTTTCCCTTCACATTACATCAACCCTAATCGTGAATAAGAAGTTTATTCACTTAGCATGAACTTAAAAACTCGGGCCTTACATTACTACCCTCCAAAAAGAAAGTTTCGACCTCGAAACTTAAGGGTTAGTAAAAAGTTCTGGATACTGTTCTTGAATCTTCTCCTTCAGCTCCCATGTCGCATCACCAGTGTCTTTATTCCAAATGACCTTCACTAACTCGATCTCTTTCCCTCTCAACTGTTTTATCCTGGTGTCACCAATGCTAATTGGCGGTGTCTCGAAAGACAGATCATCCTTCAACTCAATATCATCCAGTTCGATAACATGTGTCAGATCCGCAATATATTTCCTCAGTTGTGACACGTGGAATACATCATGAATATTTGATAGAAATGGAGGTAGTGCAATCTGATATGCGACTGGTCCAATTCGACGAGTGATCTGATACGGTCCAATGAACTTGGGCGTAAGCTTCTTTGACTTGATTGCTCGACCAACACCCGTCGTCTGAGTAATTCTCAGAAATACATGATCTCCTTCTTCGAACTCCAGAGTTCTGCGCCTCTGATCTGCATAACTCTTCTGTCTACTCTGAGAAGTCCTCATCTTCTCTCTGATCTGCTTGATCTTCTCAGTGGTCTGTTGCAGAAGTTCCGGTCCTACCAACAGATTTTCTCCGTTTTGGTACCAACACAAAGGTGTTCTACACTTGCGGCCATACAAAGCCTCATACGGTGCCATACCAATGCTCGTATGAAAACTGTTGTTGTATGTGAACTCAATCAATGGCAATAAGGTATCCCAACTGCCCTTGTTGTCTAGAACGCAAGCGCGTAGCAAATCTTCCAACGACTGAATAGTTCTCTCAGTCTGTCCATCAGTCTGCGGATGATAAGCAGAACTTAGTCTCAGCCTCGTTCCCAAAGCTTCTTGAAGAGCTCCCCAAAAATGTGATGTAAACTTCGGGTCTCGATCGGATACAATACTTGTCGGTACTCCGTGAAGTCGTACGATCTCCGCTATATATAACTCTGATAGTTTCTCCACGTTGTACGTAGTCCTCACCGGTACGAAATGAGCCGACTTAGTCAGTCGATCCACGATTACCCAAATAGAATCGTATCCCTTCTGAGTTCTTGGCAAAGCCACGACGAAATCCATCGATATGCTATCCCATTTCCATTCTGGCACATCCAAGCTTTGTAGCATACCTGAAGACTTCTGATGCTCCACCTTCGCCTTCTGACATGTCAGACATGCAGCTACATACTCAGCCACTTGTCTTTTCATTCCTGGCCACCAAAAATTCACCTTCAAGTCCTGGTACATCTTCTTCATTCCAGGATGAATGCTTAACTTGCTCTTGTGACCTTCATCCATAATCAATCTTCTCAAGTCATGGTTGTTAGGCACACAAACCCTATCCTTGCACCGTAGGATATTGTCACTTCCTACCTTGAATTCTGGGTCCTTACCCTGACTTACCAAATTTCTTTTCCCGAGCAGAAACTCATCTTGTAACTGTTGGTCTCGGATTTCCTCCATCAACCCATTGGTAATTCTGATCATCCCGAACTTCAGTTCTCCCTCGGATAATTTCACATCCAAGCTCAAATCTCGAAATTGCTCTAACAGCTGCAGCTCCTTCACCATCATCGACGAGATGTGCATCTTCCTGCTCAAGGCATCAGCAACAACATTCGCCTTTCCAGGATGATATTGCAGAGCGAACTCGTAATCTTTGAGAAATTCCATCCACCGGCGCTGCCTCATGTTCAGCTCCTTCTGCTCAAACAAGTACTTCAAGCTCTTATGATCACTGAATATGGTGAAATTGCATCCATATAAGTGATGTCTCCAAATCTTCAGCGCAAATACGATTGCAGCTAGTTCCAAGTCATGAGTCGGATAATTCTTCTCATGCACCTTCAGTTGTCTTGAAGCATAAGCAACCACCTTCCGATGTTGCATCAGCACACATCCCAAACCTTGATGCGAAGCATAACAGTATACCTCATAAGGTTCCTCCGGTTGCGGTAAGACGAGTACAGGTGACGTCGTCAACCGTTCCTTCATCGTCTGAAAGCTAGTCTCGCACGCTTCAGTCCATGCAAAAGGCTGGTCCTTCCTCGTCAGTTGAGTCAACGGTCCAACAATCTTCGCGAAATTCTCGATCAAACGACGATAGTATCCCGCCAAACCGACAAAACTTCTGATCTCCGTCACTGTCTTCGGCCGTTCCCACGACAATACGGTCTCTACCTTTGCTGGATCCACAGCTATCCCCTCCTTAGAGATCACATGGCCTAAGAATTTTACCTCCTTGAGCCAAAATTCGCACTTAGAAGGATTGGCATACAACTCCTTCTCCCTCAGCACTTGTAAAACTTGTCGCAAGTGCTCCTCATGGTCTTCAGTATTCTTTGAATAGATCAGAATGTCGTCGATAAACACCACGACGAATCGATCCAGGAATGTATGGAAAGTCATATTCATGTAAGCCATGAATATTGCCGGCGCATTTGTCACCCCAAATGGCATCACTAAGTACTCATAGTGTCCATAACGGGTTCTGAATGCCGTCTTCTGGATATCCTCGGTCTTGACCCTGATTTGATGATAACCCGACTTCAGGTCGATCTTCGAGAATATTGTAGCTCCTCGTAGTTGATCCATCAAATCATCAATCCTAGGTAACGGATACCTATTCTTGACGGTTACCTTGTTCAATTGTCGGTAGTCGACACATAATCTCGACTTCCCGTCCTTCTTCTTCACCAATAAGACTGGCACTCCCCAAGGTGAAACGCTTGGTCGTATGAATCCCTTCGACAGAAGATCTTCGAGTTGGGACTTCAATTCCACTAGCTCCGCAGGTGCCATACGATATGGTGCAATCGAAATCGGCCCTGTTCCCGGTACGATGTCTATAGCAAACTCAATGTCGCGCACAGGCGGCAATCCAGGTACATCGCCAGGAAAAACATCCGTGAATTCTTTCACCACTGGAATACTGCCAACTTCTGGGTTCCCTTTGCTCTCCAAGCTTAGCAAAACAGAATACTCCTGAGATCCCTCGTTCAAAGCGACGCTGATGTGATTGGCAGATAGATACTCGGAAAGATCCGAATCAGGGAATACCACTCTCTTTCGGTTGCAGTCCAAAAGACAATGATAGCGGGACAACCAATCCATTCCTAGGATAACATCTAGGTTCTTAAGAGTTAGGCATACTAGGTTAGCATGGTAGATCCTATTGTTGTATGTTATCGGACAATACATGCATGCTGAATTAGCAAGTAGAGTCTTGGCAGGAGTAGCAACTATCAGATCGAAGCTCAAAGCAGTAATAGGAAGTCTTAATCTGATTGCACAATCTCTAGAGATAAAAGAAGCGTTGCTCCGGAATCAAAAAGTACGGATAGAAGATTACCGTCAATCCCGCAGTCGCCTCTAATCAGTCCATCTACCCCCTCAGCATCTTCACCATCCATGGTGTAGACTCTCGCCTTTGCAGCAGGACGCTTTCCTTGAGCAGTGTTGACGGTTGGCTCCGCCTTTGGTAGCCTGCACTGTGCAGCAGTGTGCCCCAACTTGTTGCAATTGAAGCATTGAGGCCTCGTGTCGGAACAAGCACGAGCAAAGTGCCTCGGCTTCCCACACTTGAAGCACGTCAGTTCCCTGTTCTGAGTCTGACCTCCAGAACCTCCAGCAGCACCCACCATGGGCCGGTAAGATCCTGATGCAAACCCTCTACCAGCAGGACGCTGATACGGCCTCCTGTTCTGAAACCTACCCTTGTTCTGATTATTCTGAGAGCCCGACCTCATCGGCCCTCCAGTTCCAGCCCGGTTCAACCTCCGGTTCTTCATCAGCTCCACTTCAGTGGCTTTCTCCACCACTGATTGGAATCGCATGATTCCCAGTGGCCTCACTGAGTCCTCAATATCCGGCCTCAGTCCATTCACGAAGCGCTTGCACATGTAGCGCTCGTCAACATGATCATTAAAGAATTGAAAATGCTTCGCCAAAGACTCCAGCTTCGAAGCAAATTCCGGTACAGACATACCTCCCTGACGGAGTGTCAAAAACTGCGCCTCCCTCTCATCCCGGGCACTTGTCGGAAAATACTTTTCCAAGAACGCGGTCCGGAACGAGTTCCAGTGGATCTCTTCATGGTTGGCTTCCATGATTCCCCTGGTGCCCTTCCACCAGTATTCAGCATCTCCTAGCAGAAGATAAGTCGCCATGCCCACCTTGGCACCCTCAACAGTTTGCAGAACACCGAAAATCTTCTCGATTTCCTGGATCTAGAGATCCGCTGCGTCTGGATCAGTACCACCAGAGAACTTTGGTGGGTTTTGCCTCCTGAAGTCATTGAGGCCTTTGTTCTGGTCCAGAGTTATTTCCCTCTGGCGCTGATGCTGTTCACGTGCTTCTTCAGTAGCACGCCTCATGGCATTATCATTTGCCTGTGCTGTTACCGCTTGAGCCTGCGCTGTTACCGCTTGGGCCATAGTGGCCATCATCTCAGCTAGCTGGTTAGTATTCACCATATTCTGTTAAAGGAAGCAAACAGTCAGCACTCATCATAAGATAGCATCTAGCATCACTATACAATATGAGTAAGCAATAACTTCAATCAATTTTTAAGCGAAAAATCGCTTGCAGACAATCAATTTTCACTCTTTGCAGAGTCACACAACCTAGCACAGAAGACCTATTCCCCAACAACTCCCGAAAGACTCGACCGTGCTCTGATACCACAATGTAACACCCCGATTTCGGTGGCGTCACTTTAGTAACCAAAATAAACTTAATGCGGAAAAACGTGAATATTTTTTTTTCGATAATAACTAAGACAAGACTGAATTAAATAAAACCCAACAATAACAATAATCAGAACTAATATACAATATATAAACAGCCCCCGCTGTAGTAGTAACCTCGTCACGAGTAAACCTCCAGTGACGGAAAGAAAAGTAGCGCCCGTAGGCAATATATACAAACCAAATGAAAAGGGTGAAGTGCCCGCAACACCATCCCTCAAAACTGAGAATCAGCTGACCCAATGGTCTGAAAATAGGACCTCCTAAGTCCAACCAACTCTCTGTGATTCCCGTAAGGAAACCACACAAAAAGCTATAGGCAGATCTACCCTGTCCCCTAAGTAACAAATGAAGCAAGACTGTCAGAGCTAAAACTCTACTCCTACACTAATCCTAATTCGAGGAGCTCATGCCAACACTCAAAACTATGTGCTAGCATGATCGTCGTCTGAATCAGAATCCAGAACGACCAAGTCTACTAACCCTATCCGTCCTCCCCTCGCAACCGCAGTGCGCTCCGACGCTGGACTCACGGGCTTAGGGCCCGAACCCTGATCATCAATGATCGCAACGGAGGGTGCACTAGACCCTGCCGAAGGCACTCCCACTGGAATCTCCTCTGAGGGATCCTCCTCCTCTGGAGATGACGGTGGCGGCGGTGCTCCTCCGAATCCTGGTCCGCAGTGAACGCCCGGTGGCAAGTTGAAGCTGACAGAGCATCGCCTCAACACTCCTGACCTCAAGAGTCCTCCACTGTCCACGTGATCCTCCATGATACGCCCCGAATACGTCGCTCGATGGCTCGCGGGGTCAACCACCCACGACCCGGGGTCGTCCTGATCGATCATCTCATACCTAATCCCCCCCGAAGGGTGGACCATGGTGTACCAGTCCGCAATATTCATCTGATAAAAGGCGTTGTCCGCCAAAACACACACAGAAGACGCGAGGGTCAACTCTAAAGAACTATGTAGATAATAAACCCAATAGGTACAAATAATAGATAGCCACTTAGGCTTATAACTAGAGATATCATTCCTAGGGTTGCATGTTCCACAAAATCATAACGACAATAATAACAATTAGCATGTTCCAAGTAAGTTTATCAAATAGCAACCACACTCATCAACTAAGTCAGTATGCATGTTGCGTGATATGTATGCAGGTTAACCCAGTCAACCAATATGCAATCCGGAACGGATGGACATCATCGGATCAGCCCTTCACCAGCCACGGTGGTGCCATTTCGGCCCGTGATGTCTCTTACTCCCACTGGGTAGTCAGATCAGCAGTAAACCCGTAGGTCTGCCATTTCGGTCTGCTACAAGAGACGTCTACAAACGCTCTTTCACGGCATTCCGGGTCTTATGACCATTTTGGAAACCGACGAGGTCCAGAGTACGTCCTGTGTTAATACCTCATTAATGTTGCATGTATGCAAAATGATTAGTCAAACAACGTCTCCGACCTCACTCGACACGTCGCCACGTGTTCTAGGGAAGTTAAAGTCTCTAAAAGCTTACCCTAAGGTAAAGTCGATTCTGCGACCAAAAGACACACTTCATAACGACACATAGCTGCTCCAACAGCACCACCACACACGCTGCTCCAACAGCACAATAACACACGCTGCTCCAACAGCACAACAATAAACGCTGCTCCAACAGCACAACATCAAACGCTGCTCCAACAACACAACGACAACATACTCAACACTTGGATCCGACGACACTCCTCGTTTTCCAAAATTAAGATTTCACTTCCAATGCCTTCCTTCGAGGTTGTTATCATTACTTAAAGATTTAGAGGTTATTTAAGGTCTTATGAGTTTTCTTTATAAAATAGATTCCATTTTGTCTTATCGCAAGTCTTATACATTTGCAGGATCTCCCAATCCCAAGTCGCTTCCAGAGGATGTCTCGATCCACTAAACAAAATCAAGGCCCGAACCTCGTTCGTCCTATCAAACTTTCTCAAAACTCTCAAAATAAAATCGGCATGACCTGCCCGCTATTCTCACCATTCAGAATCTCAGATTTCCAGTGTAAAGCATATCTAAATCATCACAATCAACAACATGTCATATATCAAGAAATCTCAACATTAACACTTAGCACTTAGCATATAAAGCATGCACCACACATCCTAGATTACCCACATAGCACATAGCATGTAAGTCAATCTTCAAAAACATTCAGTAGATGAATCATCTACATTGTCAGCCGAAGCCTCAGAAAACATTTTCAATCACACACAATCTTAGTGCATAAACAGTAAACAATGTCGAAACATCGACCCTAAGCATTAACTAGAGATTCAGTGAGAAGCCCTCACCTGAAAGTTCTCCAGAACGATCAACTAGTGCTTCCTCGCACTCAAAGTGTTGGTCCTCAGAGAAATCCTCAAAAGCACCTTTACAACAAAATCACAGAATACTATAAGAATCTATCGAAAACTAAGCTATCGATACTTACTAAGGTTACTCGAGGTAATCTATACTCTAAGGTACGATAAACTAGCGCGAAAGGACAGGTTTTCGGAAAAGGAAATTTCTTCCTCCCCCCTCTAATAGGCTCGGCCACTTTGGCTAATTATGGGGCTCGATTTTTCTTCGATCAAACTTGGTTCCTATGCTTTCATAAGCCGTAACTAAGGGTATTCTGAACTCGGAAAAATTATCGGATCAAAAACTGTCGCAGGGGTATTTTGGTCATGATTTTTAACTTAGGATTTTCAAAACTGAAATCCCAAAAATAAAATTTTGCAGGGACGTTACTAACGACGTTTATGACAACTAATCCTACTAGCACTAAGCTAAGGCGATAGTTTTCAGCCTAGAGGTTGGAACTTTACTCAAAAACTACATAAATGGGTATTTTAGGCTAAAATCGATTCCGACGGAATTCCGGCGACATAACGGAAAATCTAATCCGGCAGAAGTGATCTTGGGCACATATAGAAGAGGTTTAGAATCAGAAATGAAAGATTCAGGATAGTTTTGCAAAAACCCATAAACTATCCACTCAGAAAACTCTACAGAAAAGCTATGGAAAAAGCGATCGGAGGTAAGGATTAGCGACTATACCTCGAAACCTTGAAGCAGCGACTAACGGATCAACGATCAAGCAAGTAATGAAGAAAATTCTTCTTCCTTCTTCCTTGTTGAAGCTCGCGGGTTTGAAGAGAGAAATGGAGGAGAATTTGAGTTTTTCTTCCTTTCTTTGCTATATATAAAAGGTGGAAATTCGCGGGAAAATGAAAGTTTCGCGAATCTGATTTTTCCGGCGTCATTCTCCATGAATTATTAGATATGTTTTGGCAAAAGAATTCCAAAACTATAAAGAGGTCTCCTTGTATTTTTGGCAACTAAAGCATAGTCGGTATAAAACTATTTTACCCGATAAGTTGCTTTTTGCATCGAATGTCGGAATAGAAAACTTCCTTCGGAAGAAAGATTGAAATCATCAAGAGAAATGGGTGTACGCGTGTAGAATATTCATTTGAAGCTCTGAATAGATAAAGTCCCCATAGTCGGGTGATTCTAGGGTTTTGAAATACCAGGGATTCGGTTTCGGCAAACTTCCGATGATTGGAATCGGACGTTCGTAGATCCTAGAGTTTCGCCTCGAAACGATTGTGATATATGGAAAAAGAGAAATTCTAACGTTTCTCTGAAGATTTTTGGAATTAACTGCCATCGTGCCTAAAAGTGAAAATTAGCTATATACTAGGGTTTCTGACCTAGGTTTAAGCGTAAAACGTTCGTACTATAACTTTTATCGATCATAATGAAATCCTTGAACTTTTCCTGAACTTTCTCCTTCATAAATATATTTCATTTAATAAACTTTCGTTCAGGTTTCCCTTCACATTACATCAACCCTAATCGTGAATAAGAAGTTTATTCACTTAGCATGAACTTAAAAACTCGGGCCTTACATCTGTCATAAACTAGACTTTAATAACAAAAAACAACAGCAAATGAGCCTTCCACTACGGGTGTCCATCGGGCGGTTACGGGCGGATTCAGGCCAAAACGTCGGTTTTGGTCGGGTGAAATTACACCAAACCACGGGCACGCCGCCGTCCGCCCATAACCATCGGATTTGTCGGGTTCGGTTTCATCGGTTAAACGGTTAGATCGGTCGGGTACAACGGTTGTTGATCTAAGAAAAAAATCACAAAAAAGAGAGAGGAGATGAGGAGTTCCAGGCAAAAATTCATAAAATCACATCTAATATACATAAATCCTGACTTCCTTGATAAATCAACATAAATGATAGTACAAAATTCTAGATCTATATATCTCAGACACGAAAGAAATACAAAATACAAAATCAATCAAGATCTTCACCACTATGGTGCTGCATGCAATCCCTCCGACAACGTCTTCACCATCAACGAAACCATGGCAACCGACAACGAAACCCCTCAACCGCGATGAGATCGCTTTTGCTGCGATGAAATCTCTTTGTTGACGATCGGGATCGCTTCCTCCACCTCAGAAGGAGAAGGAGGTGGAGCCATGGAGGTGTGGACTTGCTGTGATACACGATGGTTGGACTTGGAGGCTGGGGTTGAGGCTTGAGAGGTGATGGAGTGGCGGCTGAGGCTTGAGTGAGAGAGGTGGAGGCTTAGTGAGAGAAATACAGAGGTGGTGGAGGCTAGGGTTGAGGCATGAGAGGTGGTGGAGTGGCGGCTGATGCTTGAGAGTGGTGGAGGTTTAGTGAGAGAATCAGAGAGTGGAGGCTTGAGTGAGGCTAGGGTTTCTGAGAGAGTACATATCTGAATATATATGGTAGGGTTAGTGAATGTGAGTTGGGTTGTGGGATTGGGCTGGCCGGCTGGGCTTGTAACTTTTTTTTTTTAAGAGTTGGTTCGGTCGGTTCGGTCGGGCTTGAGCCCAAACCGAGACCGACCGACTTAAACCACTGCAAACCGTTTTTTTTTTCACCCGGTCCACCCGAACCCCGACCCGGACCGCCCGTTTTTGCCAAAAAGGCCTCGGTTTGGGCGGTTTCGGTTCGGGCCAAGCCCGTTTGGACAGGCCTACCTTCCACATAGAGTCCAAAGTAGATTTACGACTTAAGTACTCATGTAACAATTAAATAAAGTCTAATCTCAATTATAACTTAAACACTCATGTAAACAAAATTAAAACCTAAAAACCTGCATAGTAAATGAAATGTGTTATGAATAATTTGGATGACCATAATGGGCCAAGCCCTAGCCCATGTAACTTGGCATTTTCATCCATATTCACCCCTATAAGTACAAACTAGATATTATACCCGTGCGTTGCACGGGTTTAGTTACAATATTTTTTATCATTATATAAAAATTATTATTTATCATTCAATAATATATTTTGTTTATGAAAAAAAAATTGAAATGCAAAACTCAAGAAATTTTTTATTTTATGAATGTTGGTGTTTAATGTAAATAGTTTAGTAGTTTTTTACAATATAAATTTTTTCAATTTTAATTTAATTACTGTTTGATATATTTATTACAATTTTTTTGTTTGGATGCTTTTAATAAGCAACCACCCGTGCATTGCACGGGTTTACTTACAATATTTTTAAAAATTATATATAAACTATTATGATAAAATTAAATTAAAATTAAATTTGTTTTTCATTAAAAATATAGAAAATTTGTGTTAAAAAATTTCAATAAATATAATTAGAGTTTTTTGTGTGAAAATAATTAATAATACTCAAATATAATTATTGATATTTTATTATTAGTATAAAAACAATTTATAAATTTATTTATAATTTTAATATGAAAAATTATTTAAATTAATTTTAAATATTTAAATTTAGGAAAAAAGGTTAAGTAATAAGTGTTTAATATCATTAAATTGTAACAAAAAAAATTATCATAAAATAAGTTTTTTTCGTTGTTCTTTGGGTTAGTAATCTTAGGCTTTGGGGATGGTATGGTTACTATCTGGCTTTGCCATTTTTTTGATCCCTTTGAGGAGAGTTGTTAATCTTGTTATTTCCCTCACTTATAATTAAACTTTTGGAATTATAATAATTTATAACTTAAATAACGTAAAAGATTATCCAGTGAATTTAAATTTATTCAAGTTATTTGGATTCTAAATGTTTCCTCAAAATGATAGTCATGAGACTCATCCTTCGAGGCTCTAGGATCACGTTAAGTGGATAGCTCTTCCACAACAAAAATTTATACAACTTTGGACATTATTATTTTTCTCTATTATGCTTCCTCGAGTAGAGTAATTTTTACTCATGATATATTTTAATATTTTTTTCGATAATTCACATATATGTTTTAGTTAATATTAAATACCTTTTAGCGGCATTTTTTAAGTTTTAAAATTTTTATCTAAAATTATTTATTTAAAAATATTATTTGATTATAAATAATTTTAACTTTTAATATTTGTCAAATGCAAAACTTAAGACAATTTCATTTTTTTAAAGTCAATTTTAAGTTGATGAATGTTGTTATTAATGTAAGAAGTTGAATAGTTTTTGACAATAATTTTTTTTCAGTTTTTAATATATTTTTTACATAGAAAAATTATTGTTTCTTATTGTATTTTAATATAAATGTATGAGAGTTTTATGATCTAATGGATTTAATGTATACTGAAGTCTCATTTACATATAAATAGAAATATTTTAATTTTAAAACTATTTTAGCTTTATTATTTTTTAATAAATATTATTTTATCATTGACTTTTTTGTTGAAAGAATTTTATATTATAATTTAGTTTTTAATATTTTAGAAATGTAAAACTCAAGTAAAATTGAAGTTTTTGAATGTTATTATTTAATGTAAGTAGTTGAATAGTTTTTGATAATATGATTTTTTTCAGTTTTTTATTTTATTGTTTAATATATTTATTATAAAGAAAATTTTATTATTTAATACTATGCTTTTAATACAATGTAACACTTGTGTTTTGCTTATGTATTTAATGCAAAACTCAAGTGTGCTTTACATATACTAGATATTATACCCGTGCGTTGCACGAGTTTACTTACAATATTTTTTAACATTATATATAAATTATTATAGTTTAAATAAATAAAATAAATATTTTTTAATTATAATTGTAAATAAACTGTGTTAAGACATTTCAATAAATATTATTATATTTTTTGTATAAATAATTAATATTACTCAAATTTTATTATTGATATTTAATTATTAGCATAGAAATGATTTTTAGAAATAAAAAAAATTATGAAAAATTATTAAGTTAATTTGAAATATTTAAATTACGTAAAAAAATGTTAAGTGCTAGTGTCATGAAATAAATTTTAATATCATTTTTTATACTTTTGTTCTGGAAATGAACACTCAAGAATGGTATAAGCCTCAAACCCAAGTAAAGCATGAGTCTAGTTATAGCCTAATCCTGTAGAATAAATGTAACACCCTCTAAACCCCGCATATCATAAATCAGAGTAAAATGCATAACACAGAGGGTGTCACACTTATTCTCCAGAAACATAAATCAAAACACCTGTCATGCTCATAATAAATATATAAATTTTCCAACTTTAATGTCGCAACATCATATGCATAGCACAGCGGATTTATTTCAACTCCAAAATTTAACATAAAGAGAGTTCATAGGTAACTCTTAACATCAAGGTACAAAACTAAACGTTTCCCGGTGTTACATAACAGAGCATGACTCCCCTAACTAAACCGTAAATGAAAGACTAGCTCCTCCAACTAACCCTCGCGAGAAGCTCCACTATCTTCGGTACCTGAGCGATGTCGCATAGAACATCATTCCAACAGAAGGGTGAGAACTCAAATCATATGGATAAGCATAATAATAAATAATGTAAAAGCTTATCTATGCTCCACATAAATTACTCACATTCACTAACAAATAATAAATTATGTAATTTTAACATAATTAATCAAGTTCACAGTTATGGCAAATACTCCTTAAATTATAGCTCAATTAGAACATATATAATAGTCTCTAATTACCACCACATCAAATCTCTCCAAAAATATCACCATAACACATATGACTCAAGTGAGACCCGTGCAAATGCCTTTGGTACCAAAGTTGTTATCCTTAGCGGTATCACCGTGTCCACTCCAGACAGATAACCACCAATAAAACCCTCGCTCTAGGCTTCAAAACCACTCCAGTTTTGGGACAAGTCACTAGCCTCCACGAGAACTAGCAAACATTGCCTCTTGACAACTATGCAGTGTACTGTGCAAAACTCAACTAACATATGCATATTCAGACCATCTCCAAGTCCTAATTATTTTAGCATATTCATCACCAGTTGCACAAAACACATATTACATGTTATCAATTATACAACTTGCAATCACAACAACTTAGCATCTCAAACATAACATCAATTCAGAAACAACATCATATAATGATTATTAAAAATAGATGTAAATTAAATATAATTCATATATAACATGTTCTGCAACTATTTCCTAAAGACTGGATTTCTCTCTAAATTTTCCCAAAAACTCGCCACATGCTCATGCTCGCCATCTCGCGACATCTCACTGCACAACTCGCCATGTCGCGACATCTCACGACATCTCCCTACGCAACTCGCCATGTCGCTGAATAACTCGCCATGTCGCGACATCTCACGACATCTCCCTACGCAACTCGCCATGTCGCGACATCTTGCGACATCTTCCTGCGCAACTCGCCATGTGCGCGCACCACACATCTAATGAACTATTAAACAGATGTAAATTATCAAATATACTCAGAAAAATCTAATATTTTTATCATGGTTCTGTATACACGTTTTGTAAACCTCTATAAATTTTCAAGTCACAATTCGAAGTACAAAAATCAGGAAAAATCGTACACTAACCGCAGTTCGTAAGAAACTGGACAGCTTAACCTATACTCACTAAAATACACATAACTCGAGCTACAGACGTCGGAATGACGTGAAACCAGTGGCAAAAGTTTCGTAACAGAAAAACCTACAACTTTTATGAAGACTACTTCTTCAAATTCGGCCACTAACATAGCACGAAAAAGGGTACAAGAGAACGTAAATTTCTGCGCATCATGCAAGCCTATCATCTACCCCCAAAATCATCTAAAAACCAAACCCTAACTATTTCAATTTGGGAATTTTTGCAACCTAGGGTTCCTAAATCATGCTTTCTATCATTATCCACTATCATACCAATCCATAAAACATGAATTCAAACCCTTACCTCTTGTAGATCAATTCTAAGTTTTCTGCTCTTTTCTCGTCTCCTTCTTCTCTGTTTTCACGCTTTCTCCTTCTCTGTTCTGCTCTTCTAATTCTGATTTCTCTTTCTTTCTTTTTTCTATTTATTTCACTCCTAACCTTAAACTAGTATTACTAGTGGGATCCACTCTATATATCACACAAACCCAACAACCTTATATAATTTAATCTTATCTCACTCAAATACAAATTAAATAAATTACTCACTCCATATATCACATAATAACTTAATTATCTAATAAAATCACTTAATCACCTTATCATCTAATTAAATCACATAATCATCTAATTAAATCACATAAACTATCAAATTACCATATAACATAATAATAATTAAAATAAAATACTAAATAACCTAATAACAGGAAAAAAAAAAAAAAAAAAAAAAATGGGGTGTTACAACTGTCCCCTACTTAAGAATTTTCGCCCTCGAAAATTACCTTAAACGAACAATTCGAGGTCGGACTCCTTCTATCCTACTAACCAAAACAGTATCGATTGTGTCGTAAACACATATCGAATACAAAAGGGATTCAACATGCTAATAAACCTAGCCTATTGACCGACCATGCTCGGATATCACTAATGTAACACCCTCTAAACCCCGCGTAAATATTATAGCTTAAATCAGAGTAAAATGCATAACACAGAGGGTGTCACACTTATTCTCCAGAAACATAAATCAAAACACCTGTCATGCTCATAATAAATATATAAATTTTCCAACTTTAATGTCGCAACATCATATGCATAGCACAGCGGATTTATTTCAACTCCAAAATTTAACATAAAGAGAGTTCATAGGTAACTCTTAACATCAAGGTACAAAACTAAACGTTTCCCGGTGTTACATAACAGAGCATGACTCCCCTAACTAAACCGTAAATGAAAGACTAGCTCCTCCAACTAACCCTCGCGAGAAGCTCCACTATCTTCGGTACCTGAGCGATGTCGCATAGAACATCATTCCAACAGAAGGGTGAGAACTCAAATCATATGGATAAGCATAATAATAAATAATGTAAAAGCTTATCTATGCTCCACATAAATTACTCACATTCACTAACAAATAATAAATTATGTAATTTTAACATAATTAATCAAGTTCACAGTTATGGCAAATACTCCTTAAATTATAGCTCAATTAGAACATATATAATAGTCTCTAATTACCACCACATCAAATCTCTCCAAAAATATCACCATAACACATATGACTCAAGTGAGACCCGTGCAAATGCCTTTGGTACCAAAGTTGTTATCCTTAGCGGTATCACCGTGTCCACTCCAGACAGATAACCACCAATAAAACCCTCGCTCTAGGCTTCAAAACCACTCCAGTTTTGGGACAAGTCACTAGCCTCCACGAGAACTAGCAAACATTGCCTCTTGACAACTATGCAGTGTACTGTGCAAAACTCAACTAACATATGCATATTCAGACCATCTCCAAGTCCTAATTATTTTAGCATATTCATCACCAGTTGCACAAAACACATATTACATGTTATCAATTATACAACTTGCAATCACAACAACTTAGCATCTCAAACATAACATCAATTCAGAAACAACATCATATAATGATTATTAAAAATAGATGTAAATTAAATATAATTCATATATAACATGTTCTGCAACTATTTCCTAAAGACTGGATTTCTCTCTAAATTTTCCCAAAAACTCGCCACATGCTCATGCTCGCCATCTCGCGACATCTCACTGCACAACTCGCCATGTCGCGACATCTCACGACATCTCCCTACGCAACTCGCCATGTCGCTGAATAACTCGCCATGTCGCGACATCTCACGACATCTCCCTACGCAACTCGCCATGTCGCGACATCTTGCGACATCTTCCTGCGCAACTCGCCATGTGCGCGCACCACACATCTAATGAACTATTAAACAGATGTAAATTATCAAATATACTCAGAAAAATCTAATATTTTTATCATGGTTCTGTATACACGTTTTGTAAACCTCTATAAATTTTCAAGTCACAATTCGAAGTACAAAAATCAGGAAAAATCGTACACTAACCGCAGTTCGTAAGAAACTGGACAGCTTAACCTATACTCACTAAAATACACATAACTCGAGCTACAGACGTCGGAATGACGTGAAACCAGTGGCAAAAGTTTCGTAACAGAAAAAACTACAACTTTTATGAAGACTACTTCTTCAAATTCGGCCACTAACATAGCACGAAAAAGGGTACAAGAGAACGTAAATTTCTGCGCATCATGCAAGCCTATCATCTACCCCCAAAATCATCTAAAAACCAAACCCTAACTATTTCAATTTGGGAATTTTTGCAACCTAGGGTTCCTAAATCATGCTTTCTATCATTATCCACTATCATACCAATCCATAAAACATGAATTCAAACCCTTACCTCTTGTAGATCAATTCTAAGTTTTCTGCTCTTTTCTCGTCTCCTTCTTCTCTGTTTTCACGCTTTCTCCTTCTCTGTTCTGCTCTTCTAATTCTGATTTCTCTTTCTTTCTTTTTTCTATTTATTTCACTCCTAACCTTAAACTAGTATTACTAGTGGGATCCACTCTATATATCACACAAACCCAACAACCTTATATAATTTAATCTTATCTCACTCAAATACAAATTAAATAAATTACTCACTCCATATATCACATAATAACTTAATTATCTAATAAAATCACTTAATCACCTTATCATCTAATTAAATCACATAATCATCTAATTAAATCACATAAACTATCAAATTACCATATAACATAATAATAATTAAAATAAAATACTAAATAACCTAATAACAGAAAAAAAAAAAAAAAAAAAAAAAATGGGGTGTTACAACTGTCCCCTACTTAAGAATTTTCGCCCTCGAAAATTACCTTAAACGAACAATTCGAGGTCGGACTCCTTCTATCCTACTAACCAAAACAGTATCGATTGTGTCGTAAACACATATCGAATACAAAAGGGATTCAACATGCTAATAAACCTAGCCTATTGACCGACCATGCTCGGATATCACTAATGTAACACCCTCTAAACCCCGCGTAAATATTATAGCTTAAATCAGAGTAAAATGCATAACACAGAGGGTGTCACACTTATTCTCTAGAAACATAAATCAAAACACATGTCATGCTCATAATAAATATATAAATTTTCCAACTTTAATGTCGCAACATCATATGCATAGCACAACGGATTTATTTCAACTCCAAAATTTAACATAAAGAGAGTTCATAGGTAACTCTTAACATCAAGGTACAAAACTAAACGTTTCCCGGTGTTACATAACAGAGCATGACTCCCCTAACTAAACCGTAAATGAAAGACTAGCTCCTCCAACTAACCCTCGCGAGAAGCTCCACTATCTTCGGTACCTGAGCGATGTCGCATAGAACATCATTCCAACAGAAGGGTGAGAACTCATATCATATGGATAAGCATAATAATAAATAATGTAAAAGCTTATCTATGCTCCACATAAATTACTCACATTCACTAACAAATAATAAATTATGTAATTTTAACATAATTAATCAAGTTCACAGTTATGGCAAATACTCCTTAAATTATAGCTCAATTAGAACATATATAATAGTCTCTAATTACCACCACATCAAATCTCTCCAAAAATATCACCATAACACATATGACTCAAGTGAGACCCGTGCAAATGCCTTTGGTACCAAAGTTGTTATCCTTAGCGGTATCACCGTGTCCACTCCAGACAGATAACCACCAATAAAGCCCTCGCTTTAGGCTTCAAAACCACTCCAGTTTTGGGACAAGTCACTAGCCTCCACGAGAACTAGCAAACATTGCCTCTTGACAACTATGCAGTGTACTGTGCAAAACTCAACTAACATATGCATATTCAGACCATCTCCAAGTCCTAATTATTTTAGCATATTCATCACCAGTTGCACAAAACACATATTACATGTTATCAATTATACAACTTGCAATCACAACAACTTAGCATCTCAAACATAACATCAATTCAGAAACAACATCATATAATGATTATTAAAAATAGATGTAAATTAAATATAATTCATATATAACAGGTTCTGCAACTATTTCCTAAAGACTGGATTTCTCTCTAAATTTTCCCAAAAACTCGCCACATGCTCATGCTCGCCATCTCGCGACATCTCACTGCACAACTCGCCATGTCGCGACATCTCACGACATCTCCCTACGCAACTCGCCATGTCGCTGAATAACTCGCCATGTCGCGACATCTCACGACATCTCCCTACGCAACTCGCCATGTCGCGACATCTTGCGACATCTTCCTGCGCAACTCGCCATGTGCGCGCACCACACATCTAATGAACTATTAAACAGATGTAAATTATCAAATATACTCAGAAAAATCTAATATTTTTATCATGGTTCTGTATACACGTTTTGTAAACCTCTATAAATTTTCAAGTCACAATTCGAAGTACAAAAATCAGGAAAAATCGTACACTAACCGCAGTTCGTAAGAAACTGGACAGCTTAACCTATACTCACTAAAATACACATAACTCGAGCTACAGACGTCGGAATGACGTGAAACCAGTGGCAAAAGTTTCGTAACAGAAAAACCTACAACTTTTATGAAGACTACTTCTTCAAATTCGGCCACTAACATAGCACGAAAAAGGGTACAAGAGAACGTAAATTTCTGCGCATCATGCAAGCCTATCATCTACCCCAAAAATCATCTAAAAACCAAACCCTAACTATTTCAATTTGGGAATTTTTGCAACCTAGGGTTCCTAAATCATGCTTTCTATCATTATCCACTATCATACCAATCCATAAAACATGAATTCAAGCCCTTACCTCTTGTAGATCAATTCTAAGTTTTCTGCTCTTTTCTCGTCTCCTTCTTCTCTGTTTTCACGCTTTCTCCTTCTCTGTTCTGCTCTTCTAATTCTGATTTCTCTTTCTTTCTTTTTTCTATTTATTTCACTCCTAACCTTAAACTAGTATTACTAGTGGGATCCACTCTATATATCACACAAACCCAACAACCTTATATAATTTAATCTTATCTCACTCAAATACAAATTAAATAAATTACTCACTCCATATATCACATAATAACTTAATTATCTAATAAAATCACTTAATCACCTTATCATCTAATTAAATCACATAATCATCTAATTAAATCACATAAACTATCAAATTACCATATAACATAATAATAATTAAAATAAAATACTAAATAACCTAATAACAGAAAAAAAAAAAAAAAAAATGGGGTGTTACAACTGTCCCCTACTTAAGAATTTTCGCCCTCGAAAATTACCTTAAACGAACAATTCGAGGTCGGACTCCTTCTATCCTACTAACCAAAACAGTATCGATTGTGTCGTAAACACATATCGAATACAAAAGGGATTCAACATGCTAATAAACCTAGCCTATTGACCGACCATGCTCGGATATCACTAATGTAACACCCTCTAAACCCCGCGTAAATATTATAGCTTAAATCAGAGTAAAATGCATAACACAGAGGGTGTCACACTTATTCTCTAGAAACATAAATCAAAACACATGTCATGCTCATAATAAATATATAAATTTTCCAACTTTAATGTCGCAACATCATATGCATAGCACAGCGGATTTATTTCAACTCCAAAATTTAACATAAAGAGAGTTCATAGGTAACTCTTAACATCAAGGTACAAAACTAAACGTTTCCCGGTGTTACATAACAGAGCATGACTCCCCTAACTAAACCGTAAATGAAAGACTAGCTCCTCCAACTAACCCTCGCGAGAAGCTCCACTATCTTCGGTACCTGAGCGATGTCGCATAGAACATCATTCCAACAGAAGGGTGAGAACTCATATCATATGGATAAGCATAATAATAAATAATGTAAAAGCTTATCTATGCTCCACATAAATTACTCACATTCACTAACAAATAATAAATTATGTAATTTTAACATAATTAATCAAGTTCACAGTTATGGCAAATACTCCTTAAATTATAGCTCAATTAGAACATATATAATGGTCTCTAATTACCACCACATCAAATCTCTCCAAAAATATCACCATAACACATATGACTCAAGTGAGACCCGTGCAAATGCCTTTGGTACCAAAGTTGTTATCCTTAGCGGTATCACCGTGTCCACTCCAGACAGATAACCACCAATAAAGCCCTCGCTTTAGGCTTCAAAACCACTCCAGTTTTGGGACAAGTCACTAGCCTCCACGAGAACTAGCAAACATTGCCTCTTGACAACTATGCAGTGTACTGTGCAAAACTCAACTAACATATGCATATTCAGACCATCTCCAAGTCCTAATTATTTTAGCATATTCATCACCAGTTGCAGAAAACACATATTACATGTTATCAATTATACAACTTGCAATCACAACAACTTAGCATCTCAAACATAACATCAATTCAGAAACAACATCATATAATGATTATTAAAAATAGATGTAAATTAAATATAATTCATATATAACAGGTTCTGCAACTATTTCCTAAAGACTGGATTTCTCTCTAAATTTTCCCAAAAACTCGCCACATGCTCATGCTCGCCATCTCGCGACATCTCACTGCACAACTCGCCATGTCGCGACATCTCACGACATCTCCCTACGCAACTCGCCATGTCGCTGAATAACTTGCCATGTCGCGACATCTCACGACATCTCCCTACGCAACTCGCCATGTCGCGACATCTTGCGACATCTTCCTGCGCAACTCGCCATGTGCGCGCACCACACATCTAATGAACTATTAAACAGATGTAAATTATCAAATATACTCAGAAAAATCTAATATTTTTATCATGGTTCTGTATACACGTTTTGTAAACCTCTATAAATTTTCAAGTCACAATTCGAAGTACAAAAATCAGGAAAAATCGTACACTAACCGCAGTTCGTAAGAAACTGGACAGCTTAACCTATACTCACTAAAATACACATAACTCGAGCTACAGACGTCGGAATGACGTGAAACCAGTGGCAAAAGTTTCGTAACAGAAAAACCTACAACTTTTATGAAGACTACTTCTTCAAATTCGGCCACTAACATAGCACGAAAAAGGGTACAAGAGAACGTAAATTTCTGCGCATCATGCAAGCCTATCATCTACCCCAAAAATCATCTAAAAACCAAACCCTAACTATTTCAATTTGGGAATTTTTGCAACCTAGGGTTCCTAAATCATGCTTTCTATCATTATCCACTATCATACCAATCCATAAAACATGAATTCAAGCCCTTACCTCTTGTAGATCAATTCTAAGTTTTCTGCTCTTTTCTCGTCTCCTTCTTCTCTGTTTTCACGCTTTCTCCTTCTCTGTTCTGCTCTTCTAATTCTGATTTCTCTTTCTTTCTTTTTTCTATTTATTTCACTCCTAACCTTAAACTAGTATTACTAGTGGGATCCACTCTATATATCACACAAACCCAACAACCTTATATAATTTAATCTTATCTCACTCAAATACAAATTAAATAAATTACTCACTCCATATATCACATAATAACTTAATTATCTAATAAAATCACTTAATCACCTTATCATCTAATTAAATCACATAATCATCTAATTAAATCACATAAACTATCAAATTACCATATAACATAATAATAATTAAAATAAAATACTAAATAACCTAATAACAGAAAAAAAAAAAAAAAAATGGGGTGTTACAACTGTCCCCTACTTAAGAATTTTCGCCCTCGAAAATTACCTTAAACGAACAATTCGAGGTCGGACTCCTTCTATCCTACTAACCAAAACAGTATCGATTGTGTCGTAAACACATATCGAATACAAAAGGGATTCAACATGCTAATAAACCTAGCCTATTGACCGACCATGCTCGGATATCACTAATGTAACACCCTCTAAACCCCGCGTAAATATTATAGCTTAAATCAGAGTAAAATGCATAACACAGAGGGTGTCACACTTATTCTCTAGAAACATAAATCAAAACACATGTCATGCTCATAATAAATATATAAATTTTCCAACTTTAATGTCGCAACATCATATGCATAGCACAGCGGATTTATTTCAACTCCAAAATTTAACATAAAGAGAGTTCATAGGTAACTCTTAACATCAAGGTACAAAACTAAACGTTTCCCGGTGTTACATAACAGAGCATGACTCCCCTAACTAAACCGTAAATGAAAGACTAGCTCCTCCAACTAACCCTCGCGAGAAGCTCCACTATCTTCTGTACCTGAGCGATGTCGCATAGAACATCATTCCAACAGAAGGGTGAGAACTCATATCATATGGATAAGCATAATAATAAATAATGTAAAAGCTTATCTATGCTCCACATAAATTACTCACATTCACTAACAAATAATAAATTATGTAATTTTAACATAATTAATCAAGTTCACAGTTATGGCAAATACTCCTTAAATTATAGCTCAATTAGAACATATATAATAGTCTCTAATTACCACCACATCAAATCTCTCCAAAAATATCACCATAACACATATGACTCAAGTGAGACCCGTGCAAATGCCTTTGGTACCAAAGTTGTTATCCTTAGCGGTATCACCGTGTCCATTCCAGACAGATAACCACCAATAAAGCCCTCGCTTTAGGCTTCAAAACCACTCCAGTTTTGGGACAAGTCACTAGCCTCCACGAGAACTAGCAAACATTGCCTCTTGACAACTATGCAGTGTACTGTGCAAAACTCAACTAACATATGCATATTCAGACCATCTCCAAGTCCTAATTATTTTAGCATATTCATCACCAGTTGCACAAAACACATATTACATGTTATCAATTATACAACTTGCAATCACAACAACTTAGCATCTCAAACATAACATCAATTCAGAAACAACATCATATAATGATTATTAAAAATAGATGTAAATTAAATATAATTCATATATAACAGGTTCTGCAACTATTTCCTAAAGACTGGATTTCTCTCTAAATTTTCCCAAAAACTCGCCACATGCTCATGCTCGCCATCTCGCGACATCTCACTGCACAACTCGCCATGTCGCGACATCTCACGACATCTCCCTACGCAACTCGCCATGTCGCTGAATAACTCGCCATGTCGCGACATCTCACGACATCTCCCTACGCAACTCGCCATGTCGCGACATCTTGCGACATCTTCCTGCGCAACTCGCCATGTGCGCGCACCACACATCTAATGAACTATTAAACAGATGTAAATTATCAAATATACTCAGAAAAATCTAATATTTTTATCATGGTTCTGTATACACGTTTTGTAAACCTCTATAAATTTTCAAGTCACAATTCGAAGTACAAAAATCAGGAAAAATCGTACACTAACCGCAGTTCGTAAGAAACTGGACAGCTTAACCTATACTCACTAAAATACACATAACTCGAGCTACAGACGTCGGAATGACGTGAAACCAGTGGCAAAAGTTTTGTAACAGAAAAACCTACAACTTTTATGAAGACTACTTCTTCAAATTCGGCCACTAACATAGCACGAAAAAGGGTACAAGAGAACGTAAATTTCTGCGCATCATGCAAGCCTATCATCTACCCCCAAAATCATCTAAAAACCAAACCCTAACTATTTCAATTTGGGAATTTTTGCAACCTAGGGTTCCTAAATCATGCTTTCTATCATTATCCACTATCATACCAATCCATAAAACATGAATTCAAACTCTTACCTCTTGTAGACCAGTTCTAAGTTTTCTGCTCTTTTCTCGTCTCCTTCTTCTCTGTTTTCACGCTTTCTCCTTCTCTGTTCTGCTCTTCTAATTCTGATTTCTCTTTCTTTCTTTTTTCTATTTATTTCACTCCTAACCTTAAACTAGTATTACTAGTGGGATCCACTCTATATATCACACAAACCCAACAACCTTATATAATTTAATCTTATATCACTCAAATACAAATTAAATAAATTACTCACTCCATATATCACATAATAACTTAATTATCTAATAAAATCACTTAATCACCTTATCATCTAATTAAATCACATAATCATCTAATTAAATCACATAAACTATCAAATTACCATATAACATAATAATAATTAAAATAAAATACTAAATAACCTAATAACAGAAAAAAAAAAAAAATGGGGTGTTACAATAAATGCCGAATGATCCTTTGCAATGATCATAAAGTCCCCTTTTATAGAGGTTACATGAAACCCTAACTTTGCCACTAATGGGGCTTGTTGGGTCGTACCTCACTCGGCCCAACTCCCTTACATACATCAACCGCCCCTGGCGCTTGCCCTAAGGGGTCCCTAATCTCCTAAGTCTTTTCTCTCGCCCCTAGCGAGTTCCTCTCGTTTAGGTCTTGTTCGTCCCTGGGCAAGTTCCTCTAGGGTGTGGGGGCTCGCCTAATCCAACTTTTTACCAAGAAAGTCATTTGTTGTGACTTGTCAAGGTCAAGAAGAATAAATTAATTTTAAATTTTAGAATTATGATAAGTGATAACTTAAATAGCTTAAAATATTATCAAGCGAATTTAAATTTATTTAACTTATTTGGTTTCCGAATGTTTTCTCAAAGCCGATAGCCCAGAGACTTATAATCTCTCGAGGTTCTACGATCACACTAAATGGATATGCCTCTCACAACGAACATTTATTCAACTTTGACCATTATTATTTTTCTCTATTATGCTTCCTTAAGTAAATTTTTTTTTTTACAACAAAAGATGAATATTATTAATAGCAAATGATTCATGAGAACAACCCTCTCATGGATAAGTAATTTTTACTAATATATCATAGATCAAAATTATTATTAGATATTTTTTCAATAATGCACATATATGTTATAGTTAACTTTAAATTCATTTTAGCGGCGCTTTTTAATTTTAAAACTATTTATCTACATTATTTATTAAAAATATTATTTTATTATTAACTAATTTTAATTTTCAATATTTGTCAAATGCAAAACTAAAGAAAATTTCAGTTTTTTTTTAACAAAATTAATTTTTAATATTGAAAATAATTTTTTTTAGTTTTTAATTTGAGAATTATATGGTTTAATGCATTTAATACTCCTTGCTAATGAGTTTAATGCAAAAGCTCAAGTGAGCTTTACATATATATATAGATGAGATGCATCAAGATGAGCACTCCTCATTCACACTATTATCTCTTCTTTTGCTCTCTTCTCTCTATAGACTCTTGCTTCTCTCTACCTCTTCTCTTCTATATACTTGTTATGCTCACACTTATTCTTAATACGTTATCAGCACGAGTGTGCTCTTTATCTCTTCAAGGATCAAGCAAGGGAATATCATCTGTTCTTCATTAATATCTTTTTTCTTTTCATATAATCTTCTCCCTCGTTATTTCACTTATTCTTAATACGTTATCAGCACGAGTGTGCTCTTTATCTCTTCAAGGATCAAGCAAGGGAATATCATTTGTTCTTCATCCATATCTTTTTTCTTTTCATATAATCTTCTCCCTCGTTATTTCACTTGTTTGCATTTCATGTGATTTTTGCAATTTTTTTTTTAATACTCATTTGGATCTACAATTCTACATCCAATATATGCTTCTGTCTCTTTACGTTATCATTTTGTATTGTCCTTATTTACATTTTTTTTTTCTTTTTCCTTTTTACGTTATTTCTTTCGATCGTTTTTTTCCTTCTTCACGTTATATTTTGTTTTTTTGTGTATCCTTCTGTTCCGGTATGGAACTATCAAGCAAGGGCTAACCAGTTTGAGAGCGATAGAAAACTGACAAAATGAGAAAATACGTGAAAAGTTAGATCCCCCACCGCTTGGGTGGTATCTGATATTTATAGATTGAGTTTCGGTCCGCCCGGACCATGGGTTGCATGACCCATATTTACATTAGGCTGATAAGCCCAACTAATCAATAAGCCCATATCAGACCACAAGCCCACAAGACACCGAGTCTTAAAAGCTTTAAGATGAAGTGTGTCTTTTTTTGAGCCCACAAGTAATCAACTCACCCAACACTACACAAAAACTAACAAGTAATTGACACGCCCAAAATGTGCAAAGGAAATAATGGGCACACATGCTCCGAAATCAAAATTTAAAAGGCATAAAAGCTAAGTAGTCATTCCTTTGACATTTCAACTTTTGCTGTTACTTCTTGATCTTTGTGTAGCGCGTGCAAGTTGACCCAAATCGTCTCTTCACATCAATCACAACCTCACTGTCATTATCATGATTAATTTTCTCTTCCCCTAAACCATGATCACAACCTGCTCTCATAATACCACAAGTAATAATGCACAATAATTTGAAACTTAGACAAAATAAAAGTTAAAGACTTAAATGTAAATCAATAATATGGAACACACTTACTTCACATCGCTTGCACATTCATCTATGCTCAGTGTAATGCATCCTTTGTAAGATGAACTTTATCATAAAAAACGATATTGTTTAATATCACCCAAAGGACGATATTGTTTAATATCGCCCAATAATCTTATCATTTTTCTATCAAGTTCGAATACGACTTTTCATCAGAATCATCCCGCCTTTCTTTACTGTATATAGTAAAATACTCTTGAGTAAATCTCAAAAATTTTGTAAAGTTTAAACTTAATCAACTACTTTGGAATCATAAGGCCTTTGTGTATATAACTTAGTCAAAATTTTCATTTTTGACATAGTTATTCATGGAAATCAAAGTCACGATATTTGATTTCATTAATATGCTCGCGTGGAGACTTGTGCTTATTTTGGACAAGCTTAAATCCAATTTAAGGCTGTGCTTATGAATTCGTGGTCAAATGCTCTTGTTTTAAGAGACTTACTCTTTTCTCAATTGTCTGACGTCGCCCAATTGATAGACCTTAGTTGATAAGTTTCCGCTATGGGAATAAATGAAATGCTACGCCCTTGAACATTTTTAAAAAGGTTATGCCTCGTTAAAAACTCTCCCGCCTGGGGTAGAGAAAAGAGTGCATATGAAATGTTACGCCCTTGAACATTTTTAAAAAGGTTATGCCTCGTTAAAAACTCTCCCGCCTGGGGTAGAGAAAAGAGTGCATACCTGTTATTCTTTTCTTTTTCTGTACATAATGTTGTATGCTTTGACTGTTTTTAGTCAACTCATCACCTGTCAACTCATCACCTTGTTAGCATGAGATAAAATATAATATAACATTGACAATATCAAAACATGTAAGAAACGGACAAACATGCAAATTGTACAGGAACAATATTCAAAATCCAAAACCTTAAAGAAATTAGTTTTCTCAGTATTATGAATGAGTTTTCTCAATTACTAAACTAAGTAGCAAAAACACAATGGAAAACTTCTTATGATCAAACTCAAACACACAACACCCAAACCTAAAGTTTTCTAAGTGAAATGGCAGTTTAACATGAAAGTTGGCCAAATAATATAAGGCATAGCATCAGAGACATTTGATAACCAACACAAAGTCAAGGACTCAAGGTAACTTTTTTCCAAACAGCAACATTATACCTTCTTGAACTTCTTTTGAACTCACATAGAGAACTTATCAAATATATGGTAGGCACATTTTGAGCACACTTCAAACTGGGATTCATTATTCCCAACATATCTCAAAAAGCAATCAGATCTAAAATCAAGGTGGAAGCAACCTAGTGGTACAAATATTCCACAAAATCATGATTTCTCGCATAAAACACAGGCAGTGAAAATCATATCATCAAACAGGTATGCACCAATGAATTTCTATTCAAACATTTTGTCAAGCATATAGCAGGTAATAAAACCAAAACAGAATCATGAAAGAAAATGAAAGCCAATGTGAAACGTTCAAATGAGATGGAAAGCATTAACTTCAGAATCAACTTTGGCTTAAAAGAAAGATTTGTCAAACCAGGACTTTGTCTCAGTTCCAGATTTTATGCACTCTTCAAAGAGCTGATTCTGGCTCTCATATTTTTATTCAAGCTTGTCAGGGTGATTTGACGAGGCTTCTTCCTATTCTGCTTTTCCTTCAAGCATTTCAATTGTAGTTGCATTTCATTATGGATAACACATGAAACAAGTAACAATTAGAAATGGATGCCACTGTGTAATAATATGGCCATACACAAGAAATCCTAATAAAAGCGAAAACAGAATCTGCAGTTGACAATTCTTAAAGTAGCAGTATTATGTAAGTCAGATGGAGTTAAGCTAGCATACTAATATTGAAATCATTATTTCAACTCCAATTTAAGCATGATTGAACCAATGGCCTGTCATAAAAAGATACGCACAAGAAACTCCAAAAAGCTAAGTTTTAACGAGATAGAAGGCAACAATTATGAGCAGGAAACAATTGACAATAACCAACTTGCAACATAACAATCCTCTTTTACTGTGAAACAATCATACTAGCATTTATTCTTCCACTTTCAAAGCATTCAGTGCTAAACAATAAGGTGTTAAACAATAAGGGAAGTAAAGACATTATAATCCTCATCATGATTTCAATCTCAACTCGCAAGTCCCATCATATTTATGTGAATGATAAGAATTTAGATGTGCAAATAACTAAAACCTGTGAACAGAGAGCAAAGCTCCCAAAGCAAAGGCATTTCAAAGTCATCCTTGCTATTTGTGAAAAGAAACCAGCCACTGGCTCTCAGAACTCATGATAAAATGCCAATACACTTGATAAAGGTTAAATCATGGTTTCTCTTGTATGAAACTATGCAGGTATGTATCCTTGCACACTTTAACCATAAGATAAGCACCCAAGACATGTAAACTACTAGAGAACTAAAAAGAAGATGCATTCCAAATTTCTCGAACAATTAGCAAGCACTACATGACAACTAAAGTAACCAGTTTTAAGTTTTAATGAGTGCAAGTAAGTGGAAACCGCAGCTAGTAGAATGAATGTGGAATGTAGAGGAATCGATAAACCGGATTGTAGGCGAGATAAGGAATTATCTGAACCCCAAACTTTAAACAATCGTCATAGAGCCCAAGCAAATTTACATTTCCAAGGAATTGGAGACTCAAAAGTTAAAGTCAGGAGAACCACATGGTATTGAAGAACAAACTTTAATTAACCAATTCATCAAACGCTTAAACAACATGAAAATTATATCAGAATTATCAAAGGATGGATGTGAAAATTAGACATGAATGAATCAAAGGAAATTCAGTCAGTCATTGCATCAAACGAATGACAGGCTCAAACATGAGAATGTTCCCCTGTTCCGCACATCTGGCATGTTCCCTTCATCTTCATCTGGCATGTTCCCCTCTGTTCCGCACATCGGACACAGAAAAGAGAATGACAAAATTAGTTCCAGAGTTTTGATAATCAAAGGATATTAACAAAAACCAACAGAAGATAGAAGAAAAATTGAAGGAAATGGGATATGTTTCAGCAATCCTGAATCAGGTCTGGCTCGCCCTTGGCGTTGAGCACCACAGGTGAGAGATAGAGATGTCAGTTAACACTTGTTTGCCGTTGAACTTTCAACGCCGGCGAAACTTGCTCGCCAGAATTTCACCGCCGAAGCGAACGTATTCGCCAAGATTGTGTCGCCAAAGCGAACATACTCGCTATACTTCCATCGCCACAGCAAGCGTGTTCGCCAGAACTCCATCGCCGCAGCAAACGTGTTGAGATTGCCTCATATGTAAAGTTGAAGTGAAGAAATCGTTCACCAATTTCATCGAACAGTTTGCGTGCCAATCCGATTCTCCACAATTTCTTCTTGATCTGATCCAATTTTTCATGTTGAATCAAACACAGAAGAGAGTAACGAATTTAATTTCCAACTATTGGTAATCAAAGTACAAAACTAATAGAATCAAAACTGAACAGAAGGTATAAGAAAAATTCCAAAAGAACGAGGATGCGTATCCGTTTTTTAGAGTGGTCCTGAATCAATTTGGCCTGATGTCACTCAGTCGAGCATGGACGAGTTCGATTCAGAGGTTGCGGTTGAGACAGCATGAGCGGTTGCAACTCCGAACTTGCAGTTGAGACAAAATGATAGTGGGCGGTTTCAACTCGAATGTGGTGTGTTCATCTCCTAAGTGGCGGTTGTGCAGTTTCTTCTCTTGGTTGCCCTTCTCTTTTTCACCTTGTAACCGCTCGATTTCCTGCAATCCTCAGGCCGTGTTTCTGCAAATACGCTTTGCATTCGTTTAATTTCAAACCTTCTATATCCTTTCCTTCTCGAAAGAGGGAGAGAACTTTATCGGAGAGGGATTGATCATCAATATCACTGTCATCCGATTTAAACTCATCATCATCAACATCACGATCATCTGATTCAGACGCTTCATAGAAATCGCAATCGATGAATTCATCATCTTCTTCTTCGAGACTAGTGTCGTGATCTTCATCAGAGGAAAGAAAGACATCAAGTTCACTATCCTTTTGTTAAGAGGAAGAACTTGAAACTTAAGATGCCACCAGATGTTGATTGGCGGTGGAAAAGGATGAAAGCGGTGGTTGTAGAAAAGATTATGATGATCTGGTCACGGATGGGATTTGTGGTGGTGGGGAAGTTTTACCTTGCCCCACGGTGGGCGCCAATGTTCCAGTATGGAACTATCAAGCAAGGGCTAACCAGTTTGAGAGCGATAGAAAACTGACAAAATGAGAAAATACGTGAAAAGTTAGATCCCCCACCGCTTGGGTGGTATCTGATATTTATAGATTGAGTTTCGGTCCGCCCGGACCATGGGTTGCATGACCCATATTTACATTAGGCTGATAAGCCCAACTAATCAATAAGCCCATATCAGACCACCTTCTATATTTTGTAATGTAGTTGTTTTTGCTTTAACCTCATCCTCTAGAATTCAAACATGTGGTACCGTGCTTCATTCTTTAGAGTTTGGCTAAATCTGAGGATTTTTTTTTCCCAACATATATTCATTGGTGTTAATTGCTTTTATTGGTATGCTTTCGGTAACTAGAAATAATACCCGTGCGTTGCACGGGTTTATTTATAATATTTTTAAAATTATATATGATTATTATAGTTTCAATAAATATTAAAATATATTTATTATAAAATATAATAAATTAAATAATAATGGACGTGAGACATTTCATTGAATAAAATTAGATTTCTTTAAATCTAAATAATTAATACTACTCAAATTTAATAATTGATTTTTTTAAAAGAAAACTTCATTAAAACGCAACAAAATGAGAACAACCTTCTCATTTAGATAATTACATTAGATCACAATAGATCAATATTTGTTGTTCCCTACCACACAATACATACATGTCAAAATGTTTCTCTCACGCAATACATACACTACACCAACACATTTGATTATAGACATCAGATGATCTATATGATTAAATATATGTTCCAATTTCAATGACCTCCTATCTCTCTTAGACACTCACCCAACCACTAAGGAGGAATCACTCTCAGCCACCACATTTGAAAATTTAAATTGTTGGAAAAAAATTACAAAGCATGTAACACTACTTGAACATTCGTCAAAAGCCCACAGGCCACAACATTTTAGTTCCTTTTGCAAAGTAACCTAACACCTCCCCTCCTTAATCCCTCAAAACCCTGCCAAAATCACTGACCACTGGATTCCTTTTCGACGCTCCATCCACATTAAACTTTAAAACAGTTGCTGGCAGTGTCTCCCAATACACTGTTCGTGACATCTTTTGTTTCAGTGACCATTCAATACGCTCAAAGCCTCTAGCAAACTGCTCTAAATCATATGGACAATCATTCCACTTCCCCTTGACCCACCAAAACACACGAACCGAGCAATAGTCTCATTTATGTTCAACAGCAAGAACTTTGTTATTAAACACGTATGCATTTCTCTCTAATAATTGATATTAAATAATTAGCATTGAAGTAGTTTAATATTTTATTCATTTAAAAATATAAAAAATCAATGTGTGAATTTGAAATATATTAAACCAAGTAATAAGTTTTTAATATCATAACTAAATAAGTTATCAGGACATGTTTTTTTACATTGTATATCCACAGAAATGAACAATTAGTAAATAGTATAAATTAATTTAAAGGTAGTCAATTTCAATTATTATTGTTTTTAAAAATTCACCTCAAGTTGTAATGAATAATTAAAACTTAAATAATTTTATTATTTAATTTTAAATATGAGAAATTGAAAATTTTAAATTTTAATATTTAATTTTAAATATGAGAAATAGAAAAGTTTAACAATTAATAATTTATGTTTAATGAGTTTTTATTTTAGTTTTCAGTTTTTTTATTTAATGTTTTAAATACAAAAGAAATTTATTATTTCTTTATGTGTTTAATGCTATTTTTCAAGTCTTTCTTTATTCATAAAATTTCAGTTTATGTTCGAAAAAAATAATTCAGTTTGCTCTAAAAAAAATGTATATAGATAGATATGGATATATAGAAATTTTTTTATTTTAAAAGTATTTTATCTAAATTATTTATTAATAAATATTATTTTATTACTAATTTTAATTTTTAATATTTGTCAAATGCAAAGCTCAAGTCAATTTTAAGTCTATGAATGTTGTTATTTAATATAAGCAGTTGAATAATTTTTTATTATACAATATTTTTCAGTTTTTAATTTATTTAATATTTATTTTTTATTTTTTAATGTATTTAATATAAAGGTATGTGAGCTTTTATGGTTTAATGCATCTTATCTTAATAATATATAAAGTTCATCCACCAAAGTGGGCCATATAGTAACTTAAATGACACATGTTTTAATTCTATTGGTGGTTAAAATGAATTTCCAAATGTCTTCTTCTTATTGGTCCACAATTGATGATTTTTCATTGGTCAAAATTGATGACTCAATAAATGAATAAATCAATTATCTCACAATTTAATTCATTCAATCAATACATTTTGAAATTTAAAATTAGAATCATGTTTAAATAGGTCCACAATTGTTTAAAATTTGAATCATACTAATAAAAATTCATTTTATTACAACTTCTCGCTCTTAATTTTCCTTTACTCACCGTCAATATTTGGAAACAATCTTTTTATCTTTTTGGGTTTTTAAAATTTTTCTCTTTTCCCTCCCTCAACTTTTCAACTTCAATCTGCTTCATCCTCTCTCTCATCTTTACATCTTCAATCGGTGTTTCCTGTATCTGTCTCTCTCAAGCTTCAATCTACTCTCTCTCATCTTTACATCTTCAATCGGCGTTTCCTTTCTCTGTCTCTCTCAAGCTTCAATCTACTTCATCCTCATCTTTTTTAACAATGGTGTTTAAAGTTCGTATCTTTTGGTCCCAAAACCCAGTTTGCATTTCTTATTTGGCAATAACTTTGAGGAAGCCACTAGAATAGTGGATCAAAGAGGAGTCTAGATGATTTCAATTCAATGGCAGGGTCGACCTCTGCAGTCACTGCAGGTCTCGCTTTTCCCCATATCAGTCGCAAGGAACCCTAATTTTGAGCCGCCAACCCATCTATTTCCCCTAATTGAAGGAATCCCATAAATTTCTCCACAATCACTCTAGGTACCTCAAATTTCTCATATTCATAATAACCATTTCAGTTACATCTTCAAATTAGGTAATTTATTTATTTTCAAAAATTTATTTCTGTTGCAGGATCAACCAAAGATATCCTTGACCTGCAATTCCAATTTGAGTTCAAAAATTCGACTGCAAAATTGAATCTGTTACAGTTTCAAATAGGATCAACTTCAAAGTAGACCCATATCTTCTGATTAATTTGTTCTCAATTTCCACAGTTTTCTTCCCCTATTTGTTCTTATCTGACCTCATCTTTCTGAACTGAGTTTTTTAATACGGTGTTGCTCAATTTTTAATACGGTGTTGCTTCTATTAAATTTTGTGGTAGGAGACTCAAAAGTTCACAAGGAGGACGCAAAGTCAATGAGCTACAAGGTAATATCTTAAATCTATCGGAGAAACTTAGGTGCAGTTGTATACCTGCTGTTGGTACTGTTTGCTAATAGGAATAAAACACGTGGATTATAATTAAACCTCACCAAAATCTAATTATATTAAATTTCACACCGTTACCCTCCGTTATCTCTTAAAAATGGTTTCTTTCTCCCCCTTTTCACTCTGCCTCCCACCACAACAATCACCTTCTGGCTTCTGTACACCGATTACGGCAAACACGCTGGTCGTTGGGCATGTCTTCATTTGTGATTCTGCATTCACGCTGCTTCTTTCCTTCCCCTTCTTCCAAGCCTTCCATTCACTCTCTCTCTCTCTCTCATGGATAAGTAATATTTACTAATATATCATTGATCAAAATTATTATTAGATATTTTTTCAATAATGCACATATATGTTATAGTTAACTTTAAATTCATTTTAGCGGCGCTTTTTAATTTTAAAACTATTTATCTACATTATTTATTAAAAATATTATTTTATTATTAATTGATTTTAATTTTTAATATTTGTCAAATGCAAACCTAAAGAAAATTTCAGTTTTTTTGAACAAAATTAATTGTTAATATTGACAATAATTTTTTTTAGTTTTTAATTTGAGAATTATATGGTTTAATGCATTTAATACTCTTTGCTAATGAGTTTAATGCAAAAGCTCAAGTGAGCTTTACATATATATAGATAGTTTCATTTGTTCAGGAAAAATTTTGATTCAAATCTCATTTCCATGTTGAAATAAAATGAAAGATATCATAAATGATGTGATAGAAAAAAAATGTATAGAAAGATAATGTTGTTAAATTAGGATGGAAGTGAAAGTTAAGCGTGAAAAACCTATTTATGCTAATGTTTTATACGCCACCCATTTCTTTTATTCCATCTACTAGAAGAAAAAAAAACAAAAAACAATTTCCCTATACCTTCTTAAAATGGACGTTTTTTTTTTTTTGATAAGCACTTAAAATGGACGTAGTTTCATACATATTTAAAGTGTACCCACCTCGGCGTACGGGAGAAAAATGCAAAATAAACTGATACAAATTGTGATTTTTAATATAATTTCATCCTATTCAAATAGCAGGTTTCAACTACTGAACCTTTTACAATATTGATCTGGGAGAGACCAAGCTACCCGTTGACAAGGGGTAGGAGAAGAGGGATCTGGACGGGTTGAAGATGCTCCAGTAGGCAAGGTCCCGGAAGGGGCTCCTGCAAGACACTCCGATGCTAAAGTTAGTGAGGGAAGTTGTAAGAATGGTGAAGTTGGGAAGAATACGTTACCTTAAGATAGAAGGAGTGTTCCCTTTATATAGGAGAGGCAGGATTAGGGTTGGAGCCATGCAACGTCATGCATGGCTCGTACATGAGGGCATGGATCACCGTTGGATCCCCTGCAGAGGAACAGTGATCCAACGGTCTGGGGGGCCCTAAGGACCTGCACCAGCCAACCTACTCCTAGGGTAGTTGGCCTAGGTCAACCCCTATGTAGTGGGCCCCGGGTTCCTTGTCCTCACCCTTAGTGGTGGGGCTCGGGAGTAGGGGGTTCTCGGCTTCCCCCAAACGGCTCCTTATTTGGGGCTTTTGGTGGGTCCGGCCCTGTCCTAGGTCCCCTGACCGTCCCCGGTCAGGGTTCCCGGAACAGTAGCCCCCTAGCCCTGGTCAGCTGTGAAGGTGTGAAAAACGACTAGAAGGGGGGGGGGGGGGGGTTGAATAGAGTTTTGAATATAAAACTTTCCCCTTAAGATTTAAAGTAAATCTTTTCGGTTTCTCTGAGATAGAAGGTGCAGCGGATAAAGATAGAGAGAAGAGAGAAGCACACAAGTATTTTATCCTGGTTCACTTGATAAATCCCTCAAGCTAATCCAGTCCACCCGTTAAGGTGATTTCTTCCTTCTTAGAATGAAGACAATCCACTAATCAGATAATTGTTACAACTGCACTTGAAACCTACAAGTGACTAACAATACACTGACTTAGCTATCACTAAGATTCACTCTCTTAGTCTTCTCTAGGATCCGATCAACCTTGATCTCCTAAAGGAATCACCACTAAGATTCACTCTCTTAGTCTTCTTAAGGATACTGACCTACCCGGTCCCTTAAGGAAAATCAAACAACTGTTTGAGGTTGGTGTTTACAAAGGTTTGCTTCTAAATAAGCTGAGTGTAAACTAAATAAGAACAGATGAAGAAAGTAGAGGCTTGAATCTTTTCTTGTATTGCAGCTCTTGGTTTCTCTCTCTTAGCTTTCTTCTTTTCTTCAGCCTTTTATATTCCAAGGTGCAAAGGATATTTCTGTTGAGAGAATATGACCGTTGGAGGGCATTTCTGGAACTTCCAGAACCTGCTGTGGCTGAACCTTGGTAGGTAGGCTTGTCAGAATAGTACACTGCTCTTGTACTTCTTGATAGAGACATTTGCCTTTAACCAATGACTTCTGATCAGAGTTATGCTTCGTGTTGGAACTTGTGAAGCTTGGTGATCAGAGTCAGAGGGATGCTTGGATCCTCTAACCTTCGTAACTTCTGCTTCTGGACCTTCAGAGCTTCTGGACCTTCAGAGCCTCTGGTCCCTCAGAGCTTCTGGTCTTCAGATCTTCTGATCCTCAGATCTTCTGATCCTCTGATCTTCTGATCCTCTGATCCTCAGATCCTCAGATCCTCTGATCTTCTGATCCTCTGATCCTCAGATCCTCTGATCCTCAGATCCTCTTATCTTCAGATCTTCTGATCTTCAGATCTTCTGACGAATATATCTTCTGGTGTCAGAATCAGAACCTGTTTGTCAAAACACTCAAGACAAACATTAGAGTATCATAGTTGTTCATCCACAAATAAATACTTGTTATCATCAAAACATAGAGTTGTACCACATGACCAAATCTTGATCTTACAATCTCCCCCTTTTTGATGATGACAAAACCATGTATTTTGATGAACAACTCTAAACAAATAAACTGAATACACTCAGAGTATAAGGTATCAGAGTTAAAACTTATCCTGATGTGTATAGTTTATCTTGCTCCTTCTGAATCCAAGACTCGTGCTTGATTCTGAGCTAAGCTCCCCCTGAATCTAATACTTGATGAAAACATTAGTAAAGTCTAGATTCTGAGCTAAATAATATAGGAGTTGTCAAGATACTATAAGTTCTCCCCCTTTTTGTCATAAGCAAAAAGAATGAAGGTGGAAAAAAAATAGTAAGAGCATAAGACGAAATACTCCCCCTCAGAAGGAATACCAAGGGATACTTGGCTGCTGATTAGTATATCTTCTTATGAGAGCAGAAGTGTCAAAGTCCAGAGGTTCTGGTGACATCTCCATTCTGGAAAAAAAATCCATCTTCAGATGCTTCAGAATGAGAAGCTATGAACCTACTCTTCTTCTGATGACGCAAGTCAGAAGTTGTAGTAGCATCTTCTGATGTTGTTGCTTCTGGTTTGACAAGTTCTGAGTCTTTGTTTCTATCTGAAACAGTCATGCTCATCTCTACAAGCTTTTTCACCTAGCTTTGACTTGACCAAATCTTACTCTACTGATGCCTCCAAGATTAACTTCACCTTCAGGTTCAAGTTTTGGATCTTGGGACATATGCCTTTCTCCCGTCATGTGTTGCCTGCACCCACTGTCCAGGTTCCATGGTTGGAGTTTCGATGGACCTATTGAAGATATCTGCAACATATATAATCTTATCCCTAGGTACCCACTTTCTGGGTCCTTTCTTGTTAGTTAGCCCAGAAGTTCTAACAACTTTGGGTCTTTCAGCAGGATAATGGAAAGGAATTTGAGCATGATATTTTGACATAGAGAAAGTTCCTTTCTTAAGAGATGATGGAGCAACTTCAGAAGGTTTAGAATGACCAATGTCATATATTCCATTTCTGCTTACGCCATAGATCATTGAAGCCATTAAGCTTCTGTCTACGCTTTTAGCTAGGAATCTTTGAAAAGACTTTTCATACTTAGACTCATTTCTACAATCAGAGGCATCACAAGCAACAATTTCTTCTAACTTAGCAATCTGGTTCTTAAGCACAGAGTTAGAATTGATCAAAGCATGATTATCATTTTTCAAATCAGAAATAATTTTCTCATGTTCGGAAGGAGTCTTGGAAACAGCAGATAAGTCCTTTTTCAGCTTCTTATGCTTAGACAATAAGGAGTTATACTTATCCATGATATCAGACAATGCATGTTTCAGTTCAGAGGTAGAGAAAGAAGCGAATACCTCATTTTCATCGTATGAGTTAGGATCTCCTTCTGATGCTGAGTCAGAGTCAACAGCATCCTTTGACTCTGCTCCTTTGTCTTTGACAATAGCCATGAGTCCTTGAACTTCACCATCAGAGTCAACATCCTCTGACTCTGATTCATCAAAAGTCACCATCAGACTTTTCTTTGGTTTGAAATGCTTCTTTGACTTTTTGTCCTTTGATGAGCCTTTGAATTTGCTCTGCCTGTGCTTCCAGATGCAGTTGAGCTTTTTGGATATCAGAGTCAGCTCATCTTCATCAGAATCTTCAGAGGCTTCTTCAGATTCTTCTGCTTCTGCTTGGAGAGCCTTAGCCTTTTCAGATTTGGATTTCAAGGCTATAGACTTCTTCTTCTGATCCTGATGTTCAGCACGCTTTAGTTCATGACACTTCAGTATGCTTATGAGTTCTTCCAAACTCATCTGCTCAACATCTCTAGTTAGCTCCAAGGAAGTTATCAAAGGTATCCAGCTTTCAGGAAGACCTCTAAGGATCCTCATGACATGATCCACAGTGGTGTAGCTATTGCTTAGGGGTCTTATTCCAGCAATAATCAACTGGAATCTGGAAAACATATCCTCAATGGATTCGTCAGGTTCCATTTGGAAGGATTCATACTGCTTGATCAAAGACAACGCCTTTGTCTCTTTCACCTTTTTGTTTCCTTCATGTGTCGTCTTTAAGGAATCAATGATACACTTAGCGGAATCACGATCAGTAATTTTCTCATATTCTTCATATGAAATGGCACTTTGCAGAATAGCTCTTGATCTGTGATGATCTCTGAACTCCTTCTTTTGATCTTCACTCATCTTCTTCCTTAGGATCTTTACACCATGTTCATCGACAGGAGGGGTGTAGCCATCAACAACAAAGTCCCAGAGATCAGGATCAAAGCCAAGAAAGAAGCTTTTGATTCTGTCTTTCCAGAAATCAAATCTCTGACCATCAAAGATAGGTGGTCTTGCACTATATTGATATTTGCTGGTAGTAGTGGTGGAATCCATGAGTTTTTCACACTGGCCCGGATCTACTGAACACTGTTAAGTGTGGTAATCAGAACTTGCGCTCTGATACCAATTGAAGGTGTGAAAAACGACTAGGGGGGGGGTTGAATAGAGTTTTGAATATAAAACTTTCCCCTTAAGATTTAAAGTAAATCTTTTCGGTTTCTCTGAGATAGAAGGTGCAGCGGATAAAGATAGAGAGAAGAGAGAAGCACACAAGTATTTTATCCTGGTTCACTTGATAAATCCCTCAAGCTAATCCAGTCCACCCGTTAAGATGATTTCTTCCTTCTTAGAATGAAGGCAATCCACTAATCAGATAATTGTTACAACTGCACTTGAAACCTACAAGTGACTAACAATACACTGACTTAGCTATCACTAAGATTCACTCTCTTAGTCTTCTCTAGGATCCGATCAACCTTGATCTCCTAAAGGAATCACCACTAAGATTCACTCTCTTAGTCTTCTTAAGGATACTGACCTACCCGGTCCCTTAAGGAAAATCAAACAACTGTTTGAGGTTGGTGTTTACAAAGGTTTGCTTCTAAATAAGCTGAGTGTAAACTAAATAAGAACAGATGAAGAAAGTAGAGGCTTGAATCTTTTCTTGTATTGCAGCTCTTGGTTTCTCTCTCTTAGCTTTCTTCTTTTCTTCAGTCTTTTATAGTCCAAGGTGCAAAGGATATTTCTGTTGAGAGAATATGACCGTTGGAGGGCATTTCTGGAACTTCCAGAACCTGCTGTGGCTGAACCTTGGTAGGTAGGCTTGTCAGAATAGTACACTGCTCTTGTACTTCTTGATAGAGACATTTGCCTTTAACCAATGACTTCTGATCAGAGTTATGCTTCGTGTTGGAACTTGTGAAGCTTGGTGATCAGAGTCAGAGGGATGCTTGGATCCTCTAACCTTCGTAACTTCTGCTTCTGGACCTTCAGAGCTTCTGGACCTTCAGAGCCTCTGGTCCCTTAGAGCTTCTGGTCTTCAGATCTTCTGATCCTCAGATCTTCTGATCCTCTGATCCTCAGATCCTCAGATCCTCTGATCTTCAGATCCTCTGATCCTCAGATCCTCTGATCCTCAGATCCTCTTATCTTCAGATCTTCTGACGAATATATCTTCTGGTGTCAGAATCAGAACCTGTTTGTCAAAACACTCAAGACAAACATTAGAGTATCATAGTTGTTCATCCACAAATAAATATTTGTTATCATCAAAACATAGAGTTGTACCACATGACCAAATCTTGATCTTACAAGCTGTTCCAGCGGAGCGTGGGCTAATCGTGTCCTGGGCTGGTGGTGTCATAGAGGTGCTCGGGGTTGTTACGTAGAGGTCAAACGTGTAAACTTTTATTCATTTATTCATTAATGGTGGAGCCGTTTGGCCATTACATTTAGTGCCCCTAGAAAGGGGTGTTACTCGCATGGCGTCGTAGCGGAGGCGGACGGCCCTTAAGTCCCTGTCGAGACCCTCTCGTATGGCCAGAAGGGAGGCCAGCTCGGCTTCGATCTCGCCCATCATCCCCGTCTCTTCGCCCCTGTGTTCTGCGGCGGACACCTCGAGGCCCCAAATTAGCATGTTAACCTCCAGGCGGCGTCGGTGCAATTCCCACATCTCCTCCGTCCGCTCCAAGAAGGTCAGTAAACCCGCCTTCAGTTGGGGGTCCAGATCCCCTGCCAGAAGCCTGCTGACCAGGGATCTGATCCTATCAGGGGTGGTGACCTGCGTTTGGTAGGAGTAGTATAGGTCACAATCCAGAGCCTCGGCCCTGAGTGCCTTCAGGTAAGTCTCCGTGGAGATCATTTTGTCTCTAGGGCGAGTGTGAAGCCTACAAGGGGGGTGGTTACTATTTATAAACGAAACGTTCGTGGAAGGTAACGCCCCTTAGCGTTTTCCCATGCGTTTCTCTTGGAAATGAGAGGGGCATTAAATGCTGAGGTCGGTGGTCAAGGCGTCCCCCCTTAGGTTGTAAACACAGCCTCGACCGACCGGGTGGGGCTCGGTGTTAGGACGACCGGGTCTAGTACCGAGTGGGTTGTTGCATGGTTTGAATCTGAGAAGTCAAAAAGACGCGGGAGGATGGAACGGTGTGAGGTTTCGGGCCCACTGCATTTAATGCACCTGACTCTTGGGATGGTACGTGTCTTGCTTCTAAATAAGCTGAGTGTAAACTAAATAAATAACAAGATGAAAGAAAGCTTAGAATATTTTTGAATATGTCTTGCGCGTGTGTATTGCTTCTTGCTTGTTTCTTCAAGCCGCTTCTTTCAATCTTCAGCCTTTATATATACTCCAAGGATTAGGGTTGAGCGTTGCATGGGAAATGCTACCGTTGGAGGGCAGTTCTGGAAAATCCAGCTTCTGCTGTGGCTGAGAACGTTAGGTAGGTCGTCAGGAAGGTACACTTGCTTTTGTACTTGGCTAGCGACTTGACCTTTTAACCTAGGAGACTTCTGATCAGAGGAATACTTCAGATTGGAACTTGTGAAGCCGGTTGATCAGAGTCAGAGGGAAAGCACAGATCCTCTGACCATTGTATCTTCTGATTCTGAACTCAGAGGGAAGAACATGGCCTTCAGAGTTTCTTGCTTCTGGACTTCAGAGTTTCCACTATTCAGCTTCTGGATCTTCAGAGTCTTCTACACCATCAGAACATCTGAACCTTCAGTGTTTCTTGGTTATCAGAACTTCTGGATCTTCAGAGCTTCTAGCGACTGAGTCCACATCAGAGTTTGTATAGCTTCAGAACTTCTGAAGCTTTTCCACTGTTCATACTGAACATGGTGAATGCGAAAGCGTTGCTTGGGTCACTCTTTATACACAGTGCTTCTGATTTGTGTGAGATTGAGTTGAGGTCAGAGCCTGTAAATAGCACACTCAGAAAAACACGTTAGAGTACCACAATTGTTCATATCAAAAGGTTAACTTGTAATCATCAAAACATAGAGTTGTACTACTAGATCAAAACTTGATCTTACACCTTCAACTTCGGCGGTCCTTTGATCGCGAGCGTCTGGCTCGCGGCTCTTAGGGTCGCGGCATCTTCCATGTTTATGAATTTTTCTGCTCGAGCTAGGAATTCCTCCAGAGTGTTGGCGGGCTTGCCGTCCAGAGAGGTCAGGAACGGTCCTGGCGCAAGGGCTGCGGTAGCCAGGACCAACCTAGTGTCGGGGAGGAGTCCGGTGATATCACCGGCCTCCTTGTTGAAACGATTGAGAAATGCCTTCAGAGACTCCTTCTCCTTCTGCTTAACCAAGGCCAAAGTCTGCGCGGTCTTCGGTATGCTGCGCAACGAGGAATACTGGGCTAAAAAGCATGACACAACTTCATTCCAGTCGTGCAGTGAGTTGCTCGGTAAATTCTGGAACCAGTTCATGGGTCCTTTTCCAGTTCATGGGTCCTTTTCCAAGGTTCATGGGGAACCAGTATAAAGGGTCGCTGGCCCCAGCGTACTGCATCGCGTCCACGAAGAAGTTCACGTGTTCCTGCGGGTCGGTGTCTCCCTCGTAGAGCTTCACTTTGGGTCGTGCCCACCCCTGAGGGAAAGGAAACGCCATAATCTCAGGGGATAGGGGGCCTCCGATCGGCGCTGGGTAAGTGACAAGCGCGTTGCTGGACCTGGGGCGGTTGTGCGTCTGGTCCCGGGTCGGGGTGGGGCTCCGGCGCCTAGAGGGGCTCCGGCGGGGAGAGTAACGTCTCCGTGGTGTATGGCTAGCCACCCGTTCGGCCGCGGGTGCCCTGCGACGGGCTTCCTGGTAATAGGGGGGTTGGGTCGGGCCCCCGGTCGTCTCCTCTTCTTGTGAAAACGCCGGCGGGGGGCGCGATCGAGTTTCCTGCTCCTCCAGTTGTCCGAGGCGGGCGCGGAGCATGTGAATCTCTTCCTGAGCGTCTCGGATCCGCATACTACGGGCTTACTCTCGCCCATCCCCGTTGTCCTCTTCCATTGCCCGGATGCGAGCCTCCAAGCGGCAGAGTGCCTCGTGGGCCGCATGCGGGGTAATGGCTGCGGGTTCCGGTGAGCGGGGTGGTTGCGGTTGAGGAGTCGGGGGAGGAGGGTGTTGGGGAGGAGGAGGGGGGGTTCTGCGATCCGTAGTTTCGTTGATGGTCTCCACATGGCCCTCAGGAGTTGGCGCAGGACGGCGTGATGTCTGACGTGTCTCTACCATAGCTTGCTGGTTGATGACTTGAGGCGAAGGCACGCGGTGCTGGGAAGAGTTTTACCAGATCCCCACAGACGGCGTCAATTGATCTGGGAGAGACCAAGCTACCCGTTGACAAGGGGTAGGAGAAGAGGGATCTGGACGGGTTGAAGATGCTCCAGTAGGCAAGGTCCCGGAAGGGGCTCCTGCAAGACACTCCGATGCTAAAGTTAGTGAGGGAAGTTGTAAGAATGGTGAAGTTGGGAAGAATACGTTACCTTAAGATAGAAGGAGTGTTCCCTTTATATAGGAGAGGCAGGATTAGGGTTGGAGCCATGCAACGTCATGCATGGCTCGTACATGAGGGCATGGATCACCGTTGGATCCCCTGCAGAGGAACAGTGATCCAACGGTCTGGGGGGCCCTAAGGACCTGCACCAGCCAACCTACTCCTAGGGTAGTTGGCCTAGGTCAACCCCTATGTAGTGGGCCCCGGGTTCCTTGTCCTCACCCTTAGTGGTGGGGCTCGGGAGTAGGGGGTTCTCGGCTTCCCCCAAACGGCCCCTTATCTGAGGCTTTTGGTGGGTCCGGCCCTGTCCTAGGTCCCCTGACCGTCCCCGTCCCCGGTCAGGGTTCCCGGAACAAATATAAAAGGGAGAAATGAATCACGAAAACATCCAAAAGTAATAATTTTATTATATTCGGTTTAATAATAAAGAAGTACTCACTAGTTTTTCTATGTGTCCGTATCTGCATGTGAATATTGATTTATCGGACCCCTTATTCATTAGTGCCTTTGAATTTTTCAAGTCATTCATTTCATGATGCATGCTTTGCGCTTTGAAGCTGTTATGCCATGACATGAGAACACTCCTGCTGGCTCTTATTTTCGTATTTTGTCCAAAAATATAATATACATGTCTCACTTACATCATGTGCTACTTTTATTTATGGCACATGATAAATCACAAAAAATATCCACCAATTGGAATCTTACACGGTTTCTAATCCTTAACTACATGAAATCACTTTACTCAAAAAAAAAAAAAACTACATGAAATCACAAGATTTCTTGAAGTGTTTTACTCATTTTTTATAGTTTGATCACAAAATATATGTAAACTTTTGGACTAATGAGAAAGTTTGATATCGTCCCCTGGTATAGTTTAAATATAATTCTTGAGAAATATCCTAGATTAGGATCATTTAAACTTTACTTCGATGACGATGAGGGACATTATTCAAACTTCACTTTTATAAAGGGACGGAAAACTTAATTAATAAATAATTGAGCATATCTAATGACACTACTATTAGAATATAATATAAAGTCATTGATATGACCCTTACTCAACAACTTAAGCTTTTGAGTTGAGTGGTTGCTTGACATAGTATCAGAGCATCTATGGTCAAGAGGTCTAGAGTTTGATCCTTACTCTCCTCACTTTCTAATTAAAAAGTGGAATTTAATTAAGTACACGGTAGGTGGGCCTGTGCATTTATCCACGCTTCAAGCCCAAATGGTTCTTACGTGAGGGGGCGTGTTAGAATATAATATAAAACCATTGATGTGGCTCTTACCCAACAACCTAAGATTTTGAGATAAGTGGTTGCTTGACAACTACAACAGTTTCCAGATATTTATAGCGGCAATGGTGGTATTGCTGACATTTATGTCAATAATTACAATGATCTTTACAACGGTGGATTCTCATTCTTTTGTGGTGGTCCCCAAGGGTTAGTTCAAGTGGTAAGAACTAGGGAAAGTAAGGGTTGGGGTAATGAAGGGTGAAGGGGCTAGGGTTCAAACCCTGACGAAGGAACAAATTACTAACATAACTAACAACTAACATTTATTTATAAAAAAATCTTTTATGGTGGTTAAGGGTTCACCTTGATAATGAAATTTAATCAAGTTTAATTTTTAACCACATCTTTTATCTTTACCATGTGATTTAGATACGATAAAGTGTTGAAACACTTATTAAACCCCAAGAGAGAAGACTATGAGCTTGAGAGGAGAAGAGGAAGAGAGCTTATTTGGCTTGTGCTGGTGATCTTGAGAGGAAGCTTGGAGAGTGAAGAAGCAAAACTCTAGGTTCCATCACCACCCTAAACCCACGGCCACCACCACCACCATAAAGCATCCATCATCCTTGTTGCATTTTCATCTTGTTCTTAAGGTAATTAAAATCACCCAAAAGGCTTTGTTTTGGTAGGCTTGGGGTGTGAATGGTTAGACTTTGGCCAATGATCCATTATTTGCTTGATTTCCATGGTAGAAAACTAGCCTTACTTCATATTTTTCCATAAATGAAAGATTTTTCAACTTGAGGAAGCTTTGGTTAAGAGAAGTGTGTGATATTAATGGAGTTCTCATGTGTGTTTTAAAAAAAAGAGTTTTCTTGAACATGAATCTTTTAGTTGATGAGATTAACTTGCATGAAAACTTGAGTTTCGTTTTGGAACTTTAAGACTTTGACCTTTTGCTTTGGACCTTTAATGTATGTTGTTGCGGTTGCAATGAATTTCTCAAAATATGGTTTATGGTTCAAGGGTTTGAAGTTGTGAAAATGGTAATTATGATTTAAGACTTGCTTTGGGGTTTGAGTGCTGTCTTTGCCATGAAAAAGCCTTGATTAAGCTTATGCATAAATTAGTTTTGGAAGGAAATCTTGACCTTTAAAGAACTTAGTTTCATGCATGAGCAGTAGGGTTAAAGAAGAAGAAAGTTTGGGTTCTGAAATGCTAATTAAGTAAATGATTTTGTTTTGAGGATGTCTTAAACTTGCATGTAAAACTGTTTTGGATGAGTGGTAAACTTTTGTTAACATGTTATGTGCTTAACAAGTACTCCCTCCGGTCCACAATATAAGCAAAAGAACCAAACATCTCACATAACAAGAAATAACAACGAAACATGTGTCTTTTAATTAACAAAGCTGAAAAATAATTTTGTTTCCAAAATCACCCTTATCTACACAATCTTTAATCATTAATGACACCATTTAATTAAGTATAGGTACAACACTTTCTCTCTTCTCCAAGTAAATAACCATTGCAAATAACATGAGAAAATGGAGAGATTAAATGTTTCTTGTACATGGAAAAGTAGAGTACTTTCTAAATAAATAAGGGTAAAATTGAAAATAGATATTTAACACACTCTAAAAATAATTCTTATTTCTTATATAGTGGACCACCAAAACACCAATTTTTTTTTGCTTATATTGTGGACCGGAGGGAGTATCATATTAATATGATTTTTATTTATTTTGTCCATTCATGCCTTTTCATCTCGTCCAATGAAAGTTTTCATAATTAATTATAACTTCATTTATGGCCATATAATATTGTGGAGACGGGGACCATGCTAACTAACCAAGGGCTAGAATATACAAAATAAACTGAGTAGAGCATCATCATGTTGCTTTTTTTATCTTTTACTAATTACAAAATTATGAAATTTTTCACCACAACATTATAACAACAAAATTTTCATACTACTGAATAGGTGTCCATGTGGGAAGTTACTAAAAAAGCCAAGCTCTCTCTATAGCTGTATAGCATCTTGTCGGCCGTCGTCTCATTATATTCTAATAACTTGGCAGGGGAGGAGTACTGGAGTAGCTTTATCACAACTCGCCAAACCGCTCGAGAATATTATGCATCTTTTCTAGTATCTTTAGCTTGGCAATGCTCATGAACTTCTAAGATGGAAAGCACAAAAAACGTTGGTGCTTTGTAGAAATATGCATATTTTCCAAAGAAGCTGGCAACGGGTTTAACGCCTTGTCGCATGTCCTGGAATTTTTTTGAACTTATATATATATATATATATATATATATATATATATATATATATATATACCTTTATGATACAGAATCTTCATCAAAACTTACATCTCATTTGGAACTTTAGAAGTAATTTTTTTAATCTCTCTAAATAGATAAATATGCAACTTGTTAGATTAGCCACCATTTAAGTGCATGTAAAATTTCATTCATCTAAACTATAAAATCTAAATTGATTTTTCTATTTTTATTAGTGAAATAGAAATAGAAAAAAAAATAGATTCAATTTTCCACCATTTAAGTACATGTTTGGTTTGAAGTAAAATTTTCATTCATCTATACTAGAAAGCTAAATATAGCATTGTGAGACACTGAGTTAACTTGAAACGCGCTCACCATTTTCTTTTTCGGGTGCATTTAGCATAAATTACATAAAAAACATAAACATATTTTAAGGATGCACTTACGATGTCATTTAATACGTTGAACCACAACTTTTCCCCCCCTTTCATGTGTTCAAGGTTAGAAACCCAAATATAACTCTTCTAGATAATTTTGAGTTACTTACACTCCACTAGGGGTGTCCATCAACCCGTCACCCGACCAAAACCCGAGAAATCCGACTTTTTGTGTAAATGGGTGAATTAGATCGGGTAACAGATAAAACGGGTGAAAGCATACTGAATCGATTCAAATCTTGAAAAGAGTTTAGAAAAGAGAAATGAGAAAAACTCACTGCACACAGAAATGTCTTCATCTTTTGTGCTTTAGTTTTTCAATCTTGTAAGACTCACAGAGTGCTTTCACATTTATATCATATAAGCATCTATTATGAGTTATTGAGTTTAAAGAGTCTATTATCATCTTTGTTGAGAGAAATCTTAAAGTACAAAACCAAACCCAAAACTGACATGAAACAAACAAAAGAAAAACCTACCAAAACCAAAGAATAAAAAAACCCAACCCAAACAACATCTCAAGATGTCACAGAGTGTCTGTCGCAGGGGCATGTCATAGTAAATTTGTGACTAAGTGCAGTATAACGTGTCAAGACACCAGGGTCGTTCTCACAAGGACTCAGTGGATAAATAACTGAAATAGAGCAAAACCCAAGTATCAAGGTATTGATGACCCGAAGTTTATTCTATGTTTATCGAGTCCTTTTTGTTTCTTTCTTTTCCTTTTTGAGTCCTTTATTGAGTTTTAAGTCAAATTGAGTCCTTCTTAGTTCATTTATGCATCTGCATTAGTTTAGGAATTTTAATTTATTTATTTGATCTTTTTGTTAGTTTTTATTAGTTTTAGTTTAAGGTTAATCCCTATGGTTAGGTTTGAGCTGGAATCTTGTGAGAATATTGGTGTTGATGGTCCTTTGGGGGTTCTTATTTGCTGAATTGAATGAGGGGTTGATGAGTTACCATGATTAATGAGATGTTTCCATGAGTTACATTGTTGTTTTGATGGTTTCTTGAGATGCTTTTCAGGTTTGATAGGGTTTTGATGGCTAATGATGATGATTGAAAGCCAAGTAATGAGTCATGATGATAGATGAAGAAGGAGTTACAAAATTGATGAGGAATCTGATGACCCACGCATGTGCGTGGAGGAGACCATGCACATGCGTGGTCGTTCTGTTGAAGAAAAGCAAGAAACGCTAAAGGCCACGTATGTGCGCCGCCTAGGCCACGCACATGCATGGTGGGCTGACAGGAAGGTTGAAATTGGACAGATTGTCCACGCATGTGCGTGGAGGAGGCCACGCACATGCGTGGCGGACCGCTGAGAAGTCTATAAATTAGGTTTTTTGTCATTTCATTTGGTATCTTGTAACTTTTTGAACAAAACTTAGAGTTTTAGTTTCTTGGAGCTTGTGGGAGGCTTCTTGGCACTCTTAATTCAGGTCTTTGTTCTTTTGATTTGCATTTTGAGTTCTCTAGCCATGTTTGGCTAGTTTACCTTTGTACCTTGGGGATTGTGGATCCTAGTTTAAGTCATGTTATGAACTTCTGAGTTTCTTATATGAATAAAGTTTCCTTTCTATGTATCTTTTCTCTGTTTCAATACTCTCTTGAATGCATGCAAGTGTTTGACTTTCTTCTTGCACAACGGCAGTTGGTAAGAATTAAGGGACTTGAGATTAGATTTATTTGTTTGCTATCACTTAGGTATAAGGGTGGCAACTTATTGTGTTGGCATGAACATACAAGCTTCATTCTTCAATTGAATTGACTAGGTACTAAGGCATTAGGCTTAGCAATTGAAATTGAATGATTTACTTGATTAAGGTATTAACAAGTGAAGGTAAAGGCTACATCACCGTAGAAATGTTCCTAAGAGTTCATATATGAATTAAATTGTGAGTAACATAACTGAATTAGGTGAAACTTGACCCAGGGTACTGTTTTCTCATAACTTTTACAAGATTCTTGTTTATGCTTTTGTTACAATTGCTTCCATCACAACAAACTTTAACCTATATTTCTTTTTCTTTTCCATTCCAAACATTAATCTCCTAGAACAAATCAACAAACAACTATCCTTGTGGTTCGACAATCTTTTGTATTACTTCGATCAATCCGTACACTTGCGGAATTGCTATCAAGTTTCTGGCGCCGTGGCCGGGGATAGTTCGTTTTGTTGATTGATTCTTGAGTTTTATTGTTTGGAAATTTTATTACCATTGCTTCATTGAATCGGTGCTACTAACATGTGTGTGAAAGTGATTTTTACAAGGTTCAATGGATGCTTTTGATTTGAGTGGATTCCATGGATATGACCAACATCAATACTATGACCAAGGATGGGAAGGACAGCTCGATATCTTTTGGGAAGGTGATGACAATTTCAATCCATCGGATCTACCAAGTCATCAATACTATGGAGAGTTTGAACATCAACCATTTGACCAAGAACAACCCTATCAATATCAAGAGAGATTAGAAGAGAAAATAGAGGAGTTGACACTCACCATGCAAAGCTTCATGAATGAGACAAGAAACATCTTCAAGAATCAAGAAGCTTCCATAAGGAATTTGGAGGCTCAGTTGGGTCATTTAGCCAAAACCATAGCTGAAAGGGTCCCAGAATATTTCTGCCATGAAGCTTTGGAGGAGGGAGAGAAATCACTTACTATCCATGAAAGTGACATTGTGGAGAAAAGTGAGGAGCCACAGAGTGAAGAATCCCCAAAAGGAGATTTCACCAATGTTCTTGAGACTGAAAATGATAATACAATGGGTGAGAAAATGGAAAATGTGATTGAATGTGGTGATGTTCATGATGTATCCATAGAGGATTTTGTCTTTGGAGACAAAATGCAGAAAGACGAGGAGAAAACTCCAAGTCTTAGCATCAATCTCAAGGACCTGTGGATCAATGGAAAGCATGGCAAGGAACAAGCAAGAGGGTGGAATTTTCTCAACACAAAATGGAAACAAATCAATGAGAATTTTCTTAAGCCCTCTATTCTTAATTTGATTTATGTTGCCATGATATCTGGAAATGCAGGTAATATGATGATGCAAATGTGTCAAAATTTGCATGATCTAAAGGATCTAATGCAATTTGCTATAAACCCTGGATAGAACTTTGAGTCCGGGGTAGTCTATCAAAGACTTTAAAATTGAGCTTCTTGGAAGACAACCCAAGTCCAGGTTTGCTTTTCTTTAATTTGAGTTTGCTTTAATTTTGTGTTATTCTATATAAAAAAAATCATCATTTTCTTTTTAGGTAGTTAGTGCATCGAGTCTTTTGCATGTTTTTCTTTTTACGTTTGAGTCGGTATCAATATCCTTGGGTTTCTTGCTGCTAAGCTGAACTTGCTTAAGTGGTTTCACCCTTGATTTAGCTGCTTCTTATTGAAAGTTGTTGATACCATCTCTGTTGCTTTCTTGTGGTCTTTGTTGCATGCTACTGTTATTGGAAGTGAGGTTATCTTGAATATGTTTACATGAGTTCACTTAAGGGTTTCACTTCAATACCTTATTGTTTTGTTGAGTGTTGAGTGTCTCAAAGTTTATTCCTAACATGCTTGCACACATTTAGCTCTGTTTTAAAATGCATATTGGTTGTTGCTTAGTGCTTGAATTTTTGAAGAGACTTGGTAGGAAATTCTTTCTGGCCTCAGAGTTTTGTTGAAATTGCACTTTTTCCCCTAGTTGCCAAAGTTGAGCCTTATAATTGAATAATTTTTCTTGGTCCCCAACTATGGTTAATTATGTTGTTGGTGAGTGTCTTATGGTTTTGTTTGAGCAGGTAAAATTATAAAAGGACTTCCTTCCTAACAAAGAAAAGAAAAAAAAGAAAAAAACTAGCTGAATTGTCAAAAGAAGGGCAAGTGCCTTGACAATTGAAAAAAAAAAATATATATGAAAAGAAGGAAGGAGTCCCAAAGTCTTAACATTCTGCTCAGGTTGTATTGAATAAAGAAGTCACTCACCCCAAAATGTCTTGAGAGCCCCTTGTGCTATCATTTTTCTTGGTTTCCCTACCTTTACCCTTGCCAAAGTTACAACCATTTTCAGTCTCTCTCTAAGTCTTGCTACTTTGCAACTAACTTTAATTTGATTGATTACCAGGGCTGAAGTTTTGTGCTTGTATGTTAGAGCACCAAGATGGTGAGATGAGTGCTTACATGGTGAGGAATTGTGGTGGACTCTTGTATTCTAATTCTTGCTGATTTTTACTCTTCTTTCATCTTTAGCATGTTTACAACTGACTGTTCTGTGTTTGAGATGTGTTTGTGTTAAAAAGCTTAAGCAGCTGAAAAAGGGGTGATTCATTCTGTGCTTGAGGACAAGCTACCTTAAGTTTACACTTGAGGACAAGCTGTCGTTGAGTATTGTAAGACCCAAGATTTTAGAATTAAATAAATAACTAATTTCCAACTCACGCATAAGATTATGTGTAAGCGTGAGGGGAGCTTGACTTGTGTTTAATGTTTGGATTAGCGTTATGAAGAAGAAAGTTCAGGAAATGGTTAAGAATAGTTCTATAGTCGCTATAGGTTATAGCACGAGTTTCATTCACTTCCGCCTTAGGGCGAAAACGTTAGTAAAGGGCTAATCTGCTCTTAAAGCACTATAGAAATGAATTCAAAAATAATTAGAGGAATATAATAATTTCTCTTATTCCTTTCCATGACGAGTGTTTCGACATGAAACCCTAGAATATACGAACGATCGATTTCAATCCTCGGAAGTTTGCCGAAACTGAATCCCTGATAGCTCAAGAACCTTAAAGTAAACTGTTGATGAAGACTTTTTCTATTCGGAGCTTCAAACGAAGATTCTACACGTGCACACCCATTTCTTTCGATGTTTCCAATCTTTCTTCAGAAGGAAGTTTTCTCATCCGACATCAACTGCAAAAAGTAACTTTTCGGGTTAAATCGATTAACACCGTTAGTGAAACGTTTGCTTAAATTCCGAAAAACCTGTTTCGAGTTCTGGAATTCTGGCGCCGGATTCTATCTTATAATTCACAGAGGAATGTGCAGGAAAAATCGGAATCGCGAAATTTTCATTTTCCCGCGTTTTCCACTTCCTATAAATAGGTGAAGAATAAATAATTCTTCACCATTCAAGCACCAAACCCGCGACCAAGGAGGAGAGAAAGGGAGGAGAGCTTTTCGTCGATTCTTGCCTGATCATCGCACTAATAGTTGCTATACGTAGGCCTCGAGGTACTGATGCTTTTCCTTACCTCTGATCGTAAATTCTGTCGCTTTTCTCTATGTCTTTCTGTGCTCAAAGTTTTGAGCTTTTTGTAAGATTGTCCGAATAACTAGATTTCTCTGTCTAAACTTATTCCCTGCATGCCCAAGAGCATGTTTAGCAGATTACATTTCGCCGAATCGCCGCAGAACTTCAATTCTGCTCAAATACCCATTTTTATGCTGAGGTTCCGCTTTTTGAATCAAAAACTCTCGACTGAGCTTAGAGTCAGTAGGATTAGCTGTCATAAATGTCGTGGGTATCGACCTCATCCAATTTATTTTTCGAAATTCCGACTTTGAGTTTCTGAGCTAAAAATCTTGACCAAAATACCCATAGTCGCATTTCGAATTCTAAATTTTTTTTTGAGAGTTTCCCTGGCCTAGATATCGCCTAAGAATACCTAGGAATTTAGATCGAAGAAAAAGTTCGGGAAACCCTATTTTGAGAAGTGGCCGAAACTTAGTGTTATGATACCTTGTCCAAAAATAATTTTTGGGTCTGTATGGCCTGAGCTATAGCGTAGCTCTTTCGATTGTCGAAATTTTGGCTTTGGTTTCGTGTCATTCCGAGTTCTGTAGCTCAAGTTATGCGCGTTTTAGCAAACGAAGTTCTGTTGTCAATTCGTGCCTAAATAGGAACTCTGAAGCTTTAAAAGCTTTCTTTCCGGTTTTGATTAGTGTTATTAGATAGTGTTGTTTCTAGTGGGGCTTGTGTTGACGATTGTGTTTCCTTGTTCTAGGTTCGCAATTTCCATGCACAACTTCTACTCACGAAGGTAAGGGTAACTCAGTTTTAGTGCGTCTTTGAGTCTTGCATGCTTTTATTGCACTGCATGCGTATGAGATGAAGATGTTTAAATTTGATTGACATTGATTCTGATTATTGTGCTGAACTGGGAAAATGTTTTCTGGAGGCTTCGGCCGAGTGAACTTATTAAGACGTGTGTCTCCGTTTTCTGAGAGGCTTCGGTCGTTTACTGGTTTCTGTCATTACTACTTCCTAGTGGATTGGACATGGTTATGTTTTACAACACTGAATTATTGTTTCATCGCTCAGTAGAGCTTGATGTGTTTGTGCGAATGTTGTGATTATGAATAACATGTGGTTACTCTGAATTGACTATTGGACTGGGAGTTGTTGTCTGACTTGGCATATAAGGCTTAAGGTGAAAGTGGCGATGAGGAGGTGTGGTCCTATCATTGTCCCGCCCTGTGTGGGGATATAAGAGGCGATGAGGAGGTGTGGTCCTATCACTGTCCCGCCCTGTGTGGCGATATAAGAGGCGATGAGGAGGTGTGGTCCTATCATTGCCCCGTCCATTGTGACGCTAAGTGGCGATCAGGAGGTGTGGTCATATGATTGTCCCGTCTTGTGAGACGCTATAAGTGGCGATCAGGAGGTGTGGTCCTATGATTGTCCCGTCTTGTGAGACGCTATAAGAGGCGATGAGGACGTGTGGTCCTATCATTGTCCCGTCTTGAGAGACGATATTGATCGATCCATTTTGATAGCAGCATATAGTTGCATTCTAGAGCACTAACATTTGATCTTGTCGATATCTGATCTGACTTGTTGAGGTTATTGTTATCTGATTTAAATCTATGTTATTACGTTGTTGATATCTGATTAAGTTTAAGTTCTTGGTATTTGATTTGATGTTATATGGTTGAGGTTCTTGATATCGGATTTGATTTCATGTTGTTGGATATATGTCGTCACCTATCTTGAAATAAGTTGCTAGTTTATGTGCCATGATATGTGTTAAGTTCAAACGCATCATAACGCTTTTAAAATCTTATTTTGATCATAACAATTTTATAAATAGAAGGCTCATTTAAAATTCATTCACTAACAATATCTTTTATTTCAGGAGAACATTGCCATATGAAATAGGCTAGAACGTTCTATCACTTACCAAGAAGGATTTTGTGACTACCGTACCATCTGACCGTTTAATGACACATCACTAGTCAGATTTGCCAAGCAATATTTTGAGCGCCAAAGAATCAATTTGATTTCAAGCAATTGTCCCACATTCATATCTAATGACAATAGTTTGAATCTCGTTCAAGTTGAATCAGATGAAGACAAGCTTGCTTTAGCAAAAGGCACGCTGACCAACGAGGAAAAAGGACAAGCCGTCAACTTCAAATTGCCAAATTGTCTCATATCTGAAAAGTAGCTCAAAGTCTACCACCACCTACTAGCTGACAAACATCACCTTTTGAGCTAAAGGATAGACTTGCTTCAGAAGTAACATTTAATGAAGCCACCAGCCAAGCCTTTGAATCAACGGTCTGATCTCACCTTACAACGGCTATCTCAACGGTTGTAAATAATCTCACAACGGCTACAACACTAGCAAGCGAGTATTTAAGCTACTCTTGAAGATCTGAAGACAGAAGCATTAACTCTGAGAATTCAAACATTCAAGCATTCATTTTCAAACTTCTCAACAGCATTCAAAGCTAAAGCAGAAATTCCCAAGTGTCAAACACAAGCCATAAATTCTGCCAAGTGAAAGAGAGAAACCTCGTACCTTAAAAGAGTCATATCTTTTATTCTCTTCTCACTTTTGTAGTAACTCTGAAGTGATCTCAATAGTCAAATCTGAATCCAAACACTTAGAGTTCCAGTGCCATAAAGTCTCTACCCTCACTCTTGAAAGAAGAGAACCATTGTAGAGTATCATAAATCTTTGTAAAGATTTAGGAGAAGTCCTGTACAATACTTATAGGAGGAGTCCTGCAGAATACTTGGAGAAGTCCGTGATAATACTTGGAGAAGTCCTGGATAATACTTGTATTGGAGAAGTCCTTGATAATTGCTAGTGAAAATCTTGGTGGTGGCCAAGTACTGGACGTAGCCCAATCGTTTAGGGTGAACCAGTATAAATCTCTGTGTGCTGATCGTTCTGTTCTGTTTACTGTTTTACTTCCGCTGCACTAAACAGTTTGTGAAAAGTCACTCTTAAACGTTTTGCCTAAGAACTAATTTTCTTTTCATAAAACAAAATTTTAAAAAGTAATTTTCAAGAACACAATTCAAACGAAGTTTTGTTGTCAATTCGTGCCTAAATAGGAACTCTGAAGCTTTAAAAGCTTTCTTTCCGGTTTTGATTAGTGTTATTAGATAGTGTTGTTTCTAGTGGGGCTTGTGTTGACGATTGTGTTTCCTTGTTCTAGGTTCGCAATTTCCATGCACAACTTCTACTCACGAAGGTAAGGGTAACTCAGTTTTAGTGCGTCTTTGAGTCTTGCATGCTTTTATTGCACTGCATGCGTATGAGATGAAGATGTTTAAATTTGATTAACATTGATTCTGATTATTGTGCTGAACTGGGAAAATGTTTTCTGGAGGCTTCGACCGAGTGAACTTATTAAGACGTGTGTCTCCGTTTTCTGAGAGGCTTCGGTCATTTACTGGTTTCTGTCATTACTACTTCCTAGTGGATTGGACATGGTTATGTTTTACAACACTGAATTATTGTTTCATCGCTCAGTAGAGCTTGATGTGTTTGTGCGAATGTTGTGATTATGAATAACATGTGGTTACTCTGAATTGACTATTGGACTGGGAGTTGTTGTCTGACTTGGCATATAAGGCTTAAGGTGAAAGTGGCGATGAGGAGGTGTGGTCCTATCATTGTCCCGCCCTGTGTGGGGATATAAGAGGCGATGAGGAGGTGTGGTCCTATCACTGTCCCGCCCTGTGTGGCGATATAAGAGGCGATGAGGAGGTGTGGTCCTATCATTGCCCCGTCCATTGTGACGCTAAGTGGCGATCAGAAGGTGTGGTCATATGATTGTCCCGTCTTGTGAGACGCTATAAGTGGCGATCAGGAGGTGTGGTCCTATGATTGTCCCGTCTTGTGAGACGCTATAAGAGGCGATGAGGACGTGTGGTCCTATCATTGTCCCGTCTTGAGAGACGATATTGATCGATCCATTTTGATAGCAACATATAGTTGCATTCTAGAGCACTAACATTTGATCTTGTCGATATCTGATCTGACTTGTTGAGGTTATTGTTATCTGATTTAAATCTATGTTATTACGTTGTTGATATCTGATTAAGTTTAAGTTCTTGGTATTTGATTTGATGTTATATGGTTGAGGTTCTTGATATCTGATTTGATTTCATGTTGTTGGGATATATGTCGTCACCTATCTTGAAATAAGTTGCTAGTTTATGTGCCATGATATGCACTTAAATTTGAATAGCATGATTTTCCCTTTTTTACGTGGTAATGGCATGGAGTTAACCCTTTCTGCTTGCTACTTGTTGTTTGGGCGCTTAACGCTATTAGGCGATGGAGATCCTTCCGCCGAAGCTTAGCTGCTCGAGTGAAGATCGGGTTGTAGGCGGTGGAATAGAGGTGTAAGAAGCAGCTTTGCTTCTCTTCTTGTGGACTATGTTTGAGTCTCCTTTTCTATATGAGAACTCTGTTATTAAAGCCTTGTTTCTGCCACTGTTAAAGTGCGCATGCTTATTCTGAACCTTACTTATGGTATTGTAAACTATTATTACAATATATCGGGAAACAGGTTATTTAAATAAAGTCATGATATGTTTCCAACCCTTTAGCTGAAGTGTTTAGTTGTTTTCAAAAAAAGATATATCTTGTTTTCTTTAGGATTGCGAAATAGTCCTTAGACTTTGTTAGGTTACTAATGTGATTCCTCAGTTGAGAAATTGGGGCGTTACTAGTATAGTGGTGTGATGACCCGATGTTTATTCTATGTTTATCGAGTCCTTCTTGTTTCTTTCTTTTCCTTTTTGAGTCCTTTATTGATTTTTAAGTCAAATTGAGTCCTTCTTAGTTCATTTATGCATCTGCATTAGTTTAGGAATTTTAATTTATTTATTTGATCTTTTTGTTAGTTTTTATTAGTTTTAGTTTAAGGTTAATCCCTATGGTCAGGTTTGAGCTGGAATCTTGTGAGAATATTGGTGTTGATGGTCCTTTGGGGGTTCTTATTTGTTGGATTGAATGAGGGGTTGATGAGTTACCATGATTATGAGTTACATTGTTGTTTTGATGGTTTCTTGAGATGCTTTTCAGGTTTGATAGGGTTTTGATGGCTAATGATGATGATTGAAAGCCAAGTAATGAGCCATGATGATAGATGAAGAAGGAGTTACAAAACTGATGAGGAATCTGATGACCCACGCATGTGCGTGCAAGAGACCACGCACATGCGTGGTCGTTCTGTTGAAGAAAAACAAGAAACGCTGAAGGCCACACATGTGCGCCGCCTAGGCCACGCACATGCATGGTGGGCTGACATGAAGGTTGAAATTGGACAGATTGTCCACGCATGTGCGCTGAGAAGTCTATAAATTAGGTTTTTTGTCATTTCATTTGGTATCTTGTAACTTTTTGAACAAAACCTAGAGTTTTAGTTGTGGGAGGCTTCTTGGCACTCTTAATTCAGGTTTTTGTTCTTTTGATTTGCATTTTGAGTTCTCTAGCCATGTTTGACTAGTTTACCTTTGTACCTTGGAGATTGTGGATCCTAGTTTAAGTCATGTTATGAACTTCTGAGTTTCTTATATGAATAAAGTTTCCTTTCTATGTATCTTTTCTCTGTTTCAATACTCTCTTGAATGCATGCAAGTGTTTGGCTTTCTTCTTGCACAACGACAGTTGGTAAGAATTAAGGGACTTGAGATTAGATTTATTTGTTTGCTATCACTTAGGTATAAGGGTGGGAACTTATTGTGTTGGCCTGAACATACAAGCTTCATTCTTTAATTGAATTGACTAGGTACTAAGGCATTAGGCTTAGCAACTGAAATTGAATGATTTACTTGATTAAGGTATTAACAAGTGAAGGTAAAGGCTACATCACCGTAGAAATGTTTCTAAGAGTTCATATATGAATTAGATTGTGAGTAACATAACTGAATTATGTGAAACTTGACCTAGGGTACTGTTTTCTCATAAGTTTTACAAGATTCTTGTTTATGCTTTTGTTAAAATTGCTTCCATCACAACAAACTTTAACCTATATTTCTTTTTCTTTTCCATTCCAAACATTAATCTCCTAGAACAAATCAACAAACAACTATCCCTGTGGTTCGACAATCTTTTGTATTACTTCGATCAATCCGTACACTTGCGAAATTGCTATCAGGTATCAAGGGGGTTGGTTGATTTGTTTGTAAAATAATAATTAGAAATTGAAAGTAACTGTCTAATTTGGGCAGCAAACAATCCTTGATCATAAAAGATTAAATTTATTTCTTTTCTATTGAAATTCTTGGGTAGAATCCAACTCAAAAGTTCCTATTCCAGATTCTCTACTAGACAATTTTCTAAAATTTAATAGGTTCAGTTAAAAAGGGGCAATTGACCCTTCAGAGAACGAGAGTGATCTTTAGTCACAGAATCCCCAAGACAAACACTAATCAGTGTTAGAGGTTTTAATTCCTCAAACATTACTAAGTACAATCATCTCCTACTAGTTTCTCTCTCTTGAATAAATGTTAAGTTGAGCATAACGTGCAAGGTTTCAACCAACCAGCAAAACCTTGCAGTATAAAACATTCAGATCATTGAGAGAAGGAAGACAAACCAAATTCAAAAACAAGAAACAATATTGTTATTAAGGAAAGGATCTCAAGAAGGTTACACCTAAAGATCAACTAGGATTTTAGCAACCTATGGATTTGGATGAAAACTCAAAAATAAAAAGAAACGAAAGCAACCGAAACTAGGAATATAAAGATTTGCATAAAACAAGTGGAAAGCATAAGATAGTATGAAGGATCTTTACCAAGCCTCATTTGATATCATTTATAGGAAAACCAGTAGAAAATTTGTGTCTCTTCTGCCCTTCTTTAGCACTTCATAGGTCCAAGCCCAGTAGGAGTAAGCGGCCCAATATTCAGTTGGCTTAATTTGTCAAACAACTCCAAATTCTCGCGGGACTCACTTAAAAGCCGAATATTTACAGTAGCTCTTCATTATAGTTGTAGCTCTTTAAGTTAGCTTCATGTGGTTTTAAAAAGAGCCTCATTCCGAGTTATGTAACCCAAGATATAATCATTTTGGTCCACACTGTTCAGACTTGCAGGTTCCAACGACAACAATCTTGCAACTAAATTTTTGACCATGTTAGAGGGGGCACAATGTTTTTTTCTATAAATTTACACAACAACCTTTTTTACTTGCTATCATAGGTAATTATTTTCTTTTTTCTTTTTTTTTCAATAAATCTAAATTAACTCCACTTACTCACTTTTATTAATTCAAAATAAAATTAAACCCAACACTCATTCTTCATCCTTCTCCTTCCTCAATATTCATCTTTTTACTCATAACCCAGCCTTCAAATAAAAAACCCACAACCACCACCACTAAACCCCACCTCCCACCCAACACCACAAAGACCACCATTGAAACCCTCAAAGCCTCTTCCACCAATACCAACCTTCTTCAATCTTCATCTTCTTCCTCCCACCAAATCAGAAATCCATGGAAGAGGGAACATAACTAGGCTTAAGAGACAAACAAGTTTTCATAACTAAATTAGAAAAGAAGAATTTTTTATATATTAAAAAAATATAACCTTCTATTGGAATTTGTTGGGGAAGGAAATAGGGAAAAAGAAGTAGGAACCTAGAGCGAACATGGGAAGATTGTTGATAAGGGAAGAAAATATGCATTTCATCAAATACCCAATTGGAACCTCCATCGGCACACACTTGTAGCTTCGCTGAAGGTACCAATTTAATCAACGTAAATGAAGATAAGGGAGGGAAGAAGTTTGAAGGAATGAAAAACCAGTGTCGTGGTATCAAAGAAAAGGAGCGAATATGGGTGACAGGTGGGGTTTGGCGACAATGATGTTGGGTTTATGATTTGAAGGCTGGGTTGGGAAGAAGAATTATGAAGATAGAAGAAGGAGAAGGATGAAAAAGATGAATGTTGGGTTTAATTTTGTTTTGAGTTAATTAAGTTAGTAGATTGAATTAATTTAGATTTATTAAAAAAATACAATAATTACCTATGATAGCAAGTAAAAAGGTTGTTGTGTAAATTTACACCCCTAAAAATTGTGCATGTTAGGAGCCCCCACGTTAGAGATTGATTCATTAGTGGAGCTCTACATGCGAGTCGGGATATTTCTTCTAGCTTTATAACGGCATATTATGCGCCACATTCTGACCACTAGAGCTCCAAATTCAAAATGTTCTAGTGCAAAAGATAGAAGCTAAAAATGAAGAGTTAAGCATTTTTCTATTAAAACCCTAAATAAGTGTAAAAGGTCAGAACTCAGCTAAATCATCAAATAATCCATAAAAAAGAATGTAATCAAGCTTAGCAAATCACAAATAATGTGCATAAATCATGTGTTGATCAATGTTGTTCAATGTTTTACTCATTTTTATTTATAGTTTGTGTGTTAACTAAGCTTAAGCTTTTGGACCTAGTATAATAGGCGAAGTTTGATATCGACCCTCACTGAAGTAAAGTTTGAATATGATTCCAAATGTTTGAGAAATACCCCAGATTAGGGATTATATTCATAAAGCCAAACATTACTCCAACGAGGGACAATTTCAAACTTCGCCAATATGAAGTATATCTAATGACACTCCAATAAAAACGACCTTTAGTGACAAATTTATAGCGGAAAAAGCGGTATTGTCAACATTTTATGTCAAAAATTACAAGTATTTTTGCCATTGGGGATTGGCCATTAATAATTTTAGGAATAATGGACATTAATGACAAAATCCACCAAAAGTTCATTCCCGCAGCAAATTCACTCTCTTCCCTGTTGTGATTTTTTCCCAACAAGCCATTCATCTTCCTTTTCATTGTTGCTCTCTTCAAAATCTGTTTCCTTCCCTCCTCTTGACCTAACTCTGCTCTTCCTCTAATCTAAACACTTCAAATCTCTTCTCCCTCTTAACTAGATGCCTCTATTGTCGGGTGGTGATGTCTGAGTCGGCCGCAACCACATTGCCCCCTTCCCTGATGAACATGCCCCCACAGCCGACCCGACACCTTCACCGATGTTTTTAAAATCTGAGCACCACAAAGATGAGAGGAATGTTGTTCTTGTTATTTGATTGAGTTCAGGTTCTGGTTTCATTTCCTTTTCATTTATGCATCTGATTCTCGTTTCAAATTTTGTGTGGCGTTTGTTTGAGTTCAGACTCTCACTTCATTTGCATTTCATTTCTACATTTAGTAGTATAAGTGAAATGTCTCCCCAAGACTGCGTTTCCTAATGATCGAGCTTTCGTCTTTAGGAATAGAAACAATCACTTTTAACCACTACGACTAGCACCCGTTGGATATTGATTATTGATTATGAAATAAAGTCATAATTTTCTCCTAAAATACATTTACTTTCTATTAAGTTTAACTTAAGGAAAAAATATAGCATAATGATAATATAATGTGTAAAAATTTGGCCATCTTTATAATATGCTTATTTACTAAACTAGTTTTTTTTTTGGTAAATTAGAAAATTAAAATGAAAAACTACAAGGCTACCACGTCTCTGAAGAGAGACATCACAATACACTCAGAAGGACCAACAAGCTCGTAATGTCACACTTCAAACGTGCTCCCATCCTAGCGAGAAGTTCAACTGATTCATTAGCATCTATGTACATATGTTGAAGACATACATCTCAATCATGTGACAACAGATGGTAAAGTTCCGTAGACTTGCTAGCTAGCTCATGAAATCGAAATCTATCATCTTGAAGTGATGTAACAATTTTCAACCAATCCGTAACACAATAAGCTTATTTGATGTTCATATTCCAAAACAATTGTAACTCAATCTTAAGAGCATCAATTTCAGCGCGCAACGCGTTACCTCCATGCTTCCCAGCATAGAAACTTATCAACCACTTGCTAGTTTCGTTTCGCAAAAGACCTCCCTTACCCATTTGTTGAAGCACCAAGATGTAGCCTCATCTTTGGGGGGTGAGGAAATCCATGAAGAGTATGGTCAAACCACAAAGTTCTCTCCACTGTTCTGCAAGTAAACATCATGATCCTTCTTCTCTTTCCGAATCTATTTGCACACAAAGTTAGAAATCCATTGCTCGTCACCTAGCACCATCTCATTGCGCCAGTGCCAAAGGCCCCAAATAGAGACGACTTAGGTCTTGCAACTCGTGTCCGCATCCAAACGTAAGATTCCGAACATTGAAGTTTTGCCAAGCCAAGGCACCAAGGAGCATCCAAACTTCCCTGGAGTGAGGATAGTTACGCAAGCAGTGCAAACTGTCTTCAAGAGCGTGCGAGCAACAAGGAGAAACCACCAAGTATCATTCTGCGATTGGGATCATTCTCTCCGACGCTTGACCTTGAATCGGATTCTCAGGACCCATTTGGCCTGTAGCTTGACCCACTACCATGTGAGGGAACCTGGTTGCTTCAGCAGCTTCAGCTCTGGTTTGTCTCACCATTGTTGGAGTCGGTTGAAGGTTTTGGGTTGAAGATGAAGATGAAAGATGAATAGGGAGCGAGAGAGAAATCGTGGGTAAGAGGTTTTGGAAAAAACTGAAGAGAGAGAGTGTAAAACCTTAAGTGTAGGAGAACGTGTGTGTATAGTGGGTTTTGACAAATAACCGTTGTTGATTCAAAGAGCAATTTAAAATCAACGGTTAAAAATTAAAGATAGATATTAACAGGAAATACACATATCACACGCAGGAGAGAAGCACATCAACACTCATTATGACAGACTGTCACACGGGCACAAGGAACTATGCATCAGAGAAACTGACACACGTTTTACTGTCTCAGCTTCAGAGTCAGCACCAATGGGTACATACACTCTGATAGAGTTACCTTCTGAACTAGACATCTTCTGATAAAGAAGTATCATAGTCAGACGTTCTGATCCATCTTCATGCTGGACAAAAGTCCATATTCAGATTTTTCAGAATGAAATTAAATCTATCCTCTGCCAAGGGCTTTGTAAAGATATCTGCCCATTGATGGTCAGTATCAACAAACTTCAGAAGAAGTACACCCTTCTGAACATAATCTCTAATAAAGTGATACTTTACCTCAATGTGCGTTGCCCTTGAATGCAAGATAGGATTCTTACTCAGTGAAATTGCAGCAGTGTTATCACAATAGATTGAGATATTGCTCTCTAGGATTTGATAATCCTCCAGCTGATGTTTCATCCAGAGCATCTGAGTGTTGCATATTGCTGCTGAGATATATTCTGCCTCTGCAGTTGATAGTGCAATGGTTGATTGCCTCTTGCTTACCCATGAGACTAAGTTGCTTCCCAGAAATTGACAATTTCCAGAAGTGCTTTTTCTCTCTGTTCTATCTCCAGCATAATCAGCATCACAATAACCTGAAAGCTTATACTCTGATGTTTTCTTATACATCAAGCCAAGGTTAGTGGTACCTTTCAGATACCTTAGGATCCTCTTAACAGCAGTTAAGTGGGTTTCCCTTGGATCTGATTGGAAACGAGCACATAAATGAACACTAAATAATATATCTGGCCTAGATGCAGTTAAGTATAGAAGTGATCCTATCATACCACGATAGAGCTTCTGACAAACCTTACCACTTGCATCTTCTTTCTCCAGAATGCATGTAGGATGCATAGGAGTTTTAGCCACTGTTGAATCCAGCATATTGAACTTCTTCAGAAGTTCTTTAGTGTACTTGCTCTGATGGATATATGTTCCTTCTGGTGTTTGATCAACTTGTATTCCCAGAAAGTACTTGAGTTCTCCCATCATACTCATCTCAAATTCAGCCTGCATCATCTCAGAAAATTCTTTGCATAGAGATTGATTAGCAGAACCAAATATAATATCATCAACATAAATTTGCACAGTTAAGATATCATCTTTGTAAGTTTTACAAAAGAGAGTTGTATCTACTTTACCCCTTACAAACTTATTCTCCAGAAGGAATGAGCTGAGTCTCTCATACCATGCTCTGGGAGCTTGCTTCAGACCATAGAGTGATTTCTTCAATTTGAACACATGGTCTGGGTTCTTCTCATCTTCAAAACCTGGGGGTTGATGAACGTAGACTTCCTCTGATATATATCCATTTAGGAAGGCACTCTTAACATCCATCTGATGTAGAATTATGTTGTGATTCACTGAGAAAGAGATCAACAGTCTGATTGCTTCTAGTCTTGCCACTGGAGCAAATGTTTCTGTGTAGTCTATTCCTTCCTGCTGGCTGTAGCCTTGAGCAACTAGCCTTGCCTTGTTTCTGACTACATCTCCTTTCTCATTCAACTTGTTTCTGAACACCCATTTTGTTCCAATTACATGGACACTCTCAGGCTTCTTCACTAAGCTCCAAACATCGTTCTTGGAGAATTGATTCAATTCTTCTTCCATGGCCAGAATCCAGTCCTTGTCCTGAAGAGCTTCATCAATTGACTTGGGTTCAATTAAGGGCACCAATCCTTTCAGACTAAGCAAGGTCTCTTCAGAGGGTCTGAAGGCTGATCTGGTTCTGACTGGTTCGTCTTTGTTGCCCAGAATCAATTCCTTAGGGTGAGCTGCAATGATTCTGCTCTTCTTCAGAGTTTGTGAATCAGAGGGACCAGCTTCTTCTTCTGGATCATCTCCCTCTGGCTCAGCTTCCTCTGGAGCTTTGCCTTTGTCAGAAACATTTATACTTAAATCTGCAAATTTCTCAACTAGCTTTGACTGGTCAGAGTTAAGCTTATCGTCAAATCTAACATGAATAGATTCTTCAATAGTTTTAGCATCAGTATTATAAAATCTAAAGCCTTTAGATCTCTCAGAGTAACCAAGTAATAGACATTTAGAAGACTTAGCATCAAATTTATGCAATCTATCCTTAGTATTAAGAACATAACAAACACAACCAAAAGGATGAAAGTAAGAAATGTTGGGTTTTATGTTCTTCCACAATTCATAGGGAGTCTTATTCAGAATTGGTCTCACAGAGATTCTGTTCTGAATGTAACACGCTGTGTTTACTGCCTCTGCCCAAAAGTGCTTAGCCATGCCAGTTTCTTGGAGCATGGTTCTAGCCATCTCCTGAAGAGTTCTGTTCTTCCTCTCAACAACACCATTTTGTTGAGGAGTTCTGGGATAAGAGAAATCATGTGCAATTCCATAGGAATCAAACAGACTCTCAAACTTGTCATTCTCAAACTCTCCACCATGGTCACTTCTGACACGCACAATCCTACAAGCCTTCTCGTTTTGCACTTGGGCTATGAAGGTAGAGAACACAGCATGAGACTCATCCTTGCGGGTTAGAAACTTTACCCATGTCCAGCGGCTATAGTCGTCAACAATGACCATCCCATATCTCTTGCCACCTATAGACTCAGTTTTCACTGGTCCAAAAAGGTCGATATGCAGAAGTTCCAACGGCCTTGAGGTTGAGACAACATTCTTTGCCTTGAAAGGGACTTTTGTGAATTTGCCTTTCTGACATGCTTCACAAAGAGCGTCTGAAGCGAACTTCAGAGTGGGCAAGCCCCTGACAAGGTTTAGCTTGCTCAGCTGAGAAATCTTTCTCATACTGGCATGCCCTAACCGTCTATGCCATACCCATTGCTCTTCATTAACAGACAGAAGGCACTTCACATTATGAGCCTCCAACTCAGATAATCTGATCTTATAAATGTTGTTCTTCCTCTTGCTGTTAAAAAGAACAGAGCCATCGATCTGACTTACAGCCCGGCAGGACTTTTGATTGAAGATAACATCATAACCCTTGTCAGCTAATTGACTTATAGACAATAAGTTATGAGTTAAGCCGTCTACCAATAAAACATTGTCAATGCATGGACTACTATCTACACAAATAGTACCAGTACCAACAATTTTACCCTTTTCGTTGCCACCAAAACCAACTTCGCCTCCAGGCTTAAGTTTTAGCTCTTGGAACATACGCTTTTCTCCCGTCATGTGACGCGAGCATCCACTGTCCAGATACCATGATTGGTGTTTCAGTGGAGCTATCAAGGATATCTGCAACATAGATAATCTTATCCTTAGGTACCCACTTTCTGGGTCCTCTTTTGTTAGTTACCCCAGAGGTTCTGATCACCTTGGGTTTCTCAACATGATAATGTAAAGGAATTTTTGCATGATATTTAGACATGGAGAAAGATCCCTTTTTAGGAGGGGGTTTAGCAACTTCAGCAGGTAAAGGATCAGGCAATATGGTACCAGAGGGAACAAAGCATTCATACAAAGATTTAGCTTTAGGCATAGAAGGCTCATTTCTAATTGGTTTAGAATACCCAATGCCATGCATTCCATTTCTGCTCACGCCATAGATCAATGAAGCCATCAAGCTTCTATCTACGCTTTTAGCCAGGAATCTTTGAAAAGATTTTTCATACTTAGACTCATGCTTACTATCAGAGGCATCGCAGGCAATAACTTCTTCTAACTTAGCAATTTGATTCTTAAGCACAGAGTTAGAATTAACTAAAGCATGGTTATCATTTTTCAAATCAGATATGATTTTCTCAAGTTCAGAAGGGGTTTTAGAAACAGCAGATAAGTTCTTTTTCAGCTTCTTATGCTTAGACAGCAAAGAGTTATACTTATCCATAATATCAGACAAAGCATGTTTCAGTTCAGAGGTAGAGAAAGAAGCGAATACCTTATTTTCATCGTCTGAATTAGGATCTCCTTCTGATTCTGAGTCAGAGTCAACTACTTCCTTTGACTCTGCTCCTTTGTCTTTGACAATAGCCATGAATCCTTGGACTTCACCATCAGAGTCAACATCCTCTGACTCTGATTCATCAAAAGTCACCATCAGACTTTTCTTGGTCTTGAAGTGCTTCTTTGGCATCTTGTCCTTCTTCAATTTTGGACAGTCACTTTTGTAGTGCCCAGATTCTTTGCACTCAAAGCATGTAACTTCCTTAAGTGAGAACTTCTTTTGACCTGAGGATTCAGACTTTCCCTTGGTCTTTCCAGAGCCTTTGTACTTGCTCTGCCTATGCTTCCAGATTCGGTTGAGTCTTTTAGAGATCAGAGTCAACTCATCTTCATCAGAATCTTCTGATGCTTCTTCAGATTCTTCTTCTTCAGCTTGAAGAGCTTTTGACTTCTCTGCTTTAGCCTTCTCAGATTTGGATTTTAAGGCTATTGACTTCTTCCTCAGATCTTGCATCTCTGAGCGCTTTAGCTCATGGCACTTCAGTATGCTGATGAGTTCTTCTAAACTCATACTCTCAACATCTCTTGTGAGCTCTATTGAAGTCACCAAGGGCATCCAGCTTTCAGGAAGACATCTGATAACCCTTATGACATGATCTTTTGTTGTGTAGTTCTTGTTGAGAGGTCGTATTCCAGCTACAAGCAACTGAAATCTGGAAAACATTTCTTCAATGGACTCGTTTGGCTCCATGACGAAGGATTCATACTTTTGGATCAAAGACAGTGCCTTTGATTCTTTGACTTTCTTGTTTCCTTCATGAGAAATCTTCAGGGATTCAAAGATGCCTTTTGCATACTCACGATCTGTAATCTTCTGGTACTCTTCATAAGAAATAGCACTTAGAAGAATTGCTCTAGCTTTGAGATGTTGTGAGTAAAGCTTCTTTTGATCTGCAGTCATCTCTGACCTTGGGATCTTCTTGCCTTCTTCATCAGTTGGACGCTCATAGCCATCCACAATAATATCCCAGAGATCTGCATCAAAACCCAGAAAGAAACTTTCCAGTCTATCTTTCCAATATTCGAACCTTGGACCGTCGAACATGGGAGGCTTTGCATTGTAACCATCTCTTTGAGTTTCACTGGCGGTAGCCATTGTTTTTCACACCGGCCCGGATCACTGAACACTGTTAGGTGTGGTAATCAGAACTTGCGCTCTGATACCAATTGAAGGTATGAAAAACGGTAGAAAGAGGGGGTTTGAATAACGTTTTCAATATAAAACTTCCACCTTAAAGATTTTGACAAATATTTTCGAGAACTAAGTGCTAAAGATAAGAGATAGGAAAGCACACAAGGATTTTTATCCTGGTTCACTTGATAAATCCCTCAAGCTAATCCAGTCCACCCGTCAAGGTGATTTCTTCCTTCTTAGAATGAAGGCAATCCACTAATCAGGTAAAGTGTTACAACTGCACTTGAAACCTACAAGTGACTAACAATTACACTGACTTAGCTCACACTAAGATTCACTCTCTTAGTCTTCTCTAGGATCCGATCAACCTTGATCTCCTAAAGGTAACTAAACAAACTGTTTAACAAAGAATGTTTACAAGAGATTTGCTTCTGAAAAGCTAATAGTAAACACAATGAATTTCAGATGAAAGAATGCTTGAAGGTTTTTGAATATAGCTTGTGCTTGTGTAAATTCTTCCAACCGCATCTTTCAATATTCAGCCTCTATTTATACTCCAAGGATTAGGGTTTGAACGCTGCATGGAAATGCTACCGTTGGAGGGCAGTTCTGGAAATTCCAGCTTCTGCTGTGGTTGAGAACGTTAGGTAGGTCGTCAGAACAGTACATTTGCTTTTGTACTTGGATAGTGACTTGACCTTTAAACCTAGCAGACTTCTGATCAGGGGAATGCTTCATGTTGGAACTTGTGAAGCCAGTTGATCAGAGTCAGAGGGAAAGCACAGATCCTCTGACCGTTGTATCTTCTGATTCTGAACTCAGAGGGAAGTACATGGTCTTCAGAGTTTTTTGCTTCTGGATGTCAGAGTTTCCACTATTCAGCTTCTGGATCTTCAGAGTCTTCTACACCATCAGAACATCTGAACCTTCAGAGTTTCTTGGTTGTCAGAACTTCTGGATCTTCAGAACTTCAAGTGAGCTGAGTCCTTATCAGAGCTTGATTTACTTCAGATCTTCTGAAGCTTTTCTACTGTTCAGAGTGAACATAGATGTTGCGAAAGCGTTGCTTGGGTCACTCTTTATGCACAGTGCTTCTGATTTGTGTGAGATTGAATTGAGGTCAGAGCCTATAAATAGCACACTCAGAAAAACACGTTAGAGTACCATAATTGTTCATACCAAAAGGTTAACTTGTAATCATCAAAACATAGAGTTGTACTACTAGATCAAAACTTGATCTTACACAATCTTCTAAAATTTAATAGGTTCAGTTAAAAAGGGGCAATTGACCCTTCAGAGAACGAGAGTGATCTTTAGTCACAGAATCCCCAAGACAAACACTAATCAGTGTTAGAGGTTTTAATTCCTCAAACATTACTAAGTACAATCATCTCCTACTAGTTTCTCTCTCTTGAATAAATGTTAAGTTGAGCATAACGTGCAAGGTTTCAACCAACCAGCAAAACCTTGCAGTATAAAACATTCAGATCATTGAGAGAAGGAAGACAAACCAAATTCAAAAACAAGAAACAATATTGTTATTAAGGAAAGGATCTCAAGAAGGTTACACCTTAAGATCAACTAGGATTTTAGCAACCTATGGATTTGGATGAAAACTCAAAAATAAAAAGAAACGAAAGCAACCGAAACTAGGAATATAAAGATTTGCATAAAACAAGTGGAAAGCATAAGATAGTATGAAGGATCTTTACCAAGCCTCATTTGATATCATTTATAGGAAAACCAGTAGAAAATTTGTGTCTCTTCTGCCCTTCTTTAGCACTTCATAGGTCCAAGCCCAGTAGGAGTAAGCGGCCCAATATTCAGTTGGCTTAATTTGTCAAACAACTCCAAATTCTCGCGGGACTCACTTAAAAGCCGAATATTTACAGTAGCTCTTCATTATAGTTGTAGCTCTTTAAGTTAGCTTCATGTGGTTTTAAAAAGAGCCTCATTCCGAGTTATGTAACCCAAGATATAATCATTTTGGTCCACACTGTTCAGACTTGCAGGCTTTTTCTGAACCTTACTTATGGTATTGTAAACTATTATTACAATATATCGGGAAACAGGTTATTTAAATAAAGTCATGATATGTTTCCAACCCTTTAGCTGAAGTGTTTAGTTGTTTTCAAAAAAAGATATATCTTGTTTTCTTTAGGATTGCGAAATAGTCCTTAGACTTTGTTAGGTTACTAATGTGATTCCTCAGTTGAGAAATTGGGGCGTTACTAGTATAGTGGTGTGATGACCCGAGGTTTATTCTATGTTTATCGAGTCCTTCTTGTTTCTTTCTTTTCCTTTTTGAGTCCTTTATTGATTTTTAAGTCAAATTGAGTCCTTCTTAGTTCATTTATGCATCTGCATTAGTTTAGGAATTTTAATTTATTTATTTGATCTTTTTGTTAGTTTTTATTAGTTTTAGTTTAAGGTTAATCCCTATGGTCAGGTTTGAGCTGGAATCTTGTGAGAATATTGGTGTTGATGGTCCTTTGGGGGTTCTTATTTGTTGGATTGAATGAGGGGTTGATGAGTTACCATGATTATGAGTTACATTGTTGTTTTGATGGTTTCTTGAGATGCTTTTCAGGTTTGATAGGGTTTTGATGGCTAATGATGATGATTGAAAGCCAAGTAATGAGCCATGATGATAGATGAAGAAGGAGTTACAAAACTGATGAGGAATCTGATGACCCACGCATGTGCGTGCAAGAGACCACGCACATGCGTGGTCGTTCTGTTGAAGAAAAACAAGAAACGCTGAAGGCCACACATGTGCGCCGCCTAGGCCACGCACATGCATGGTGGGCTGACATGAAGGTTGAAATTGGACAGATTGTCCACGCATGTGCGCTGAGAAGTCTATAAATTAGGTTTTTTGTCATTTCATTTGGTATCTTGTAACTTTTTGAACAAAACCTAGAGTTTTAGTTGTGGGAGGCTTCTTGGCACTCTTAATTCAGGTTCTTGTTCTTTTGATTTGCATTTTGAGTTCTCTAGCCATGTTTGACTAGTTTACCTTTGTACCTTGGAGATTGTGGATCCTAGTTTAAGTCATGTTATGAACTTCTGAGTTTCTTATATGAATAAAGTTTCCTTTCTATGTATCTTTTCTCTGTTTCAATACTCTCTTGAATGCATGCAAGTGTTTGGCTTTCTTCTTGCACAACGACAGTTGGTAAGAATTAAGGGACTTGAGATTAGATTTATTTGTTTGCTATCACTTAGGTATAAGGGTGGGAACTTATTGTGTTGGCCTGAACATACAAGCTTCATTCTTTAATTGAATTGACTAGGTACTAAGGCATTAGGCTTAGCAACTGAAATTGAATGATTTACTTGATTAAGGTATTAACAAGTGAAGGTAAAGGCTACATCACCGTAGAAATGTTTCTAAGAGTTCATATATGAATTAGATTGTGAGTAACATAACTGAATTATGTGAAACTTGACCTAGGGTACTGTTTTCTCATAAGTTTTACAAGATTCTTGTTTATGCTTTTGTTAAAATTGCTTCCATCACAACAAACTTTAACCTATATTTCTTTTTCTTTTCCATTCCAAACATTAATCTCCTAGAACAAATCAACAAACAACTATCCCTGTGGTTCGACAATCTTTTGTATTACTTCGATCAATCCGTACACTTGCGAAATTGCTATCAGGTATCAAGGGGGTTGGTTGATTTGTTTGTAAAATAATAATTAGAAATTGAAAGTAAATGTCTAATTTGGGCAGCAAACAATCCTTGATCATAAAAGATTAAATTTATTTCTTTTCTATTGAAATTCTTGGGTAGAATCCAACTCAAAAGTTCCTATTCCAGATTCTCTACTAGACAATTTTCTAAAATTTAATAGGTTCAGTTAAAAAGGGGCAATTGACCCTTCAGAGAACGAGAGTGATCTTTAGTCACAGAATCCCCAAGACAAACACTAATCAGTGTTAGAGGTTTTAATTCCTCAAACATTACTAAGTACAATCATCTCCTACTAGTTTCTCTCTCTTGAATAAATGTTAAGTTGAGCATAACGTGCAAGGTTTCAACCAACCAGCAAAACCTTGCAGTATAAAACATTCAGATCATTGAGAGAAGGAAGACAAACCAAATTCAAAAACAAGAAACAATATTGTTATTAAGGAAAGGATCTCAAGAAGGTTACACCTTAAGATCAACTAGGATTTTAGCAACCTATGGATTTGGATGAAAACTCAAAAATAAAAAGAAACGAAAGCAACCGAAACTAGGAATATAAAGATTTGCATAAAACAAGTGGAAAGCATAAGATAGTATGAAGGATCTTTACCAAGCCTCATTTGATATCATTTATAGGAAAACCAGTAGAAAATTTGTGTCTCTTCTGCCCTTCTTTAGCACTTCATAGGTCCAAGCCCAGTAGGAGTAAGCGGCCCAATATTCAGTTGGCTTAATTTGTCAAACAACTCCAAATTCTCGCGGGACTCACTTAAAAGCCGAATATTTACAGTAGCTCTTCATTATAGTTGTAGCTCTTTAAGTTAGCTTCATGTGGTTTTAAAAAGAGCCTCATTCCGAGTTATGTAACCCAAGATATAATCATTTTGGTCCACACTGTTCAGACTTGCAGGTTCCAACGACAACAATCTTGCAACTAAATTTTTGACCATGTTAGAGGGGGCACAATGTTTTTTTCTATAAATTTACACAACAACCTTTTTTACTTGCTATCATAGGTAATTATTTTCTTTTTTCTTTTTTTTTCAATAAATCTAAATTAACTCCACTTACTCACTTTTATTAATTCAAAATAAAATTAAACCCAACACTCATTCTTCATCCTTCTCCTTCCTCAATATTCATCTTTTTACTCATAACCCAGCCTTCAAATAAAAAACCCACAACCACCACCACTAAACCCCACCTCCCACCCAACACCACAAAGACCACCATTGAAACCCTCAAAGCCTCTTCCACCAATACCAACCTTCTTCAATCTTCATCTTCTTCCTCCCACCAAATCAGAAATCCATGGAAGAGGGAACATAACTAGGCTTAAGAGACAAACAAGTTTTCATAACTAAATTAGAAAAGAAGAATTTTTTATATATTAAAAAAATATAACCTTCTATTGGAATTTGTTGGGGAAGGAAATAGGGAAAAAGAAGTAGGAACCTAGAGCGAACATGGGAAGATTGTTGATAAGGGAAGAAAATATGCATTTCATCAAATACCCAATTGGAACCTCCATCGGCACACACTTGTAGCTTCGCTGCAGGTACCAATTTAATCAACGTAAATGAAGATAAGGGAGGGAAGAAGTTTGAAGGAATGAAAAACCAGTGTCGTGGTATCAAAGAAAAGGAGCGAATATGGGTGACAGGTGGGGTTTGGCGACAATGATGTTGGGTTTATGATTTGAAGGCTGGGTTGGGAAGAAGAATTATGAAGATAGAAGAAGGAGAAGGATGAAAAAGATGAATGTTGGGTTTAATTTTGTTTTGAGTTAATTAAGTTAGTAGATTGAATTAATTTAGATTTATTAAAAAAATACAATAATTACCTATGATAGCAAGTAAAAAGGTTGTTGTGTAAATTTACACCCCTAAAAATTGTGCATGTTAGGAGCCCCCACGTTAGAGATTGATTCATTAGTGGAGCTCTACATGCGAGTCGGGATATTTCTTCTAGCTTTATAACGGCATATTATGCGCCACATTCTGACCACTAGAGCTCCAAATTCAAAATGTTCTAGTGCAAAAGATAGAAGCTAAAAATGAAGAGTTAAGCATTTTTCTATTAAAACCCTAAATAAGTGTAAAAGGTCAGAACTCAGCTAAATCATCAAATAATCCATAAAAAAGAATGTAATCAAGCTTAGCAAATCACAAATAATGTGCATAAATCATGTGTTGATCAATGTTGTTCAATGTTTTACTCATTTTTATTTATAGTTTGTGTGTTAACTAAGCTTAAGCTTTTGGACCTAGTATAATAGGCGAAGTTTGATATCGACCCTCACTGAAGTAAAGTTTGAATATGATTCCAAATGTTTGAGAAATACCCCAGATTAGGGATTATATTCATAAAGCCAAACATTACTCCAACGAGGGACAATTTCAAACTTCGCCAATATGAAGTATATCTAATGACACTCCAATAAAAACGACCTTTAGTGACAAATTCATAGCGGAAAAAGCGGTATTGTCAACATTTTATGTCAAAAATTACAAGTATTTTTGCCATTGGGGATTGGCCATTAATAATTTTAGGAATAATGGACATTAATGACAAAATCCACCAAAAGTTCATTCCCGCAGCAAATTCACTCTCTTCCCTGTTGTGATTTTTTCCCAACAAGCCATTCATCTTCCTTTTCATTGTTGCTCTCTTCAAAATATGTTTCCTTCCCTCCTCTTGACCTAACTCTGCTCTTCCTCTAATCTAAACACTTCAAATCTCTTCTCCCTCTTAACTAGATGCCTCTATTGTCGGGTGGTGATGTCTGAGTCGGCCGCAACCACATTGCCCCCTTCCCTGATGAACATGCCCCCACAGCCGACCCGACACCTTCACCGATGTTTTTAAAATCTGAGCACCACAAAGATGAGAGGAATGTTGTTCTTGTTATTTGATTGAGTTCAGGTTCTGGTTTCATTTCCTTTTCATTTATGCATCTGATTCTCGTTTCAAATTTTGTGTGGCGTTTGTTTGAGTTCAGACTCTCACTTCATTTGCATTTCATTTCTACATTTAGTAGTATAAGTGAAATGTCTCCCCAAGAGTGCGTTTCCTAATGATCGAGCTTTCGTCTTTAGGAATAGAAACAATCACTTTTAACCACTACGACTAGCACCCGTTGGATATTGATTATTGATTATGAAATAAAGTCATAATTTTCTCCTAAAATACATTTACTTTCTATTAAGTTTAACTTAAGGAAAAAATATAGCATAATGATAATATAATGTGTAAAAATTTGGCCATCTTTATAATATGCTTATTTACTAAACTAGTTTTTTTTTTGGTAAATTAGAAAATTAAAATGAAAAACTACAAGGCTACCACGTCTCTGAAGAGAGACATCACAATACACTCAGAAGGACCAACAAGCTCGTAAAGTCACACTTCAAACGTGCTCCCATCCTAGCGAGAAGTTCAACTGATTCATTAGCATCTATGTACATATGTTGAAGACATACATCTCAATCATGTGACAACAGATGGTAAAGTTCCGTAGACTTGCTAGCTAGCTCATGAAATCGAAATCTATCATCTTGAAGTAATGTAACAATTTTCAACCAATCCGTAACACAATAAGCTTATTTGATGTTCATATTCCAAAACAATTGTAACTCAATCTTAAGAGCATCAATTTCAGTGCGCAACGCGTTACCTCCATGCTTCCCAGTATAGAAACTTATCAACCACTTGCTAGTTTCGTTTCGCAAAAGACCTCCCTTACCCATTTGTTGAAGCACCAAGATGTAGCCTCATCTTTGGGGGGTGAGGAAATCCATGAAGAGTATGGTCAAACCACAAAGTGCTCTCCACTGTTCTGCAAGTAAACATCATGATCCTTCTTCTCTTTCCGAATCTATTTGCACACAAAGTTAGAAATCCATTGCTCGTCACCTAGCACCATCTCATTGCGCCAGCGCCAAAGGCCCCAAATAGAGACGACTTAGGTCTTGCAACTCGGGTCCGCATCCAAACGTAAGATTCCGAACATTGAAGTTTTGCCAAGCCAAGGCACCAAGGAGCATCCAAACTTCCCTGGAGTGAGGATAGTTACGCAAGCAGTGCAAACTGTCTTCAAGAGTGTGCGAGCAACAAGAACAACAAGGAGAAACCGCCAAGTAACAACGAAACTAATGGTCATTCACTTGAATTGCATTATGCATAACGAGCCAAACAAAAACCTTTACTTTCTCTAAGGCACAAATCTTCCAAACTCACTGCTAGTTTCAAACCTTTATTTTAATAAGGAACCGAAGTGGTATAACAATTATAATTCTTCTTAAAAAAATATAATAATTTTAATCAAAAGCAAAAATAAAAGAATGAAAAGATAATTAATTGGAAAAAAGAAAAATGTTGAAGTGTAAATGAATTTACACCCGTCTATTATATTTAGAAGTGAAAAAAGTAGTTATCTATCTATATATATTAGAAAAGAACAACTTCTAGCATGACGTGTCGCTCCCACATGCCAAGTTACTGACGTTTTGCTCCCAGATTAATTCTCATAAAAATTATTCCACGTGTCAATTTATTAGAGGATATAATTTTCAATTGATATATATTTTAATTTTATATATTCTAACCTAATTAATTGATATTATTTTAGAAGATATAATTTTCAATTGATATATGTTTTAATTTTATATATTCTAAAATAATTGATTGATATTATTTTAAAAGATAAGATTTGGTCTTTTAATTTATTTTAAATTTATTTTTAGAATAAATTTATTAATTTTTATTGAATTTTTGAATTTTTTATTAATTCGGGATTTTATGAGTTTTTATTGTGATTTGCTAGATTTTGTTAGTTTTTATCTATCTTTATTTAATACCATTTTTAATATTAGATTTGATTGGGATTTAGTTTGTTTATTTCTTAATTTTATTTTAATTTATCTTATCATTTATTTTAAATCCAGAAAATACTTTATTTTATTTTAGATTCACTTTTAGAGTATATTAATTAAATTTTCTTAAATTTTCAGATTTTTAATTAATTCAGGATTTTATGAGTTTTTATTGTGATTTGCTAGACTTGGTAGTTTTTATCTATCTTTATTTAGTACCTTTTTAAAATTTTAGATTTGATTAGAATTTAGGTTGTTTATTTCTTAATTTTATCTTATTATTTATTTAATTTTACTTCAAGGAAATATTTTATTTTATTTTACATTTATTTATAGAGTATAATAATTAATTTTTATTGAATTTTCAAATTTTTAATTAATGCAGGATTATATGAGTTTTTATTGTGATTTGCTAGATTTTGATAGTTTTTATCTATCCTTATTTATTATTTATTTAATTTTAATTTCATGAAATATTTTATTTTATTTTTGAGTTACATTTAGAGTATAAATGAATTTTTATGGTATTTTTATTGAATTTCATATTTTTATTTAATTCAGGATTTTATGAGTTTTTTATTGTGATTTGCTAGATTTTGGTAGTTTTTATCTATCTTTATTTAGTACCTTTTTAAAGTTTAGATTTGATTAGGATTTAGGTTGTTTATTTCTTGATTTTATCTTAATTTATCTTATTATTTATTTAATGCTAATTTTAAGAAAAGGGAGTTGATTTGGTGGTGAGGGTCCACAAAGCTACCATGGACACGCAGAGATTTGATAGCTGCTATTTCTACCTCTGCCACATGTCGCGATCACGACAGAGGTATGCCGTAAGATGATGTTACGTGAAGAAGAGTTTATCATGTTGTGATTGATGGTTTGTGCTATTTCAGTTTATCCTTTGTTCGTAATTCAATCCTGGATTCTTAAATTTCACATATTTTGTGTGTTTTGATCCAAAAGTTTACAAATTTTTGCATAGACCCTTTAACGAATCATTGTTGAAGACGTAATGTTTTTTCTATTGTTCTACTTCCGCTTTTGTATTTTTTTAAACCAGATTTTAGTATAGTTTGTAGAAATCCATGCGTTTGAAGCCATTCTAAACCAGATTTTGGTATAATTTATAGAAATTTACGAAACTTAGGATAGCCTGAATTTATATTCATTTCTCAAATTTTGCACGTTTTTATTCATCATGTTTGAGCTGTGTGTATAAGCATACTATTTGCACTGTATGTGAATGATGCACAACTTACTAATTTTTTTTTTAATGATGCACAGGTCAGTCAAATTGATGAAAGCATATGAAGAGCTCACATTTAATCTTCATGAGTATGGTTAGCTCATTCTTAAGGTTGGTTCATATTTTCCTCAAACTCATTAGTTTTGCATATACTCATGTTTTAGTATGCCAATTGGGTGACTTATCTTACTTTACTCTATATATTTTCTTAAGTTCAATTTAAATTGATTGTTAGTATAAGTTTATTGGTGAAGTAACCACAATTATTTTGGGTGAGAGAATTATTTTGTTTTTTTCTTACATATATAGATAATTTGCTGGGGTGCGCACATATGGGGCAATACATCATTTTTTGTTTCTCTTGACTGAAATGTTCCTTTGATTTTTTGTTTCACAAGGGCTCCACCCCAAGATTCACAAATACACTAAATACAATTCTTTCACCACAGTCCTTTCAAATTGGTGAAAGAGGGTATTTTGTTCTTCAAGACTTCATTTTGGGTTTCTGTTTCAATCTTCTTCATGAATTGATTTTGTTCTTCAACTAATTGTAAGATGTCATATGCTTTAAGGATTCCTGCTTTTATCTTCTTAATCAAAAGCAAAAGGATTGAGGAAAAGAAAATCTTCTAGGGTGCAGAATATTCACTAATTGCAAAAAAAAAAAATAACACGTGTCATTCTCAGATTAATTCTCATAAAAAAATACATTTTAAAATTTTAGATTTGATTAGGATTTATGTTGTTTATTTCTTGATTTTATCTTAATTTATTTTTGATTTATTTTTAGAGTAAAAAAATACATTTTTAAATTTTAGATTTGATTAGGATTTAGGTGGTTTATTTCTTGATTTTATCTTTATTTATTTATTATTTATTTTTAGAGTATTAATTAATATATCCCAAACTTTTTTTTAAAAAAGAGTGAGTTTGAAAGCTATAGCTTAAGTTAATTTGTTAATATATTCCCAAATAATAATAATAATAATAATAATAATAATAATAATAATAATAATAATAATAATAATAATAATAATAATAATAATAATAATAATAATGATGATAACATGTGTGTGCGGATATGGGCCGGTTGGGTACTATAGTACCCATACCCGCACCCATACCCTCTATTTTTTGCGGGTAATTATCTATACTCAACCTCATACCCATTTAGCGGTTTTTTACCCTACCCATAGTGGATATTTTGTGCGGGTACCCTATGATTTTGAGACCCATTGTCATCCATAGATTTAGATTTTGGCAAAGATGGATAGCTTCCTATAATGACATTGAATTGTCTAAAGGTGGAGAGCTTCGAGTTGCTACCCACGTGAGTATGGAGACGGATACATGTAATTTTTAAAAACGCGGGTATGGAGATGGTACTATAGCACCTACCCATTGTCATCCCTACTTAGTTGGAATAAACACAATAATGTTATACTTTATGATATATCTTACACAATCCTGATTTGTGCTACTATCACATTAATTTTTTTTAAGATTAATATGTTGATAATTCTTTATATCTATGATTTGTGTTATCGTCTTCATATTTACAAAGAATGTGAAACGAGTTCCTCTTGGTCTCAATCGGGCTTAGAAGAAAAGTCTTTATGTCCACTTTACTCATCAATTCTGACTTTTCTATTTCATTCGTTGTTTAATATATTTTTAATAATCAAAGTATTAATTAATGTATCAAATACAATAGACATATTTCCCGTGCAACGCGTGGGTAAAAAACACTAGTTTAGTTTAATTTAATTAAAAAAATAATGATGTAATGTGAAAGAAATTAAACTTATTGAAAAAATGGGAACAAACAGCCTTGTAAGGGAACAAAACAACAAAATCATTGTACTCGCAATCTTAAACACTCCGAACAAGTTTGCGTCACAGTCACACTACACTTACTCACTCCGGTGACCACCGTTGCCACCGCCAGTGAATCCCTCCCACGGAGCTTATAAATTCCACGAATTCCCAATCACCACCGCCACCTCCGTTGCCATGGCTAGGGTTCCGATAAGTCAATCTCCCTCAACGTCGGTGGTTTCCACCATCAGAGCCTACGCGCTTCCTCTTATTTTCTTCGCCGGTGCCATGTTCTACCAACTCGTTGCTATCCCCAATGCCTTCCCTCCTTCCCGTTACGATGGTGACTCCTTCTTCCTTCTTTCTTTCTTTTTTTATTTTCATTTTTTTAGAAATTACCTATTCTTTTCTTCTCTTTGTTTTGTTTTGTTTACGTGGTTGCAGTTCTGCAAATTGAGAGGTACAGTTCCATCGACGCTGTGCAGGAGGCTTACGATAAGCTTGAATCGAAATGGTAATTGAGTTATACGTCTCAATGGATCATGTCAATGAATGATTTTATTGTTGTAGGGAAAAATTGAGATCCGTATTCACCGCCTCATTGATTTGGAGGAACATTTGAACTTAAGAAGTGTAGGGAAAAAGAGTGGATTATATGGGTGTTTCGTTTCTGTTTAATTGTGATGCAATGTTTTGAATTTTTATTTAAACAAAAATATATTTTCTGATTTAAGGGAATTCGATTGGATGTCTGTGTAAACAAAGTTTAGTCTGTGTAGACGAGTAGTGGCTATGCCATGGTATTACTCTATACTCACTCTACTTAGCATGGGTTCTGTACTTTTGGTACTTTATATTTTACTTTTTTATTTTATTTTAGGTTGCTTTTTATTCAAGTTACCTTGAATGGTTGGGATTATATACATTCTAGGTCTTAGATCTGACTTGAATTAGGGTTTTAATACTATGTAAAGGAGTTTGATGGCAGTAACAGGGGAGTTCTCTTCTTTTAGTAAAGTAATTCAAATCAAATAAAGAACAACGATTTTTGCTTATGATTAAGTTTATTGAACATGTTGATCTGTTTTGTTCTGAATTTGTAAGAATTTTGCATGGCATCCTTTGACATTTTATCATCATGCTTATCAATGATCTTGTAACCCGTGTTACATGGTCTCTCAGGAATTCGGATGTAGAAGTTTCTGATATTCATGAGTTTATAAAGGTTAGTTTTGAGAGGTCCTTTATGAGCTATCTAGTCTATCTATTATTTTCTTGTACTTGTACAATGCATAGAATCCTCATAAGAAGAAAGTTCATTCATACATAATTTATGCTTTGATTATTTCTGGATAATTCTTAATGAAGTGTTTAAAGAGGAATAGCAATGTAATAATGTGAATTGGTCATCTATTAAATATGGCACAAAAAATCTGACCAAGATCATTCTACTAGCTTTTTCTGAATCTAGTATTCTAGTTGAACTTTATCATCTTGGTTTTCTGATTTAATTTATTTTCTAAGGAGTTCAGTTTTATCATTAAATGAATTACACTTTATTGCTTAAAACCCAGAGAATGTCAAATTCATTTGAACTTTGTAATGTTCTACAAAGAAATTTTTCCAAGTATATATTAACCCCATCATTATGGTTCCAAAGCAATAAATCTGCTAAAATCAGAGATCTTCAGCAACAGCCTTGACACTGTGAACTGCAACTGGTTTAGCAGTTGTTGCAAATGCTACCTGAAATATATATAGGGAGATGAGTGCTTTGTTTAATGTTTATGCATGAGAGTTTCAAATGTAAGGTTGAGATAGGGTCTTTGCACGTGAATATATCCTATTTTAAACTAGTATTGGGGAAAACCAATTAATTTCAGCTTAATGAGACTATGGGTTGACAGGCATTTAATTCGATCTGCATGCTAAATTTGGTCCTTGTTGGAAAATAATGTTGTTTTGTGGTGAGAGTTCCTCTGGAAGCAAACAAGATTCAAGCCAAAGAAGTGTTGGAATTTAATATCCTAATTTAACCTGAATTTGTTTGTTAAAATTTAAAAACCATCCAGATTCCTCCAATCCATGTAGGTTGAAGTGTTGAACCATTGCATGCAATATGACTCCTTTGAAAATAATATGCTGAAATTGTTTTGGATACTATAACTCACAAACATGTTATAAAGGGGTGGTGGAATTATATCCACGAAATGGGACTGTTGTATTCTTATTTTTAATTTGGTATATTCCCTGCCATGTGCCCAGGTATGATAATGTGGTTTCCTGTATTACATGTTATTTATTTATTTGATGACTTCAATTATGACCCAAATATTAAGGATTTACTGTGATATTGTATAAGTATTTTACTCTGAGAGCATGATTAACAGATTAGATATGCCTACGAGTTGCTGACAAATCCTTTGTGGAAAAGAGACTATGACATATTTGGCATTGATGAACAACTTGTAAGTATTTTGTTTTGCATTCTTTAAACCTCATGTCTGTTTTGTATGATATGTTCCATGAGTGTTTCTCTTATTCCTGATTTACTGCCATCTTTAATGTTATTTTTGTGATATTATTTTGATGGCAGCATGTTGTTGAGAGTGCTAGAAAGCGTTATGCAGGGAAAAATATTTCACAATTGGACTTCCCTTTACTACATTCCCCTTCCGGTGAGTCAAGGCATACATCATAATTGATAGGAATTTTTATGTTGGAGTTTCTCAAAAGATTACAAGGAAATACATTAGTGACGCATGCGTCTTTTTTTACCTCTCAGGGTCTTTTGATCATTCATCTAAAGTCACTGTAAGTGACTTTCTGTCTGCAATTCCAGATTCAAAGCCATGGATAATTCAGGTATATGCAGTGTGGAGCAGGCTGATATTATGTAACTAATTATCTCCATAACTAATTAGTAATAAGTGATCATTTTAAAATGCTCTAGATTTGAATTGTATGTAATGGAATGAAAACTTAAGTTTGTGTGTTGACCGTTCAAATTTTGTACTTTTCTTTTTATATTTCTTGGTGCCTTAAGTGTTGGTTTCATAATTTTGGTCACTTACAGGCCCCCATCCTTAATTATATTGATTGCTTAAAATAGTACTTTGACTTAATAATCCTTGTTCAGTATTTATTTTTGGATAGAGAAAGAAGATAAAATTTCAACATAAAGTATATTGTCTTTTAATTACAAGCACGCTAAATCTTATGTGCACTGTGCAGTTGTTTCAAGAGTTCAACTTTTTATCATTTTTGAAACAAGGGGAATTGAGGTAGGACGTTAGTAATTTGTTTAACAAGATGTTTCCTTTTCGGGGATATTAGTGTTAAATATGTTAGCATTCTGCCTTAATCTAAAAGTGAAAACAAGGATGCTCTCAATATTTATTAATTAATAATTTCTTAAATAGTACAGATTACAGCCTTACATTCATTGAGACACTACATGATCTACTGCAATCCTAGGTAGTCAAAGGCTAAAGGTGTAGTTATTGCATTAGGGGCTTTTAGGGGCTTGAGGCAAGAGGCGCCAAAACGTAAATTCCTACAAGAAAGATGTCAACAGTGCAAAAAGAAGAAAACTGTTAAATATTTGATAGTTATTATGCAGCAATTTTCAATATAAATTAATTAGTCAACCATATTATTCCTGTTAAAAATACAAGATTAAGGTGTTCAATTTACTGAACTTTGTGCAGCAATGACTAATAGTCCCAAATCAGCCTGACTTTTTTTTGACATTGTGACTTTTCACTCCTTTAAGCATCTCAGCAAGTTAGAGGAATGAGATTTTTTTTTTCAGTTATTAATAATGTGTTAAAGGCATGCCTTGGCTGAACCACAAAAGCATGTCTAACGTGTCAGACGAATGTGCCTTAATTAAGTGTGTTGAAAATCTTCAACTGAATTTCATTGATTTGAAAACTGATGAATACAATAGAGATTACAGTATTTATATTCAGACTTGTTAGCTTGCAGAGGAAGCTAACATAACTAACTTGACAGCTAAGCATGTAACTAACTCTCTAACAAACTGTTAGGAACCCACTCACACAACAACAAAATAACAAGGTAAATACTGGAAGTGATTGTTTATTGATACTGAAGAAGATTTACAGAGAAGGATTGAACCCAGAATACTCTGCCCAGAGCTATGCTCCTAAGGAAGCTAGTGCTTCCTTTCCATACTAATATCTCAGCAATTATCTCGGATCCCCTCTACCTCTCTTACTCTCCTTATATATCGGAGATATTACAATCACTCTATCTCTCTCCATTCTGTTAGTCAGTTAGCCACTAATCCCTTTCCTACCCCTCCTAGAATATACCCTCCAAACCTTAGGCCCCACCTCCTCATGATGAGCCAATCTATCCTGTGGCCTTGACTCCTGCCCAACGTTCCTAACAATACCGGCTCCTAGAGCTGCAACCTTGTCCTCAAGGTTGAAAGTCGGGAACTGGCTCTGAATAGTAAGGGAGTCTTCCCACGTAGCATCCTCTGCAGTTTTACCTTCCCACTGAATGAGAACTTGGGAGATGGTGTCTCCTTGAAAAGCTAAGTTCCTAGTAGCCAACACATGAAGGGGTTGCACAACCTCAGGAGCGTCTCCCTCCAAAGCATCTGGTAAGTCAGTAGCAGCTTCATAATCTCCTATGGCTTTTCTGAGCATCGAGACGTGAAAAACCGGGTGGACTCGTGAAGTGTCAGGCAGCTTCAAGCGGTAAGCAACTGCACCCACTCTAGCCAAGATAGGGAAAGGACCATAGTACCTTGCTGCTAGTTTGGCAAACACCCGAGTGACCACAGACTGCTGTCGATGGGCTCGCAGCTTGACGAAAACCCATTCTCCTACTTCAAACGACTTGTCAACACGCTTGGTGTTAGCTTGAGTTCTCATCCGATCCTGGGCGCGAAGCAATTGGTCTCGCAACTGGCGTAAAGCTTCATCCCGATCCATCAAGTCCCGCTGAACAGCTTCTACACGCGTCTCTCCTAATCCCCAGCGCGTGATAACTGGTGGCTTGCGACCGTAGACCACTTCAAAGGGGGTCTGATTGGTAGCGGAGTGATAAGTTGTATTGAACCAATATTCGGCCCAGTGAAGCCAACTCACCCATGTCTTAGGTTGATCCGCCGAGAAACAGCGTAAATACGTTTCGAGACAACGATTCACTACCTCCGTTTGTCCATCGGACTCGGGGTGATAGGCTGAACTCAGCTTGAGTTGGGTACCTTGGAGTCGAAAAATCTCCCTCCAAAAATGGCTCACAAAGATTGGATCACGGTCGCTTACTATTGAAGAAGGAATGCCATGTAACCTGATGATCTCCTTGGTAAATAATTCAGCAAGGCTGCGCGCGGAGTAGGGATGCTTCAAAGGTAGGAAATGACAGTATTTGGATAAACGATCCACCACAACCATGATTGCTTCAAATCCCTTGGATTTGGGTAATCCTGTGATGAAGTCAATCGAGACATCTTCCCAGATTCTCTCTGGAATAGGTAAAGGCTGGAGGAGGCCTGCGGGTGCCGACGCCAGGTACTTATGACGCTGACAAGTGTCACAGCTTCGCACAAATTCCTGAACCATATTCTTCATGCCAATCCAGTACAGATTCTCCGCTATCCTGCGATAGGTCCTCAGAAAACCAGAATGTCCACCCTGGGGAGAGGTGTGGTATTCTTGTAGCATACGAGGAATTAGTGTGGAAGTGTGGGATAGTACTAGCCTGTCTTTGTAAAGGAGAACTCCCCGGTGAAGGCGAAACTCAGGATGTGCATGTGGGTCCTGTTGCAAGGAAGTGATGATTGCTTGGAGTTTCGCATCAGCTTTTATTTCCTCTGTTACCAACATTTGTTCATCCCACAAAGGGTAAGAAGCCAAGGTCTTATATTCCCCTGTCTCAGTAACCCGCGACAGAGCATCGGCGCCTTTATTCATCTTTCCGGGTTTATAGACTATATCAAAATTGTACCCCAAAAGCTTTGCTGCCCAATTTTGCTGATCTCCCGTTACAATTTTCTGATGCAAAAGCTCCTTCAAGCTCTTTTGATCGGTGGAGACCAAGAACTTCCTTCCTAGGAGATATGGTCTCCAATGCTGGATTGCCAAAGCCACGGCCATCAACTCTTTTTTCGTACGCAGACTTAGTTAAATTCCTGATGCCTAATGCTTTGCTGAAATAAGCAACTGGATTCTTCCCCTGCATCAAAATGGCTCCAATGCCATTCCCGGAAGCGTCGCATTCCAACAGAAATTCCTTGTCAAAATCAGGAAGATGCAAGACTGGTGCTGTGGTTAACTTTTCTTTGAGAATCTCAAAGGCTCGTTGGGCCTCAGGTCCCCAAGCGAAAGCGTCTTTCCTTGTCAAGTCTGTTAAAGGTTTTGCCACTTTTCCGTAGTCACGGATGAACTTGCGGTAGTATCTCGTTAGGCCTAGGAACCCGCGGACTCCTTTGACATTGACTGGTCTTGGCCATTGCACAACACTCTGGATCTTATTTGGATCCACTGCTACTCCTCGAGCTGAAATCAAATGCCCAAGATACTCCACGGTGTTCTGAGCAAAGCTGCATTTTTTTTGGTTTGCGGTCAAGTCTTGCTTGTGGAGAATGTGCAGAACTTGCTCCAAATGAGAAAGGTGAGTTCCCCAATCCTTGCTATAGACCAATATATCGTCGAAAAAAACCAATACCCCTTTACGCAACATGGGCTTGAATACTTCATTCATCAGACTCTGAAAAGTGGAGGGGGGCATTCATGAGTCCAAATGGCATGACCATGAACTCGTAATGCCCCTCATGGGTTCTGAATGCGGTTTTGTGCACATCTGCAGCGCGTACTCGTACCTGATGATAGCCAGATTTAAGGTCTAATTTGGAGAAGAAATGAGCCCCGTGCAACTCATCCAAGAGGCTCCTCAATGACGGGTATGGGGAATTTGTCGGGTACTGTGACTTTGTTGAGTGCTCGATAATCGACACACATGCGCCAAGTGTTGTCTTTCTTCTTCACCAGGGTCACCGGACTGGAGTAGGCGCTCGTGCTTGGTCTGATGATGCCGGAGGCTAGCATCTCCTTAACCTGTTTCTCAATTTCATTCTTATGCAGGTGAGGATACCTGTAGGGGCGTACGTTGACTGGTCCCTGCCCTGCCTGAATATTGATGCAGTGTTCGCGCCCACGGCTCGGTGGTAGGCCTTGCTTGGCCTCAAAAACGCCTTTGAATTTTCCCAACAACTCCATCAATTCATCATGTTGTTGCTCAGTCAAGGCCCCTTCTTTTAGCTTCTCTGTGCGTGGTGTTTCAAATCGGCAAAGGACTCCGTTTTCTTCTACGCGAACCCTTCGAAGAGTCTGCTGCAACGCAACCATGGTTTCTTGCCCAGCCTTGAGACCTTGCAATTTAATCCAGCAATGCCCATTCCAGAAACGCATCGACTGTGTGTGCCAATTGGCTATAGTGTCCCCCAACGTTTTCAACCATTCTACACCAAGGACCACATCGGGACCTCCCAGCTCAAACAATTGGGGTGAGCAAGTGAGATGGTAGCTCCCTATCTCCAATCGGATTTGCTTGCAGCGTCCCCTGTCATGGGTTTGAAACCCATCTCCCAACTTGATAGTCATTTGCGGAGTGTCTTCTACCTCCCATCCCATGCGATGCACCAGTTTGTGGTCTATGAAGTTGTGGGTTGCCCCACTGTCAACCAGCACCAACACGGGGACTCCATTAATGGTACCTTGCAGCTTCATCGTTTGAGGTGGCTCCTGGGTTGTTTGTGTCATATTAGCGAAACTCATCATGCTCATCGTGCTCATCTCGCCATGACCCTCCTCCTCGGTTTCTTCGAGTTCCATTGCTAAGACATTCCCCTCCTCAGATTCCTCATCTCCTTCTTCTACAATCAGCACCCTCAATTGTTTGTCAGGGCATTGGTGTAAGGGATGATAGGGTCCCCCACACTTGAAACATTGGCCCTTTTGCCTCCTTTCAAGAAGTTGGGGGTCGGTTAAATGAGAAAAGCCCCGGTCCCTAGGCCCAATTCGTTTTTGGTCAGCATGGTTTTTTGTTTCCGCTCTTGGACCGTTAAACGTGGGCTTGTTGGTTGGGCTCGGTTCCTTTCCTCCCTTCACCCAAACCCAGCTGCTCCACCGGGTTTACCCGATACCCCTGATCCATTTTTGTTGTAACCCGAGCTACCCCCAAACCGGCTACCCCGGGCATAACCCGACCCGGTGTCACCCTTAACCTCCTTCTCTACTGCCCTCGTGAGCACCAACAACTTAGACCGACTAACGCCGCCCATCGCCACCATGCTCCGAACTTTCCCCCTGATCTCTTCCTTCAGCCCGTGCAAGAAATAACCCTGAAATTGTTTGTCAGGGAGTCTGGGAATTTGAGCGGTGAGATACTCAAATTCCGTGATATACTCTTCGACTGACCCACGTTGATTCAACTCCGTCAATTGCTCATACACATCCCCGTCGCCATGCCCGCCGTAGCGCTCGAGCAAGGCCTCCCGCAGCTTCTCCCATGTAAGAAGCTCGTCAGATTCAAGGAGTGAATTGTAGAAGTGGATGGTTGGGCCTTCCATACTCAGCTGGGCTAGGCTGACTTTCACCTCCGGCGAGGTCTCCTGGACACGGAAGTATACTTCTGCTCTGGATATCCATCCCGCTGGATCTTTACCTTCAAACGGTGGCAGCTCCACCTTCTTTACCGACTGACGGAACTCCGTCAAAGCGTCGGCGTTCAACCGAGGTGTGCGTCGCTCATTGGTGGTTCCGATCGTCAGATCTGTCACCTTCTCTGCCGCTGCGCTCTTCGTACCCGATGACCCACCTGGGTCGCGATTCACACTGGAATCATCGGTCCGAGCGGATTTCCCGAGTGATCGCTCCATCATGGCGACCAAAGATGTCGGTAAGTCCTTCACTGCTGTCGTGACTGCTGCTAGTGAGGAACGCATTTCTGCTAGCTCCGATTCCAAGGCATCGATCTTCGCCTCCATTGGGTATTTCGTGTTTTTGGATTTCCGGGGTGGCATTCACTGGTTCCGGTGGCCAATTCCGACGTAAGGATCCGGTAGGTCGGACCAAAATTGTTAGGAACCCACTCACACAACAACAAAATAACAAGGTAAATACTGGAAGTGATTGTTTATTGATACTGAAGAAGATTTACAGAGAAGGATTGAACCCAGAATACTCTGCCCAGAGCTATGCTCCTAAGGAAGCTAGTGCTTCCTTTCCATACTAATATCTCAGCAATTATCTCGGATCCCCTCTACCTCTCTTACTCTCCTTATATATCGGAGATATTACAATCACTCTATCTCTCTCCATTCTGTTAGTCAGTTAGCCACTAATCCCTTTCCTACCCCTCCTAGAATATACCCTCCAAACCTTAGGCCCCACCTCCTCATGATGAGCCAATCTATCCTGTGGCCTTGACTCCTGCCCAACGTTCCTAACACAAACTGCCAGCTAGGCACTAACTAACAGAACAGAACACAGTCAACATTTACCTAATGATACTAACAGTAACGCTAATATAGCAGTAACTATATTACTCTAATAAAGTGGCTGGGCTTGAACCAGCAGGAGTTTCTGAGCCCTTCTGGTGCCTTAACTCTATGCTTCAGGACTCCTTTTCGCACCTATTGTTATACTGTTAAACATAGAAAATGTGGGAAACCTGGTGAAATATTCAAATAAGGCTCTTTTTCTTTGTAATGTTGGAATATTATTTAACCAACAGAAATGTCAAAATATCTGAGATTGTTACTCTATGTTGTTAAATGATTTCTTTTCTACCATGCTGTCTGAGGATTTGGAAACTAGTTTGGTCACATTTTTAAATCTGGAAGACACCCTTAATTTCACTTTTCGGTATTGTGCTGTCTCTCGATAGATAGATTTGTTTGATCTTTCTTGCAAAGTCACCATTATTGCCTGATTCTGTAGTCCTTATCTATTTTATGCGTTAAAAGTTTCTGACTTGATATACATGCTGAATGTATTTGTGTCAGCTGTATTCATCAGGGAGCAATCGTTGTGCTGAGTTTTCTGAGTCCTGGAATAAAATTGGTATGTTATCAGTTTCTACTTAGTGGCATATAATTTTCTTGATGTAGTCTGTAGATAGTTTTTTCAAATGGTATTTGTAGAAAAAGGGAGAGAAAATCTCCTTTTAAAATAGCGGCTGAAAAGTAATATGACAGATATGTTGGCTTGTTTGATAAATTATGAAAGTCTGCCCCCCCCCCCCCCCCTCTCCAAGGCCCCAACATCCTTTCTTGTTAGGCATTGTTGGAACAAAATGAAAAGCTTGGCCTTTCTTCTTTTTTTCAGGCAACACAGTTTTCTTTCATGGACAGAATTAAAAGATTGCATTTTCTATGTGCTATTCTTTAGTATATAACATGGACTCAATCTAATTGATATCCAAGCACTTATCATGTTGTTCGTTACACCAGTTTAAGGATAAGATAATCTGATTAATACTTCTTCTTTTAGCTTCTTTATTGGATGGTGTTGCAAATATTGGTGTGGTGGAACTTGGTGAGAAGGAGCTCGCTATCTACCTTGCTGATAAAAGATCAACAGGAAAACCTTTTTTCAGAAATGGTATGTGCTGAATATAGTCAAATTTTTGCTTTCATCCTTTTGTCAGAACAACTATTGGCTAGTTTTGTTTGACACTCCTGTTAACTCGCTGGTATGGAGGCCCAATACAAGGAGCCTTGTCTAAACTTGCCATTTTTAATTCATGATGAAGATTGTATCTCTTTTACCTAAATCATGCTAGCTGTAGATCTGCTGTTAATTCGGGGTATTTTCTTGGTCCATATACACTTTGTTACAGACTCCTGAGAATTACCCTGTTGCAAACTTGTTAACTGCGACGTTTGTCTGCATATACATGTGATCAAATAGGTTTGCTATTGATGGTCTCCTTCTGTGTTGATTTAAGTTAAGTACAATGTAATGTTGGCCTTATAACCAAACATGAAAGGAAGTTTTAACTAAAAACAGTGGTTCCCTGAATTTGTTTGTAGTAGGAGTCAAAGTGAATTTATAAAACGCAATAAAATAATTTAATTTCCTCAAAATACACATATTTCATTCCATTATGCGCAAAACACACCAAATGTCAACAAACTAACAGTGCTAAATACCAGAAATGATACATAGATTTGTTGGCACTGCGGAAGTGCATAGACAATTAACTAATAATGAGAGCACATGATAAAAAGTGTAAATCAGAGGCAACAAAACTGAGTTTCTAGTGGCTACCTTTTAACCTACTAAGAAATCTTCAAAATTTAAAATAAGTAAATTACCCAAAACTTCCGCAAGCAACAAGATGGAGGTTACTGTCTGTTTAGATCCAATAGCAAGGTGTGGGACTTGAGTCCATCATTGGAAGTATGAGATTTTAATGTGGGGTTTTTAAGGCCTTGGGTTCTCCTACTACAACGATTATCTTCTGTGGTATGGTTCTCCCAACTCCCAAGGTTCTAATCACTGTCCTGCTACATGCCTATAAAGCCCACTAATTTATCTATTGTAAAGCAATCTATGTACATTAAATTCAGAATGGTGGTGCTTACCAGGCTGTGGTACTGCTCAGTACCCACTGCCCATAACAGTTGAAACAAGACTGAGAGGAGGGAAATCCTTTGCCACTGCTTAGTGCTTACCATCCCTAAGTCATTGCCGACCACCCAGGAGCTATCATCCATCACCCTGGAGCTTTTTTTGTGGGCTTAGTCACTGCGAATTGGGTCCTTGCAGTTTGCAGCCAAGATTTTTAAAAGTGAAATTAGGAATTTGGAAGAGGTGAAAGTCAATTTTTTGATGTTAAAGGTCTGAATGTAGTATGTACCCAATCAACCTATTAGCATGGAGTTTCGTTAAAATGTAGAGGTGGGGGAAGTTAAATTGTCATATATATAATAGTGGTTGAATTTTGTTAAGTTGTTGGGGCATGTGCCTCCTCACCTCCAACATTTGTCCATCTTTGATAAGTACAGATATCTTCATCGAATCATTGTTAGTGGAAAGGATTATTTGATAAGGGTGAAGTTTTAGAAATTGTCAATAACATTACTTGATTTGCAAATACGTTTTTTGTTTTTTTGCTTAAATGATAGATTACTGTTTTAAACTTCGGGTAAGGCTCCCGCGTGTTGCTTGTCATAACATATTGAAAATTTTATTCAGGAATTCCATCTCTTGTTGCCATTCCTCCCGGATGTCATGCTGCAAAATGTTTTAGAAGGTAAGCTTTATTGCAAGACTAGGGGATGATTTGAGGACATACAATTACAATTATGGAAATCTTTTTAACTTAACTCCCTGAGGGTAATTCACATTTAATGTAGATTAGATAGTTGCAAGTCCATTTTATGGTGTGCTTCAGATACTTGCATAAATCATATTATACTGCAGGGAACTAATAAACATGATTTATCCCAATGTTAGGTTTGATGGTGAGCTTACAGTTGACAAGGTTACAAATTGGTTTGCAACAACTGTATTGACTTTACCTCAAATTAACTACTACTCGAAGGAGTCACTGGTAATTTTTCTAAACTCTAGAGGATCACGCTCTTTTATGTAATTGTGCCTTGTAGTTCCTTTTTTTGTCTCTTTAGCATTTATGTTATGTAAGGAAATTCCTTGAATAAATGAACATCTGCAGTGATCACGGGTGAAGGTTTAATATAGTATAATATTGTGTATAACACGAACAAGATTGGTTATATTTCACTATTTCCCTCTAGGATTTTCCCCTACATTTTTAGTATTTAATTTGTTCAGTTTCATTATTAGTAGACTCCAGCTAATTAAGGTTTCTATGTTCTTTTTTTTCTTTCTCGTTTTCTGTTTTGTTGGTTCTTTGCTAATTTACTGTTTCTTCTGTTGGTAATTTACTCTGTCTCTTAACTCACCCCTTGTGTTTTTCTTCTCTTTTTGGCATCTTTGTCTCAGAGTCTTGAATCATTTTGTTCCTTTTTTTTAATTTTTCAGCATTTATATATGTATATAGTATAGGGTTAGCCTCCCATCTTGTCATCTGTATAGGATTTCCCAGCTTTTCTGGCGATATACATATAATCTTTTTAATTTTAAAAAAAAAATGTGTATATAGTATAAAGACCCTATCTGGCAATCAGTTGTCAAGTTGTTCATAAACTTCATATCATATGCAATGAATTACGGTTAACTTTTTTTTGGTTCTTACTTTTGTTTCTGCACAATGTTATTTACTTGATTTGCTTTTGGCCTTTAAATTTGTTTATTGTGTTTGCGTATGTTCATATGGTTACAATTCCCTTGTTCTTTTACTATTGTTGCTGACTGGAAGGTATTTGGATTTCTTCTTCTAAAATGTCAGGTACCGAATTTTCTTGGAAAAAGCAGTCAACATAAGGTACAATTGCCTTGCTCTTCAATTATTATTATATATTGATTTTTGCAATTTTTCTCCTGATTCTCTTAACATAGTATTGTTCTATTAATTAATAATCCCCTATCTTTATCTCCTTATACATTGATTTGATTCTCCTTGTTAACATTTTTGTTGATTGAAATCTCAATAACTTATTTAAGTTAGATAGCCAATTGTTTTGGCATTATTACCTTCCAAGAATTCCTGGTGAATATATTTCCGATTATGGAACTGGATAAGCAGTTAATAAAGTCAAATATGATAAACATAATAACCAGTTGTGCAGTTTATTTTTCTTTAATTGGAAATATATGCACACAGCCCAACACTACATAAAATGCAATTCTCCCAATTATTATTTTTTTTATTGGAAATTTTTCTGGAAATATCTACCTGCCCCCTGACTTTTCTAGTGCAACCTTCCCGGCTCTGTGGCTTTGCAAGTGCAAATAAAAGTTACTCTGCTAAGATATTATTATGATTTTATTGAGATTTTACTTTATCCTAGTTTTTTGGGTTGAGTGAGGCCCAATCTAAGTTGAAGAAATATCACACTAGTATAGGCAGCCATTCAAAACATTGTAACTTTGCATTCAGAGCAATATTAGGCTGGATATCTCATGCCTAGGTGTTTTAGATGCATGGTCTGTGCATTGAATGCCTCGATAGTAGTTTTCTTTCCATCTTTTAGTCCGAGGCACTTAGCTGGTTTATACAAAAACAACCAAATTTTTCTGATTAGATAGGTGAGCTTAACTGATGAGATATTTTCTGATCTATGTCATGCTTATATAGTATCTCATATTTGCTATAATTTGCTGCTCTTTTTGTACTTTTCTGATGAATTTTATTATAAGTAGTATTCTGTGAAATGCTCATGATTGTCTTAATCTTGTTTGATTCAGTAGTTCTATATTTAAGTTTATCTGTTTTAACTTTTAATTAGGTTTTATTTTTTGTGGACCTATAGGTAAAAGTCATCTTTTTTTCAAAAACTGGGGAGCGTGCTACTCCATTTATGCGACAGGCAGCTAAGGACTATTGGGCTGATGCTTCATTTGCATTCATTCTTTGGCGGGAAGAGGAATCTTCCTATTGGTGGGGAGCGTAAGTGGCAATTTTCACAAAAATCTAAATCTCGCAAGCAGTGTTCTTTGTTATGAATATATTTAATAACTATGCACTAGCTTATCGGTTCAGCGCTTCATCTATTATGATTTATTTTGTTTTAATTTTTTTAATCTCAGTTTTGGGGTGGAATCTGCACCTGCTATAGTATTTCTTAAAGACCCAGGTGTCAAACCGGTTGTGCACCATGGTATATTTCTTCTTTGTCATCCAATCTAAGAAACATTCAAATATACTTTTGCCCTTCATTTAACTGACAATGTTTATTGTGTGCTGCAGGGTCAGTGAACAATACATATTTTCTGAATATGATGGAAAATAATAAACAGCAAGGTAGATACAGACTTATAGTTTAGATTGCCCTGTACATTTGATTCTTATAACTTTTGTAATTGAAATTGTCATTACCTACAATTTTTTGAGAAAGGTGGGTCGGCAGGTAATGCAAGCAGGAATTTTGTAAATGGTATATTGGAATGTGAGGGTTGGAAAAATAGATTGGAGAATTTGCCTATGGTAGTAGTGTACCAACTTCGACAGATCTTAGAGTGAACAGATCTAATCCCTAGATTGATGGAATTAACTTTTAATTTTTACTACCTCCGTTGCTATTTAACTGTCCAGAGAGAGGAGAAACACACATATTAAGGAGGGCAATTAATTTTGTTGATTTTCAGAAAAGTATTAGTTGTTCTCCTATTTTACCTACCCTATAGAATGTGATTTATCTTTCTTCATTTATTGCTCTTTCAAGGGCATTGTTAGGAAAAACATCATTTAATGCTATCTTGAAATGCTAAGTGGACAGATATATAGGAACACATTTTTTTCTTGAAAGTGGACAGTTAATAAGGAACGGAAGTAGTATATTACTTCACTCTTGATTGGAAAATACATTCTAAAACTTTAGGCTGTTGAAAACTTTGGTATCCATCTCATCAGAAAAGAAGTGAAGGAAACAGTTGTGTGGACCATAATTACTCAGGCAATAATTTTTATTAAATTTTGGTCTTTTCATCTTAACACATGTAACCTGGACCACAAAATTAATCTAGGACTGGTAGTCTGTTGACATACTATATGTTTCTTTCGGGTTCATATCATTATCAACTTCTTGTGACTATGAACCACTAAGTACTGTTATCCTCTTTATATAACATGCAAGGGCCCTCATAATTACTCTGTACTAGTGAACTCTTTTGATCAATGATAGGTGCTTGATCATATACTATCATCATTTGAGTTTGTAAGTGGCATTTGCACATAAAAATTACTTTCCACTTGATAGATGCTTAATCGTATACCATATCATTATGTCCTTCTGTTTTTAAATTAGGCCCTTATTCTGTAGTTCAGAAGTTTATAGGCTAAATTTTTCTCTGACCCCTAAGTACCCTGCTAAATTTCCCTGCCTCTTCCCTTTTCCCCTTACAGAGCTTCCACAACTAAGGAGTGTGACATCGATGGAGCTAGGCTGTGATCCTCGTGGCTACTCTCGTGCTGGATATGATACAATCATTTGGTACTGTGCTATTGCAGTAGGAAGGCCAAGTTTGGAATTGAACAAAATGCGTGAAGTATGTATTTTTGTCTTGTATTGACCATAATTTCCATAACATGTTCCTGAAAGTATATGTTAATTATTAGCAATTGTCCGTATTTGGGTTCCTTAGGAAAGTCAAATCACTGTTACCATTTTTTATTATTTTTCGCTCCTTATACTTGTAGAGGTGCAAGACAGGATAGAATTAGGAATGTTTACATTAGAAAGGAAATTGCGGTAAGCTGGTATAGTTTCATTTTAGGTGTTCCGGGTGTGTGTGGAGAAGGCATGTGGAAACATTGAGAATAGTCCAATCATTAGAGGTAGATGGAGACTAAGGAAAACTGCAGGCCAAACCATTAAGAAGAATTTAGTTTTAAATGGTCTATTATTGTACATGATTTATGATAGGACACTCTGGCAAATTTTTATCCATGTACCAGCCCACCTGGTGGGAAAAAGGATTTTTGATATTCATCTCTTAAACAAGCATTTATTTGTCAGATGTTGTCAGATGTTGTAATGTAGGTTCATAGACCATGTGCAGGGTCCAAGAAACATTGTCTAAGCACAGTGAGGTAGATGCATCATCTGAAAATCAATCCTTAGCTCCAGCTGTGAATGCATATAAGAGAAAGCGGTTGACATTTGCCTGGCTTGATGGTGAAAAGCAAAAGGTAATCCTTTTCTTTAATTGGTTTGGTTTGTACTTGCTTGTTTGTCATTCTCAATAAAATTACTCATTTTTTGGTCATATTGAATTACGTAATGTTGACAATTAGCATTAGTTAATGAATTTAATAGATACATGTTGAGAATACTTTTCAAAGAATACCAATTTTATTTGCCAAAGACCCATGGGTATATAAGTTGCTTCCCTGTCAGATGCCAGTGTCTAATCTACCAGATGATGCTTATCTATAAGACTATAACACTTTAATTTGAACTTGTGACTTTACTTGAATTGAATTTATAATCATTAGAACGTTTTACTGTGCTTGTTCATATAGATTTTATTTCAAATAAAGATTCAGGGTTGCATATTCCTCTTTGACCAAGTAACTTATCTTTCTACGATGATATTTGTGTGAAGTGTAAGAAAATGTGTCATTTCCATGGCATTGGATACAGATGTTTTAGTTCACTAGCCTACGGAGCCTTGTGGTATTAGTATTGCCCTTTGTAGTTTGAATAGGAAACTCTTTTCTTTAGTCTGTGACTCTGCATGTAGAAGCATTTGATAAGGTATTGGTTCCTTTATCATGGTAGAGAAGATAAAATCCTTCTCGCATCACAATTCAAGTGTCCCTTATAAAAACAGAGGACGGAGACAAAAGGAAAATAAAAGAATGGAATAATTCAGACTCAGTTCATATATGTTCCTGGAACTTTTGTGTGTGTGTGTGCGCGTAAATTTATGCTCAATGATATTATATTGATGACTGTAGTTGCAGCTCGTTCTGTGTCTGACAAAACCATATAATTCATGTTTTTGTCCATATACTATATATGCTTGAGTCTAGATAAAATCTGGAAGAATTAAAATTATGTTCCTCTAATGACACTGCTTTTTACTCTGGTTGCTGCTTTAAAAAGCATAACATATTTTTCTCTGTTTCTTGGTTCTTTGCTCCAGATAGTTAAAAAAATTGGGTTTTGAAAAGTTCCTAACATATTTAAGGAGCATTTAATTGAATTCTCGGATGCCTGCCTTCTATGGCTTTCAATTTTAATTTGAGTCTATTGCATCTATATGTCGCTTTTTTGTTTACTATTGAAAATTTGAAGCAACTGCAAGTGGGAACACCTAATTCCTATAGCGTCATTACATATTTTAAGTGATGATTATTTTAATGTCTTTTTGTGTGTTTGAATGAAAAGTACTATTTGCTTAATCCTAGTGACTATTTCTGGCCTGTGCTGCATTAACGGAGCTGATTATTTAGGACTATTGTCAATTTTACCTTGGTCCTGCGGCCAGCGATCATACTTGTGGACAAGGGAGGGGTTTGACAGATATTCCCCTCATATTCGTTATTCGATATTTAAGGAATAGCAGTGCTGTTGATAAGAAGACACAAGAAATGAAAAAGTGGAAATCTGTACTGGTCCAAGATCTAATGGATGATTCTGATCAGGCAGGCCAGTTTGTAGCTGGGTACAAGGGTGAAGTTGATATTTCACAGGTTTGCCTTTAATAGTAAAGTTTTCACTTTGAAAAGTGGTTCTTTATATGATGCCTGCATTCTCTGCCGTGAGTGTTTTTAGTTTTGCATTTTTCTTGTAACTCAAATAAATGTATCATCATCATAGATTAATGCTTGTAAGAACTACTTATGTACAATGACATAGATTAATGCTCAGTTCATTTAAGATATTTTCTAATCCTATTTTTTATTAGCAGATAACCGAGTGGCTTGCAAATTTAATTAAAGATGGTGATTCCAGAGATTTACCATTCTTTGTAAGTCTTTCGAACTTTTAAATAAGTTTTAGAGAAATGCTAGCAACTCTCTCGCACACTCTTTCCATCACACGCGTTCTTATTGGTTGAAATTCATGAATCCCATCAAATAGGAATGAAATCCACTAAATTGGAGTGAGATTCGTGTCATTTAGTTGATACCTCATAAATTTCAACGGATAAAGAAGAGTGTGTTGGAAATTGTGATTGTGTGTCGCTAGCACTCTGGTAATTTTTATCATGAAGCCGTAATGTAAGACTGAGTTTTGTTCGGTTTACTGGTGTTTTCCAAATATTACATTTATTTGACGAACTCACCTGGCTAGTGCTTTAAAAATGAGGGGTGGTTGTTGATGGGATTAATGTCCTTTTTGCAGACACTACGAACTCCTAAGCTTGTTCCAGATGACACAGAACCTCTCTGGGCCAAAACTTCACCCATGATTCCTTTGAAAAATCTGAAGCAGAGTATTCCGGGTGTTCTAAGTGGACTCTCAGTTTACCTTGAGGATCCGAGAATTGGTCCAGCTTTGCTTCTGGGAGCATTAATCTCTTTTGGCACCATCTGGCTGCGAAGGAGCCAACGAGTTCGGCCATCTCAACCAAATCAACCAAGTCAACCTAGTGCAAAGGTAACTTTTGTCTCAATGTGCTTATCTTCATATCTTGCATGTTTCAAAAATTGAGGAATTACTTCTTTTTTCTCACTCTAGCAGGCGCCTTCCAAGGAAGACAGAAAACAGAGACCGACGGACCGGGTCCGGAGTCGGTCAAACAAAAAAGCACCCCCTTCCATGACAGATTGGGAACCATCTGATGCTTACCAAATGCCACTATCAGATTCTGAATCTGATTAGTTTATCCTTGAAGGAAAGGGGTTTTTCAACACATGATGTTTCATGGTCTGAAGCTGAAGCAGATTTGTTTTTGGTTTGAAGCCTTATAAGTTATAATATTATACAAGGCTGCCCCCATTTCAACAAGTGACTAGGTCTTCCGGTAGAAACACTCACGAATACATTTTATATTTATAAAACTGAGATTGAGGTTGCATGTACCAAACACAATTTGTTTAATGTTTCGATTAGGCCATTTATTTATGCTTGTCAATGTCAATTCATTAGATTAGACTAGATAGATGCTTTAACCAAAATAATGTGAAGAGTTTACCTTAAATTCGTTCATGTAATGATTTAGACACAAACACTGTAAATGAGCAATTGCAAATTTAACTTTGAATGATGTTGGTTTTACACATTTAGTGATTAAGATTTAAATTAATTGAGGTTGTATATGAAATCCATTTAATGTTTGTGGTGTTTTATTAGCATGTCAACTTTGATATCTTAATATTTTTAAGTGGAAGAATATTGAAAAATCTACTGAATTTTTGGGTTATTTCTACCATAATATATAGATTTGACATGGGGTTGTCTAAATGACCTAAGAAAAGTTTGGGTTAAATAATCCATTATCCAATCACATTGAAGATATAATATGCAGATCGAAACAATATAATATGCAGCATTTACAACATCTTCCTTTTTTTCTTTTCTATCTTCCCATCAATGTGTATCCTCTCTATCCTCTCCTCTAAAGTCAGTAGATTTTTAGCTGGTGGAAGCCGCCCAACAGCTCCACTATGAGGTTCACAGTACTTATTGTACACAACGTTGAGCTTCCCATTCCCACCCATGCAATGAAAGCTCACCAAGAGTGTAGCACAATCCATAAGTTGTTGTTGTGAGTAACCAGTGTGCAGCTTAAGTGTGTGATTCCAAGCACGGCTCTTGTTGAGAGTGCACCTAGCTGCAAACACTGCTCAGGCAGCAATCATTGATGGGCAATACTTCAAGGTAGCATAATGCATCATCCCCAACTCAAAAATGTAAGACCCAGGATTTTAGAAGTAAATAAATAATTAATTTCCAACTCACGCATAAGATTATGTGTAAGCGTGAGAGGAACTTGACTCGTGTTTAATGTTTGGATTAGCGTTATGAAGAAGAAAGTTCAGGAAATGGTTAAGAATAGTTATATAGTCGCTATAGGTTATAGCACGAGTTTCATTCACTTCCGCTTTAGGGCGAAAACGTTAGTAAATGACTAATTTGCTCTTAAAGCACGGTAGAAACGATATTCAAAAATATTCAGAGGAATATAAGAACTTCTCTTATTCCTTTCTACGACGAGTGTTTCGACAAGAAACCCTGGACTGTACGAACGATCGATTTCGATTCTCGGAAGTTTGCCGAAACCGAGTTCCTGTTAACTCAAGAACCTTAAAACGAACTGTAGATGAAGACTTTTTCTATTCGGAGCTTCAAACGAAGTTTCCATCCGCGCTGTCTTATTCCGTTTAATGATACGAACCTTTCTTCAGAAGGAAGTTTCTGCATCTGACATTCGCTGCAAAAAGTAGTTTTTCGGGTTGAATTATTTCATACCGCTTTTTGGATCGTTTCATTTATTCCAAAACTTTGATTCAAGTTCTGGAAACTTGACATCGGAAACCCACTCAGCATTCACAGAGTATTGCACAGGAAAAATCGGAATCGGGAAATATTTGTTTTGCCGCGTTTTTGACCAATCTATAAATAGTTAAATTTCAAAATTTCTTCATCCTCTGCACCATTTGGCTGTGGCTTTGAGGGAGAAGGAGAGGAGGAGAGGAAAATTCCATTTCTTGCCCGATCGTCGTGTCGTTCGTTGCTACGCGTAGACCTCGAGGTACTGATGCTATTCCTTACCTCTGATCGTAAATTCTGTCGCTTTTCTCTATGTCTTTATGTGCTCAAAGTTTTGAACTTTTTGTAAAAGTATCCAAATAACTTGATTTCTCTGTCTAAACTTATTCTCTACGCGCCCAAGAGCATGAATATCCAGTTGCTTTTCGCTGAATCTCGCCGAATCGTCGCAGAGGTCCAATTTTCTGAAAATACCCATTTTTGGATAAAAGCTTCTCTTTTTGGATCAAAAACTCTCGACTGAGCTTAGCGTCAGTAAGATTAGTTGTTATAAATGTCGTTAGGATCAAGGTTATCAAATTTGTTTTTAAAAATTCCAATTTTGAGTTTCCGAGCTAAAAATCTTGACCAAAATACCCCTGTTTTAGTTTTCGACCCGATAATTTTTCTGAGAGTTTCCCTGGCCTAGATATCGCCTAAGAATACCTAGGAATTAAATTAGATCGAAGAAAAAGCTCGGGAAACCCTATTTTGATAGTGGCCGAAACTTATTTGGTGTGGTACCGTGTCCAAAAATAATTTTTGGGTTTGTATGACCTAAGCCATTGCGTAGCTCTTTCAATTGTCGAAATTTTGGCGTTGGTTTCGTGTCATTCCGAGTTCTGTAGCTCGAGTTATGCGCATTTTAGTGAAAACATGTCTTATGGTCCATTCGTGCCTAAATGTCGAACTCTAGAGCTTCGAAAGGTTCTTTTCGGGTTTTGATAGTGTTATTAGTGTATTGTTTCTTAGCGACTAAGCAATGATACTTTGCTTAAGGTTTGGAACGAGTTGAGCTGAGGAAAGAGACTTTGGAGCAATTGGTGAGGTTTCACAACTGAGGAGGACGCCCGGGGAACTTGTTGGGTTCGGGAGCTTTATTTTGGATTGGACTGGGATATTGAGCTTGGATGGAGAAATTGGCTAAGTTAAGGGTAACTCAGTTTTAGCGTGTCTTTGAGTCTTGCCTGCTTTTATCGCACTGCCTGCGTTTGAGATGAAGATGTTTATATTGATTGACATTGGATTATGATTATTATGCTTGCAATGTTGTATGCTTGCTTATATTGACTGTTTCTGAGGCTTGTGCCAAATGTTTTCTGAAGGCTTCGGCCGAGTAAACTTATTGAGACTTGTGTCTCCGTTTTCTGAGAGGCTTCGGCCGTTTACTGGTTTCTGTCATTGAACTGAGTTGGTATGCATTGAATTGATTTATGTTCGTTGAGGTTATGAATAACATGTGGTTACCTTGATTTGATTGTTGGATTTGAGACTGTTGTTCGAGTGATTACTGAGGTTGAGGATTGTTGTTGACTAACTCGACATTTAAGGCTTGAATTTGAAGTGGCAATGTGGTGGTGATTGTCCCACGTGATTGTCCCGTCTTTTAAGGCGTTATAAAGTGGCGGTGTGGTGGTGATTGTCCCACGTGATCGTCCCATCTTTCGAGATGTCCTAAAGTGGCAGTGTAGTGGTTTCATTCCACATGATTGTCCCGTCTTTCATGGGCGTTATTAAGTGGCAGTGGAGTGGATATTTTCACATGACTGTCCCGTCTTTCATGGGCGTTATTAAGTGGCATTCAGAGGAGTCCGTTCTCCGTCTGTCCCGTCTTTCATGGGCGCTATTTGGTGATAGTTCAGGGGAGTCTGTTCCTCGCTCTGTCCCGTCTTGCGAGACATTATTGATCGATCCATTTTGGTTGCAGCATATAGTTGCATTATAGGGCAATAATATTCGCTTCTGATGTTTTGGTTGATAATTGGTTTGTTGTTATATGGTTGAGGATTGTTGATATCTGATTTGATGTTATATTGTTAAGGTTGTTGATATCTGATTTGAGGTTATGTTGTTGAGGATTGTTGATATATGATTTGACGTTATGTTTTGAGAATTGTTGATATATGATTTGATGTTATGTTGTTGAGGATTGTTGATGTCTGATTAAATGTTATATTGTTGAGGTTATTGTTATTTGATTTAAATATGTTATTATGTTGCTGATATCTGATTAAATCTATGTTGTTGATATCTGATTTGATTTCATGTTGTTGGATATATGTTGTCATCTATCTTGAACTAAGTTGATAGCTTATGTGTCATGTATGCACTTAAATTTGAATAGCATGATTTTCTCTTTTTACGTGGTAGTTGCATGGAGTTAACCCTTTCTGTTTGCTATTTGTTGCTTGGGCGCTTAACGCTATTAGGCGATGGAGAATCTTCGATGAAGGTTGACCTTTTTGCGAGTTCGAGATGAGGACTAGAAGAATTATAGAAGACTCGAAGAATAGAGTCAGGTGTAGGGCTAGAGCCTTGGGTTAGAGAGCTTACCGTTATTGGTTTAAGCTTGCATAATGATTTTTAGGAATTTATGTTTGAGTTTCCGGGTAGGTTCCGATGCTTTGCTTTCCTACGGTTCCCCGATGTGGAGATCGTAGGGAGTATGTCGGACTTATGGTGTCATTGCATAATAGGTTCTTTGTTGAGTTGTTTCTAATGGTTAGTTTTTGTAGGTTGGGTGCTTTTGGGTTTACCTTCGGGTACTTGCCTTATTCAAGGCTCGATGTAAATTTATTTACAGTTGAGAGTAACCATGACATGTTTTGAAAATACTTCGAAAATGAAAAAAATAATACTCGTGTTTATAAATCCGTTTGGAAAACATTGCATATTTATTTTAGTAAGTTGCTACCGTAACACCCTGAAAATCGGAGCGTTACAGAAAACAGGCCGTGTTTTCTACCGCCTCATCTTGATCAGGAACTGAGGAAGCCTTGATGAAACGAACTAGGAAAACAAATGGTGTAGGCACACTCAAGTTCCATTCCAGCTTTCTCAGTATGATTTTCTCCACCTCAAGTATCTGTTGATGACAATAAGCTCCGTCTGGGAGCAAGACAAGGTCATTAACCTATACAAAAGACAAGAAGTGTCATTGGTGTCCAAGTTGTAGTGAACTGGTTGAAATCAAGGTAGCAATTTCATATACACAACACTCACTCACCATGGGGGCCAAAGTTTCTTCATATTTTGATGCCATGAGCATGGCAGTGATGCCTACCAATTGCAGTTCCTTCCTTGGCACACTCTGGAGTGCAAGGAACCGAATACCGATCAATTATGTTGATGGTGAGGTAGAGGGTTTCAAGTGAAAACTCATACTTGGTGTGAACAAGTACCAGCCAATCAACAAGGGTAGCCCTCATTTTCTCATTAATCTCAGGTTGTGACTCCATGTATGAGGCATAGGGATGCCTCTCATTCTGAAATAGAATACCAACACATACATCAGACACAACAACACTTGATTGATGAAAAATGAATGAAACAACTTCATTCAAGGGAATCATGATAGATTGGTACCTCAACCCTCTTATAGAACTTGTACATGTCTTCAACATATTCCACAGCAGCAAGCCCGTTGTTAGCGTCACCGACATCGATGTCAACAATCTGGTCCTTGGGTTTCTTAGCCTGAGATAGAACATCACAAAAACTTGTAAACACAGAAGAGAAAGATAACAAGATTCTTCAAACACATGTATGCATAGAAGTTCTTCTATTATTACTCTTATTTTTGTATTAATCTACCTCTCTTCCGGCCACATTAACACAAGCATGTTTCTAAACTTAAGAAAAAAAAATCGGAAAACTATCACAAATTCACAACCTGCTACAATGAAATGAAATCTGTACGGCCTGGATTTTAGGGCAATTATTTAATTAATTAAATATATTTATATTTATTCGAAATAATATAATTACGGTAGAAATTACTGTGCGATGTGTGCTTAGCTTACGGTAACTGTAAAGTTTCTGTCAAGTTAATACGGTAATCAACAGTTTCTGTCAAGTTAATACTGTGAGACATGGATTTTGATCATTCTTGATAAGTCTTGAGGATTAGTATAAATACCCGACCTTAGAGAAAATAATTCATAAGTCTCCATAACTTAGAAAAATTGTGAAACACTTAGAGAAGAGAGAAGAGAACTCGTGATCTTGAGGGAAGGAGAAGAAAAGTTTTTGGATCATCAAGGAAGGAGGAGAATTTCGAAACCCTAAGAGGCTAGAGGAACCTTGACTTTCTTTCTTCTTTTAAACTAAGGCTAAGGTGTGGGAACCGCTTCCAGGATTTAGGTCCCTCGTGTTTGTGAATATGCATGCTTACTTGTTTTGTTTTGTGTGATTATGCATGCTATGTGAAATTTTTTTGAATCTTGATGAATTCTTGTTGAGTCTTTATGCATGTCTGGTGAATCTTTATGAGTCTTGATGAGTCTTTATGCATGTGTGATGAGTCTTTATGATTCTTATGTGATGATTATGTGTGTCATGTTCCTATCTTCATCTTTACCTTAAATGAAAGCTTGATCAAATGGTTTGTCACAATGAAGGGGATTTACGTGACCAAACCTAGGGTTTTGCCCTGTTTTTCTGAATTTTGGCTCTAACCCTTTTTAAACGAACTCGGATCTGAGGCACCATGTTTTATGATTTATTCTATAAGAAAAAGCGGACGTTTTGACATACTAATCTTGAAAATCTGAGGTTCTTGAATTACAAGTGATTTCTCATGCTTTCAACTTGCTTTCTTGAAAACCGATGCGAATTCCTTCAAAGAAAAGATGATGATGACATGAATTGTGTGACTATGTGATTAGAATTTGGCATGATAGTATCGATATGCTTATGTATGTTATGCGTGACCTATGCATGTATGTGATTGTGTTGATTGATTTCTATCTATGCATGCTTGAGTGTGAAATTGTGAACTCTGCATGAAACCCTAATTTTATACTTGTGTGCGTGTTTGGTGATGGTGATGTGTGAATGCTTGACTGAATTAATTATTTAGTTATTGCTAATTGTTTGATTCCGAGAATTAAACTTAAGAGGTGATAATTGCTTAACCTTAGAAAATTAGGTCAGACATAGACATATGAGAAGTGATTCGCTTGCAAGTGTTGTGAATTATGGATTTCAAAATCTATAGCGATTACGAGCCACGAGAACGATGGTTTCGTTAGAGACTGAGACTTAAATTACACGCGAGGGAGATTGTGGTAACGGGGAGTTCCACGAGACTAACCATGATGCGTCATGGGAATCAAACAGCGGGGAGCTGTGCGATTTGAGTTTCTACTCATGGAGAACAAACAACGGGGAGTTGTGCGACTATGAGTTTTACTCATGAGAATTGTTATCTGCGGATAACTGAGATTGGATCCAAGGTGTTGAGGTGGTTGTGTGATGTGAGGAACGTTTAGCCTAACTGAACATGTAGGTTTAACCCTAACCCTAATGAGACCTACGAATTGATTGTTGATATGCGAAATTTATGAGTGTATGCGTATGCCAGGAGATGTGATGTGCTTTGTGTGAGCGTCGAAGTGACCCCTCCTGAGATTGTGTGTTATGTGGCTGTCAGATGAGCTATCAGAAGATGAAGGCGAAGTCCTGCGAGATCGTTCTGCATAGAGAGGATGACGACGGAGCTTGGGCTGCCGACGAGAACCAAGTCCGAAGAATCTACGTCGGAAGTGCTGTCTTTCGTTTCTACGACCAGCAAGGAGAGTGGATCGAGACCCAGGTAGTGAATGGCAGAATTAGTCTCTCGTTTGCACTTGAGAGATTTGCGACACCAGCGACGGCTGAATCAGAGGAGTCCGTGAACCAGCAATCTGCTATGGAGACATACCCGTCAGAGTGCAAGTCAGATTCTGATAGTGGATCTTCTGTAGACCCTGCATGTTGGCAGAAACTGTTGGACGAGCTAAAAAAGCCCGCGACCCTTCTTCCCCTCAACGGTCGAATTTTCACTAATTGAGAAATAAATCTTTTCATATCGAAAACAAATCAACAAACATATATCTTTTCGGTACAAATATCCATAACAATATATTGAAAATGGAAACAAGTTTTATATATAATTTAATAATAGATTTCCATTATATATATCACATCGCATATAATTGTTCGATATTAGTGTTATTTATTAAAGAAGATATAAAAATAGATTTAATAGCTAATATCACAAATTAAAAAGGGTTTGTTTACTACCAAAATAACAAAAAATAGGTTTGCTAGAGTATTAAGTTCTTACAATAGTCAAATAGTATAGTATTAACACTAAAAAAATAGTATAGTATTACACATTTAAATTATATATTCAACCTGTAGAAATTACACCATATATTATTAGTATGATTTAAATTTTATTATTTATAGAATTATTAATTTAATTTTTTATTTCATTGAAAATAGCAATAGTATACTTAATTAAAATAATGTTAAATATTTAGATTTATTTTAAAAATATTTTAATTCTTTATTGTAATGCTAATATTTTTTTTGTTTCACCAGAAAATTACACAGACAGACTAAGGCACAACTAAAGGAGCCACCAGGGATTCCCTAAGAATAATAGTCTCCAAATCCTGGAAGGGAGTATCCAAGCTAATCAATCCCTGCGCACTGCTTCTCGAGGCAAACCTAGCCATGCAGTCTGCTGCTTCATTGCTTTCACGGGGAATTTGCCCAATTGCCACTTCCCAATCACGAGCTAGCCAAGACGTGACCTCTTCAGCTAACGACAACACCTAAAATACTAGGGTCATTGATCAACTTCAACACGACCGCACAATCAGACTCACATATGAGCTTCCTTCACCATAGTGTTAATATTAGTTACAAAATAAAAATAAAGTTCATTATAACAAAATAGTTATAATTTAGATATGTGGTTCCAATATGTTAACATTTATTTATATTAATAAATTACACATTATATTTAGGCTTTTATCAATTTTAATTGTGTATTCAATTATTAATAATTTACTTCTTTGTATACTAAATTTCTCATAATTTATATTAGCTCTCATTCACCTTTATTTATATTAATAAATTACACATTATACTGTTACCAATTTTTTTTTAATAAATTACACATAATACTAATCTATCCTTATTGTAATGATATTTTTCAGATTTGGTTTCTTTTTTGAACTCAGAGATTTGGTTTCTAATAAGAGGAAAAGTGTTTCAATAATGTGAGATGCATTAATTATGTTTTCAGTTAAGAGATTTGATTTTGATTCTCTTGTTATTTTGATTGGATTTAGATTTTAATTGATACTAGAGTTTTTTCCCCGTGCGTTGCACGGCGAAGTTTTACGCTGTGTTGATAACATAAGGCAAATAATTACACTTTTAAAACAAAGCAAAAAATTAGTAAGAAAAAAATGAAGATTTTAAAAGAACTTAGATTTATAGCAAATATTTGAGGTTTAACACTCATAATTCAATCTTAATCTTAAAGAGAGTAAAATAAATCAACATAAAATGCCAAATAATTAAATTCTATCCTTGGGAAACAACTGATTTCCAAATATTAAATATTAAAGTAATTTCTTGTAAATATTCTTGTGTTATGTTTTTTAATAATTTATTTTAATCTGATAATATCAATTTAGATATTTAGTTCTTTTATTATTTTTACTTTACATTTAGTTATAATTATATATATTTATTCATAAAATTATTCTAATTGCAAATTAATGTTTAATGTCGGTACTTAATCAATTTTTAGAAAACAATTAAAATAATCATATATCATTGAAGGAAATTGTTTATAATTTTAGAAATTTATTTATTATTAAAAAATAATAATTAGTGTGAATATCTTTTAAGAGAAATTTTTTTAATATACTCAATTATTTTTATTTTCTAATTTTCTGTTACCCAAATTACATGTTTATTATATTAAAAAATATTACGTGTTTATTCCTGAACAAAAGAATTTTTAAGTAAGAAATACAATAAAACACTTGTTTTCGTAGCTGGCACAATTTTATGAACCCAAAAATAAAACTATCAACAACTTCAGTAGGATTAATTGTATGAGAGATTTCGTTTCTTGATTATTGGTCACTTTAAACCACATAAATTTAAAGTAGGTTAGCCTAGTGATCGATGAAGCACTAAAAAGGGCGCTTTTTTTTTGCTACATCGGTTAAATATAATAATATTAATCTATTCATAGATGAAATTACTTTTAGTGTTTCGTAAGTTATTTATCATCATTGATTTTAATTAACTTTTTTAAAAAAAAATTCAAGCATTTTCTTATTAAGACAAAAATGATTGTAATATACATTATTAACTCCAACAAAAGTCCAGATTGATTGATAAAATAGAGAAAACCGAAACCAAAATAGAGAAAACCGAAACCAAAAACGAAATCTTGCAGATTGGTGGAAAACACAAAATGATGTGGAATGAATTACGCTTGAAAACCCGTCACAGAAAAGTGAATGAAATTAATTATGCTAGATTGTTACTTTTATTGAAAAAAAAAATATAAAGCAAAAAGAAAAGATAAATGATAATTTTTGCAGCTAACATCAAGGTCAATAGTTCCGCACAACATATATAAGATGAAATTCTTCAAATTTACCCCAAATAGCATCCCTTTAATGCCTCATCTTTGTGCAGTGAATCTTGTGCAGTGATTTCAGTTAATAACAATACTAATTCTAACCAAAAACCTTGAAAAATAACAAAGCCCTGCCCAAATCATAATAACTGCAAAATGGATTCCCAGTTAAAACTAAAGAACAAAATCGAAACATGATAGCTTTAACATTTAAGTATCAACTGTGTTGCAATCTTGCAAATCCAAAGGATGAAACCATGACATTCCAAAGTTGATCTGACATGGATAAATCTACCATCAATTGCTTATAATTCCCACTGTGCAAAAAGATTGAAATAAGTTCATAGAACTTATCAAAAGATGAGATTTAATAGTACTATAATTTCAAACATGTACAGCTCAATATAAATAAATGTATGAGCAGAGCTTCCTAAGTAAAACATCCATTGTAAGTTCTCAATTTCAAAACATATAGTACATGTTCTCATTCTGTAACTTCCAAATCTGTAACTGAACATCATATAATTAGTTATTTAAATATAAAAGATAGGCAATCTCGTAGACACCATGCAAAATAGTAAGAAGAGAAAGGGAGAACTCAAAGAAGGGGGAGAATAACTATTGCTGTCAAAATAAAGGAATGAACAATGTAGTTTTATTAGGTCCATTAAATCTGAGGCTTCTGGACACAAATAAAGAGTATGAGTTGGCACTTCAAATTTTAAACAATAAAATAGCAAGAATCTCACAAACTTGGGTAACTCTAAGAGAAATGGACGAAAGATAGAGCAAGACAATTGAGCAGACAGTTATGATATTGATAAGGTTGTTGTTTCTTTAAGCATCTCATTGAAACACTGGAGACTGCTATATCTTATAACTTCACTCAAGAAACATCCTATAAGAGAAGGATTGAAGGAACTTCTACTGGAAAGAAAGCACACCAGGGACAGAAGTATTGCTAGTATGGCGCGTTTCAATTTCACTATGAATCCATGATTTAATTGCCTATTTTTGAAAAATAAAAAAGTTTTAGCAATACAATTACCATAAGTAAACAAAACAAAGATTCAATATTAGGTGAAAGTGCAATAGTAGTGTCATTAGGAATCACCAGAACTAAACAACATCAAGATACAATTCCTAATTGATCTTGTTTGTAGATTCTTCATTGTTTTCCTTATTGAGAGCTACATTAATTGCTGATTCACCCTAAAGTGATACTTGCTTGAGAGTTATCTCAATTGTTGTATTCGAATCTACAACTATAAGTAGTTTGAAACCGTCATCCAATGGTTTAGCAGACTCTTTGCCAACATCTTTTATCAGACACCACTGCCATGTTCCAAAACTGTCAAACCCAAGCCAGTAAAACAACATGATTGGAGTCTGCAATCAGGTAGCGTAGTTTATCAGTCATGTTAATAAAATAGATGTACCAAGTTTTTAAAAGATTAACCATATCCCTAATCTTGTAAACCCCACACTAATGTAGACATTATTCATTGTAAAGCTAACAAACAATTTGTAAAAGCAATTCCAAACAATTTTAGCCTCTAAAGCTTGCAAACAAACAGTGATGCAATACAGTTCTGAAGAAATAAAAGAAATTCCTAACAAATTCAGCCTCAAAGCTTGCAAACAATTTGGAAAAGCAATCATTATCTCTATCTAAGTATATAAGAATAAATGAGCTAGCATAAAAGATTGACAAAGCTTAAGTTTGAATCTCTCAAACAACCATGAGAGGCTAAATAAGAAAACATGTATCAACTTCTACATACCACCTATATGCTAGAAACTTGATAATAGGCATTAATATCACCTTTCTTTGTTTTAAAGGACAAAAATAGGCTACGGAAATTATTTGATAGTATCCTAAGCACCTTAAGTACTTCTTGCTTTTCCAAATTGAAGGCACACTGGATTTGGTTTGAGGTAAGCATTCTGTAACAATTACCTAAAATAAAGAAAGTATGACAATAAGATAAGTCATTTTCCAGTTTTAAACAAAAAATAAAAATGACATTAATAAGAACCTTAAGTACTTCCTGCTGATTGCTTTCAACACATTTCCTCCCTTGGCTACTTTAGATCTCTTCTTTAGCAAAGTTTTCCTAGATGTGCAAAACAGTTAAACTTTACAAAAGCAAGAGTGAAAGAGAACATCTGAATATAATGATAATTGAAAAAAACAACTACAGCATATTAACCTTGAACATGACAGTCCTTCTCCACCCCCTACGATAGACCCTGTAGAGGCTCTTCAATAAGATGGTTCCTGAAAAAGGAAAAGGGACCAGATTCAGTTCTTGGCAAAAGAAATAATCATAATCAGCTATGCAGAAGATACCTGAGAGATCAACGCCTTGGAGGGTGAAGGGCATTCGGAGTCTCTTCGGAAGGATCAATGGTTGAGACACCATAACTTTCACAGCCATGGAAAACAACGGGAAGGATCTGATTGAGTCTTGAACAGCCAAGAAGCTCTTATATAGATGAAACGAAATGAGCTGTTATATAGAGGAGAAGGAGGAGGGGACGCATGAGAAGGCAATTTGAATTCAGAATCACAACTGTGATTTACGGCTTCCATGCAACCCATCTGAAATTATGGTTCATTCAAGAAAAAGGGGATTTCATGCTTCGAAGTAAATCAGCAGGTTAATGTAACAAAAATAAATCAGCAGGTTAATTAAGGTGGACACTACTGTGTATCCCATTTTATGGTATCCACCGGTGTCCCCCATAATTTTGATTTGAGATTACAATTTTACCCTTAAACATCCTGGCGGTTTACAATCTCCAGTACTTGCTCCCAAAAATTTTGTCTCCTTCCTCTGTAGTTTCTTCTTTCTTTCCTTCCCCCTTCACCCTATCGCAAGAAATAAGCAGAGGTGTGTCTTGTTCCGGCGGAATCGAAGGTGGAGCCACCGATCTTGGTGCCGGTGGCGTGATCCAGAGTGAAGCCATTGAAGGGACCCACCAGCTTCCAGCAACCCATCACAAACCGCCGATTGCCACGTCCTGAGGTGAGGAGGCTTGAACAAGAACCAGACAACATTGAAAAATGAAAAGAAAAACCAGGTAGAAGCAGAACACAGAGCGAGACCTAGGAAGAAGCACGACCTCAACACTCGCCACCGACGACCACCGCGTCAACGCGATGATTGATGATCAGGATCTGGGTTTCTTTGCCAATTTTCTTGGCGTCTTCATCTTTGTGTTGGTGATTGCATACCACTATGTCATGGCTGATCCGAAGTTTGAAGGAAACTAGGAACTCTATGCAGTTGGAAAATGTAATATTTCATGTTGTAGACTGAGATGCTTTGCCAATGGGAATCGATTTGATACAATTATGAACTTGCGATCGGCAATGTGAATGTTAGTTTACTGTTAAAACTTATAAATACATCAAAGTATCATAAAGCTTCAATTTTTGATATGCCCATGTGTGCTTGCATAAGCTGGCTGTGTTTTGCGGAAATTTTGAAGCTAGATGATGTGCTACCATATTTTGGTGCAAAAAAAAAAAATGAAAAGAAAAACCTAGTCATTGAGAAAACAGATCTGGGTGCTTGGCACCATCCAAAGCTGGTTGTATTACTAAATCTGAATATAGCAGAATAAGGGGTGGGGTGATGCCGTGATGGTCATGGGAGGTGGAAGAAGTCAAAGGTTTTGCAGCATCGTGGGCGGAGGAGGACCAGGTGTGGGCGGAGCTGCAGAGGTGGTTGTGGGCATTGGGAGGAAGAAAGAAGATTTTTTTTTTTTAATTGAAGACAAAGTTAGGGTTTGATATGGGTATTTTGGTCACTTTGTTAATTTAATCTAAACCATTCAATTTTTTAAATATTATATCAATGGTGGAAATTAAATAGATTTTCAGTATCCCCTTTTTACTAAAGTTTTTTCCATGGGGGCACCGGTGAACCCCATAAAATGGGTGACACCATAGATTTCTCCGTTAATGAAGATCAGTGGAAAAAGTTTAACATGATTGGGCAAATTGAATCACGTGAGATTAGAATTGTGGGGAAAAAAAATGGATATTTACGATTGGGCATGAAGGGTGGCACCGTGAGTCAATTCCAAGGAGAGTAGATTGGAAATAAGGAATTAATAAATGAAACAGTTTGTTTGTTTTTTTTTTGAATTTGAAACAGTTTGTTGATACACATTGAATGATTCAGAAAATTTAAAAAAGAAGAAACGTGAACCAACGTTTTAAAAAGGAGACAAATGATACAGGTTGTCCAATGGTAAGGTTCCACGCAAAATCTGACTGGAGTAGGAGAATTAAGGAGAATATGACACATCATCAGGGAATGGAGGGAAGTAAGGAGAATGAGCCACGTTGGAATTCCACTCAACGGTAAGATTGCACCAGAGAAGAGAATGTATGAGGAGCCGACACATAAGCAAATAAGTTTTATAATCCTTGTTGTTTTAATAAATATATTGATTGATATTGATATTGATTAATTATTAAAAATCACAACAAAAGATATAAATTCTCTGTCAAGTTCAGAACAGACACAAAGTCTCTCTCTCACACACTATCTCTTTCTCTCCAATGGCAATGGCAGAGATAGAAGGGCGAAAATCACTGATCATAAAGCTTTATTTGTGTTAGCGTAGGCACCCCCGTGAAATTGCTCAGAGTTACAATAGACCACAACGAAGTAATAGACAACAAGAACGTTTGTTAATGCAGTTCGGCCAATTGAGCCTACCTCTGCAGCTATAGAGTAGCTATAGCTCCTTTCATTCAATGTGTTATGAAGTACTTACATTGGGGTTAGGGACTTTATCTATTTATAGGACACTACTAACACTAGTATTACAAGATAAGATAATCTTAACATCTTATCTAAACCTATTAAATAAGATAGAGTCTTATCTAAACCTATAAGATAAGTCTTATCTAAACCTATAAGATAAGTCTTATCTAAACCCATAAGATAGAATCTCTCTAACCCAATATCACAATCCCCTTAAATCAAATTCAACTAACTGATAAGATATGAGCCAATCCCAACAATCTCCACCTTGGCGAATTCTCGAACCCTCGTGAAGATCAACTGCTCAGCTCCTGAATCCTGATTTCCGGGATTGTGTTCCCCACCTTCTTAACACTGTGAAACATGCAACAAATCCAAGCAATGCTTAAATTTGTCACTAGTGACGGGCTTGGCCAACATGTCAGCTGCATTCTCAGAAGTATGAGCCTTCTTAAGTCGTATTTGCCCAGATGCAAGCAACTCCCTGATCTTGTGAAACCTCACATCAATATGCTTCGTTCTGGCATGATACACCTGATTGTTTGCCAAGAAAATGGCACTCTGACTATCACAATGCAACCTAACTCCACCTTGCACAACACCCAGCTCCTTCACTAGCCCTGTAAGCCACAATGCCTCCTTTGTTGCCTCCGCTACAGCCATATACTCAGCTTCAGTTGTAGACATGGCCACTATGGATTGAACTGATGAATTCCATCAAATTGGTCCACCCGCTAGAGTATAGACATACCCTGTTGTAGACCTTCTATTGTCAACATCACCTGCATAGTCGGAATCAACATATCCTACAACTCTTGGATCAACTTGTTCAGCATTGAACATCAAACCACGATCCGGTGTACCCTTCAAGTACCTGAGTATCCACTTGACTTCTTCCCAATGACGCTTCCCCGATTTAGACATAAACTTGCAAACTTGGCTCACAACTTGTGCCAAATCTGGTCTAGTGCACACCATAGCATACATCAGGCAACCAACTGCACTGGCATAGGGAATATTCAACATCGCTTCGACTTCCTCAGCTGTCTTTGGACACTGTTCCTCCGAGAGCCTAAAGTGATTCGCCAATGGAGTACTCACAACCCTTGCCTTGCTCATGCCGAATCTGGCTAACACCCCTTCAACATAGCTTTTCTGAGAAAGCCACAATTTTCTAGCTCCTCTATCTCTGTGAATTTCCATCCCAAGAATCTTCTTAGAAACTCTTAAGTCTTTCATGTCGAACTCCCTATCCAACTTGGTCTTCAAATCATTCACATCACGTAAATGACTAGCAGCAATTAGCATATCATCCACATACAGTAACAAGAAAATAATAGAACCATCATCAAGGTTCTTCACATAGACACAACAATCATACTCACACCTCATATAGCCAATCCTCAGCATATATGAATCAAAACGCTTGTACCACTGCCTTGGTGACTGTTTCAAACCATACAAAAACCTCTTCAATCTACACACCAAGCCCTCCTGACCGGAAATAGCAAAGCCTTCAGGTTGCTGCATATAGAGTTGTTCGTCTAGATTACCATGGAGAAACGCCATTTTCACATCCATCTGTTCTAAATGCATGTCCCGGAATGCTACCAAGGCCAAAACTGCCCTGATTGAAGTGTGTCTGACAACTAGACTGAAAAATCTCATCATAATCAATCCCCTTCCGCTGTGAATACCCTTTTGCAACCAAACGAGCCTTGAACTTTTCCCCTTCATTTTCTTGTACTGGTGGTTTCCTCTTGTACACCCACTTGCATCCAATGACTCTCTTCCCTTTAGGAAGCTGAACTAGGTCCCAAGTCTGATTCTTCTTCAAGGACTCCATCTCCTCCACCATAGCACCCATCCACTTCTCCTTTGCCGGGCTAGACATAGCCTCACGGAAAGTAGACGGATCTCCAGAACTAGTAAGAAGTGCATAAGCCGCCATATCTTCAAACCCATATCTAGCTGGAGGTTTATCTGACGGGGTTCTCTATCACGCACAAGACTGTACTCATGTGCTCCACCTGAATCAACTGGTTCTCCTTCAGTTTCAGTATCAGAACCTGAACTGGATTGCTCCTCGTGTACTACCTGCACTGGACTCTCTGTTAATGGCTTAACTACAACCTGAATCTTCCCAGCAGTGGAAGTTTCAGCCTCTGAAGTAGACTCCTTTTCTGAATCCACCTTCTTCAACATAGACTGCTCATCAAATACAACATCTCTGCTATGAACTGCCTTCTTCAAGGCTGGATCCCACAATCTGAACCCCTTCACCCCCTTGGTGTAGCCAAGAAAAGTACACTTCTTGGATTTGGGATCCAATTTGGATCGCTCATCACTGGAAACATGCATATAAGCTGGACACCCAAAAATTCTCAAATTTTCTAAATTAATGGGTTCACCCGTCCACACCTCCTCAGCAACCTTTTTTATCCAATGAAGCTCTTGGAGACCTGTTGAATAAGTAGCAAGCCATGCTCATTGCCTCAGCCCAAAAAACCTTTAGAAAGTCCTGCGTGCAATCGAAGACACCTTGCCTTCTCCGTGAGAGATCGATTCATCCTCTCAGCAACACCATTCTGCTGTGGTGTTTTCTTGACTGAATAATGCCTCTGGATACCATGTTCCTCACAAGACCTCTTGAACTTTGCATTTGTGTATTCTGTTCCGTTGTCTGACCGCAGATACTTGATTTTCCTCCCTGTCTGATTTTCCACCTCAGCCTTCCACAACCTAAACTTCTCAAAGACTTCAGATTTATGCTTCATGAAATACACCCAGACTTTCCTAGAAAAATCATCAATAAAAGTTACAAAATACCGGGATCCACCAATAGAGACCTCTTTACTAGGCCCCCACACATCTGAATGAACATAATCAAGGATCCCCTTCGTGACATGCTTCCCGGTCTTGAAACGAACACGACACTGTTTGCCCAACACGCAAAACTCGCAGAAGTCCAATTTGCAACTACGAACACCCTTCAAAAGATTCCTCTCATGAAGTGCCATCATCCCTTTCTCACTAGGATGACCCAGACGCATATGCCAAAGCCTTGTTGCATCATTGTCAGTCTCAACTGATGCAACATCACCTACAACGGTGCTCCCCAACAAGCGGTAAATATTCCCTGTAGTTCGCTTTCCAATCATCACTGTCATTGCACCTTTAGTGACTTTTAAGATGTCCTTCCCTCCTTCACCCTGGAATGAATACTCATTCGCATGAAGAGTACCCAAGGAAATCAGATTCTTACTCAGTTCTGGAACATATCTCACGTTATTCAGCACCCGCGAGCCACCATGATCCATTGCAACTTTGACTTGTCCGATGCCTTTGATGTCACAAGGTTTGTCATCACCCAAATACACAAGTCCAAAATTGCACGTCTGAAACGAACTGAACCACTCCCGGTGCGGAGTCATGTGATAAGAACACCCAGAATCAAGAATCCAAGTCTCTGTGCCATTTGCAGTCGATACTGAAAGCAAATCTGCTTCACTGTCGGAATCATCAGTCTGAACGAAGTTTGCAGAATTAGGGCACTCATTCTTCCAATGGCCCACCTGCTTGCAGTTAAAACACTTTGTGCTCTTCCTCTGCTTTGATTTGCTACGCTTCTTCCTTTCGGCGTTCTTCTCAGCAGACTTACCTTTCTTCCTTCCGCGATCTTGACCTCCCTTAGCAAACAATCCATCACCTGATCTTCCTTCCCCTACATTGTTGGATCTCTCTGAGTGAGACTGCAATGTAGTAACGATGGATTCAAGGCTGATAGAGTCCTTCCCGTAAGTAAGAGTAGTCACCAAGTAATCATAGGAATGCGGTAACGAACACAACAAGATAACTGCTTGCGCCTCATCGGTGATCTCCACCCCCAGCCTGGCACAATCAGCAATTATGCCACTGAATTGGTTGAGATGGTTCTCCAAATTGGCTCCCTCCTACATCTTCAGACTGTACAGCTTTTGTTGAGCAAACAATTTGTTCATCATGGTCTTGGATTGATATTTGGCCTCCAATTTAGTCCAAACCTCCTGCGGAGTTTTTAGATCCTGGATGTGGACCACGATCTCGTCTGTAACACACAAACGAATCACTCCTGCAGCCTTTGCCTTCATCTCCTTCCAATCGATCTCTTCCATTCCCCTCGGTATCTCATCGCGGAACGCCTTCTGCAATCCCTGTGCCGCCAACAAATCCTCGACGCGAAGTTTCCACAATCCGTAGTTGCCCTTCCCGTTGAATTTGTCAACCTCGAATTTGGTTCCTGTCAACGCCATCGTAGTCTTCTGATACCAATTGTTAGCGTAGGCACCCCCGTGAAATTGCTCAGAGTTACAATAGATCACAACGAAGTAATAGACAACAAGAACGATTAAGAGACAAGAACGTTTGTTAATGCAGTTCGGCCAATTGAGCCTACCTCTGCAGCTATAGAGTAGCTATAGCTCCTTTCATTCAATGTGTTATGAAGTACTTACATTGGGGTTAGGGACTTTATCTATTTATAGGACACTACTAACACTAGTATTACAAGATAAGATAATCTAAACATCTTATCTAAACCTATTAAATAAGATAGAGTCTTATCTAAACCCATAAGATAGAATCCCTCTAACCCAATATCACAATCCCCTTAAATCAAATTCAAATAACTGATAAGATATGAGCCAATCTCAACAATTTGCCTCGTTCTGGAAAGCGTGAAGCACCATTCTTAGAGGCAATGGATTCTCATGATGGCAAGAAGAGGAGGAAGGTGGATTCAAGTTTAACTGTGTCTGACTCTGAAGAGAGAATGATCAGTTGAAGAAGAAGAAGAAGAGGGAAGTGCCAAAAAACATACAAGAAACAGAGAAAACACAGAGGACTCATAATTCAAGATTAACTGTGTCTGAAGAGTCAAAGAAGGAGTACCATTATTGCAAGAATGAAGAGAAACAGAGCAAAAACAGAGAAACCAAGTTGATCGCTGAGGAAAGCAAGAAAGAGAATACTAATAACACGAAGAAGATGATGGATCGTTATAGAAAGATGCAATGTTGGGTGATCTTGAAGCGGTTCATCATTGGAAGAGATGGGTGGGCTTTCAAACACCCTCTTCATGTTGATGATATCTCTGATTCTGATGCATTGAAGAACAAGAACAACAAGAAGAAGAAGCCAATTGGTTTGGTGGACATTGAAACCAGATTGTCAAAAGGGTTCTACTCGGAGCCTGAACAATTTGCTGATGATATCAGGCTTGTGTTCTCTCATGCAATGCTATATTACCCTCATCCCAGGAATGAGATTCACAGAATTGCAAGGAGGCTCAGTGAGAATTTTGAGGTCACTTGGAAATCTTTGAAGGATAAGTGGACATGTGAGGACAGAAAACAGAAGGCCGGGAAAAGAACAAGATCACCTGTTTAATCTTGAACTCTTCCAACTACATTCTTCAATTCACCTGTTTAATCTGCCTCACTTCAATTTTTCATTCTTACTGATGTAATTATAACCGTAGCTAGGCTTCCATTTAGTTTCACTACTTATCATGTTTGTCTTATAGTCTTCTGGAAATTATGTACCATTGATTAGACATGTTCAATTTAATTTGTCAGTGTTCTTTTATTTCTGTGGTTAATTTTGTTCTCAATGATCCTTAGCTCAGGAGTATTAAGCAACATAGAGAGCAGGGAATTTTCAATTTCTTAGTTTTAAGGTGATATATGAAATTCTCATTAAGTTTTCAATCATTTTGTCACCCCCACTTTGAGGATCCAGTTTATTAATATGGTTAGCATTTCATTTTTGGGAGTGAAACCTAAAACACAAATGTCAGAACTCTACCACAAATTTTCTAAGACATTGCTTCATTAAATCATATCGACCTCATTTCTAATTTAATAGTTCCTGTTCTGAACAGTCAACACTAAGCGAGCCAAGAAATTTTTTCCATTCTATATAAATTTAACCATTAAAAAATAACATGTTAAGAAGAGTATAAGAGGGTTTTTTTTTCATCACTTCCTCAACCTAAGGTAAAGTGAATGTCCAACTTTTTTTTATATTTAAATTGACCTCTAAAGAAGCATAGAATTATGTTTACATCAATATCTTCACTCTATTTAAATTGACCTCTAAAGAAGCATAGAATTATGTTTACATCAATATCTTCCCTCTATTAGTTTACATCAATATCTTCACTCTATATCACTCCTCACCTTATGTTATACACCGCTTCTGAAAAAACAACTTCCACCCAATATAAAAGAGGAAAAAGAAAGAAATGTCAGTTCCTTTGTACAAAGCATAGAATTAACATGCCAACTGGTCTCTAAATGAAGAAATCTCCTCAAAACTTGGAAGTCTCCTTGATCTAATTGGGCCCCATTCATTAATCAACTGTTCCAGGCCTTTGATGAACTCATCATCCAGACCTAAAAGATCTGAGAAATGGGGTGGAGGTAGCATAGATCTTATTGAAGGTGCGAAAAACACTAGAAAGGGGGGGAGGGGGGGTTTGAATAGAGTTTTTTGAATAAAAGATATACTTTTGAACTTTTTCCAAACTCAAAGATAAGAACTAGGTGCCGAAGGATATGAAGTAAAGCATGCAAGTTTTTTATCCTGGTTCACTTGAGATAAAAGCTCAAGTTAATCCAGTCCACCCGTGAAGGTGATTTCTTCCTTCTTCTGATGAAGACAATCCACTAAAATCAATGAGTGTTACAACTGCACTTTGCAACCTGCTAAGTGACTAACAATACACTGATTTTCTCACTAGTATACTCTCAAGAAGCTGATCTAACGATCCTCTCAAGACTAGCTAAACACTGAATCAAACCTATTCAGCTTCTCAAGATCCGACCAACCTTGGTCTCTCAAGGAACTTACAAAGTGTTTGTAAAAGCTTTCGGGTTTACAAGAACTGCTTCTGAAAAGCTAATGGTAAACTCAGATGTTTAAGAGCAGTGAAGAAATAATGCTTATAGATTGGTTAGAATGAATTCGATAATATCAGCAAAGCTTCTTGGCTTCTTTCTTCTATCTTCAGCCCTTATATACTCCAAGGCATATGATGTAGCCGTTGCTAGGGTTTTGTCCGTTGGAGTGGCAATCTTGTAATATCAGACTGCTAGGATGAACGAGGTAGGTGGCGGACAGACTGAGGCTGTACGATTTGTACTATGACAACGACTTGTCCTTTCACCAGCTGACTTATGATCTAGAGTGCTTCAGATGAACGTTGGTGAAGCTTCTGATCAGAGTCAGACGGAAGCTTGGATCCTCTGACCTTGCAACTTCTGCTTCTGAACAAGTTCCTCAGAACTTCTGAACGTGAGAGCTAGAATAGCTTTGGTCTTCAGATGCCAACTTCTTGCAGGTCTTCAGAACTTGAGTCTTCTACTTCTGGACCGTTCCGCTGGAACATCTGGTCTTCAGAACTTCTGACTCCGGTTCTTCGGTACCTCTTGAGAGTTTCTATCTTCAGAACTTCTGAAGGATTTGCCACTGTTCTAAGCGAACATGGTAAGCTTTTCAACTCTCTTTTGGCTACTCTTGGGTCTTCGTCTTCTGATTGAATTGGCTTTGGTCAGAATCAGAACCTGTTTGTCACAACTAAAAGAGGCAAACGTTAGAGTACCATAATTGTTCATCTTCAAAAACCTTAAATGTAATCATCAAAATATAGAGATGCAACCACTGATCAAACCTTGATCTTACAATCTCCCCCTTTTTGATGATGACAAAACAAGTATTTTGATGAACAATTCTTAATCAATAAACTGAATACACAAGAGATAAGAGATTAGAGTTTAAACTTATCCTTGTGTAACGGTTTGTATTGCTCCTTCTGAATCTGGGATAGCACCTGATTCTGAGCTGGGGTCTCCCCCTGACTCCCCCTGAATCTATGACTTGATGAAATGATGAAGAGTCTAGATTCGGAGTCTAGTGATGTGATCAGAAGATACGCTTAGAGGGATGTGTACTCATCAGAAATTGATGGTTCAGAACTGGCGTAGATCACATGAGAACATAGAGTATTGTCCAGGTATTATTGGAATAAGGCGTCAGAAGCAAATTAGTTCAGAAATTTGAACAAAATGTATTCCTTGTTTTAGGACGCTTGACAATATCTATGTGCTATAAGTATTTGATACTTATTCTCCTCTACTGGTTTTATATAATATAAGAAAAAAGTTTATCAAAAAACCATAAAAACCATTTTATGTACTCCCCCTTTTTGTCATAAGCAAAAAGAGTGAAAAACGCAAACAATAACAACAAATAATAATGCAGAAGAGACGCTTGTTATTATTAATAAACGAAGAAGGAGTACAGAGGATATAAAAGACTAGGAGAACAAGGCCTAGATACATAAGAAGGCACGAGACTCCTTCATAGAAAGAAGCTGAAGATGCAAAGGACGAATGTCCTGATCGATGGAGGCTAACTGGTTAGCCAGTTCTTCTTTCAGAGCTTCACTTTCACGGATAGCTAGAGTGGAGGCAGCATCCTGACAGGCTTCTTCTGGATCTTCTTCATGTTCAAGAAGCATACAAATGCCCTTGAACTGAGCTTCAAGGTCCCTCCGGCGAGAGGCCAGGCGAAGGAGGTCGTTCAGAACTTCTTGAAGATTTTGAAGACAGTGAGTTTGATGGGATGTCAGCCAACAGTCTAAAAGATTCTCAATCATCCCAAGAGCTTGAGAGATTTGAGAATTAGAGAGATTAACACTCCAGGGAAAGACCTGGTCAAATACCAGAGTCTTGAGTTCAGCGATCAATTCAACAGAAGTCATTTTTGGATTGAGAAGAGAATGAATTGACTGAGTTGAAGTGAATTGCGTTGTGATGGAGAAGAAGGAAGGCAACAGATTATAAGGAAGAGAAGTAACAGAAAAACATGCATAAAACTCATCAAATCATAAATGCATGTGAGTTACTAAAGGAAGTGGACGATGCATTGAATAAGTGAATCAGAATTAAACAAGGTCAAACATGAAATAAATTCACAGACAATTAAAAAAAAATATGCATGAAGGATAGATGAGACGGGTTCAAGGCTTTGATGAAGAAGGAAGATTCTCGATCAAATATTTCATCATAGTCTCCATTCTGCTTGAATATTCCTGAATCTGCCGACTTTGTTCACTCTGAACAAGTCCTTGTTGCTCAACCATCTGAAACAACCTCTGTTGATCATCTTGTATCCGATCAATTCTAGCAGCCAGGATAGCAACTTCTGGATGTGGAGCTGGTTCTGAAGCCTGAGTAGGAACATCTGTAGGTGCCTGAACTTCTGCCGCAGCTTGAGTAGGTACTTCCATCTGAACTTCATCAACCTCTGCAGCCTCATGAATAATGATCTCTTCAGCACTATCCTCTGCAACCTCTACTGAAATCATATCAGCATCTTCTGAGGTACGTTCAGAGACAACATGAGTTCTTGCAGCCATTGCTCTTCTCATGGGTTCACACACTTTGTGTAACACCCTCTGCCTCTGCTCATAAGCTCTCTCTGAGGCATCATGAACTCTCAGACGCTTTTCTCTACTGAGCTGCTTCTCAATCTCTGAAGCTCGACTTTCTGACCATCGTCCGAAGGCAGACCACAGTCCATCAACCAAGGATGCATCAAATTGATTATCAGTTACCTGATATAGCCATTGCAATCTGGTTGCTTCATCAGAGAAATCCTGAATGAGCTGAATGAGATTTTGTGGCCTGAAGGAAAGTGCTAGATCCATGATAAGCTGAGGAGTGTTGGCTGCATTAGAGCTTGATGCATTAGAACTTTCAGTTCTCATTTGCCTTGAAGGCATGGATTCATCCACATGAACTGGTCCTTGTCCTGAATGATCAGATTCATCCATCCTTTCAATCTCAGGAATGGTCTCTTGCCTTTGCCTGGATGTAACTGTCTTCTGAGGTGAGGTAAAACTTAGATCTCTTGAGTTTACATTGGAGTAGTGAGACAAGGACACATAGGAGGATTCAGCAACAGCATCTGGAAGCACATCTTCAAAGTAGGAGGCTACTTGCTGGATAGGTTGCACATTGAAGGGAGGTTCTAGAATCTGAACATCCTCATCTTCATCGTCTTTCTCAGCAGGGATCTCTCCAAATTCGGTAATCAGAAGGGTTCTTGAGGTGGATGAAGGTTTGGGTGTGAATTGTTGAACCAAGTCCCTCAAGGTGGCCTCACTCTGAGCGATACCCTTGATAAATGAATTGAAGAGGGGTACAGACTCAGTGGTGGTGGATGTGAAAGTGGTTTGAATTGGGATGGATGGAATGGAAGTGGTAGCAGTTTGGATGTTTGAGTGGGGATGTAACACCCTGATTTCCAGGTGTCACTTTAGTAACTCAAAAATAAACTTTACGCGGAAAACATATATTTTTTTTCTTTTAATCAAGCGATAGAAAAATAAAGACATAACCCAGCAAACTAAACTAACTGATGTACAACATATATAAACATGTACAGCCTCAGCTGCACTCCCACGTCACGCGCACTCGCAGTGACTCCAAAGTAGTGTGCCCGTAGGCAAATATGTACAGATCCAGAAGCGTGAGTAAAAGTCATAAATACAATCCTCCAAGAGTAAGTCAACCTCAAAATGGCCTAAGTACATACCCCTATGTCCGACTGACTCACTATGATCTCTCAGTAAGAGAACCACACAAAAAGTCATGCGTCAGGAACTTACCCTGTCCCAAAAGCAAAACGAATCTGAGCTCTACACAAAATATGACGCTGCCTAACCTACCCTCCCAGTACCGCTCAAAGCTCCTCCTCCTCCTCCTCCTCGTCGCTCGGCGAGTAGCTGTCGACGTCGGTGTCGGTGTCGGAGTCAGAGTCCACCGTGATCATCTCGGTATCCAAGTCCACGACCTCCTTCCTAACTGTCCTGCGAACAACCCTAGTCGAGCCCATCTCAACATCTACCTCCTCAGAAAGGACATCCTCCTCCACCACACGAACCAGGGGTTCCACACGGTAGCCGCGTGATGGAGTAAACGGAAAACGGCGAGAGGCAGATGGAACAACAGGCTCCCTCTTCGGCTCCACAAGCCTCGAGGATGACGCAACGTCGGTAGGATCGACAATAGTAGTAGGAAGTGGCGCGACAGGTGCATCAACATCAGCCTCGATCTCGGATGGGTCCTCGTCATCAGATGAAGATGAAGGTGGCGCAGGTGGTCCTCGACCAGTGCCTGGTCCACAGCGAACTGAAGGCGGCAAGTTGAAGCTCAGCTCCATGCGTCGTAGAACTCCCCTCATCAGACGTCCACGCTCGTCAGTACGGTCCTCCATGACCCTTCCCCGGTACGTCGCCCAATGATCCACAGCATCGATCACCCAAGCGGTGGGGGCATGTCTGTCCACCAACTCAAACCTGATCCCCCCCGAGGGAGAGACCATCGAAAACCAGTCCGCCATCTACATCTGGCAGTAGGCCGACCGCCCAAACACAAACATGAAACCAAAGCCAAGGCGCTATGGTCAACTCACGGAATAAAGTAGTTTATACATACAACATGTGATTGGGGTATAGATATATATGTTTATATATATATATATGTAAATAATCCTAGCATGTTATCGGCTCTAACAATGCTTCGATAATTCAAATAGCATACAATTCCAGTCAGGGTGAATGTATGCGTGAAATGCAATTCAATATGATCCGGATAATTCAATTTGGGATGGGCACCACGAGTCTGCCCGACACAGGCCTAGTGTCGACAACTCTGCTCGGGTGTCGCTTACAAACCCATGCATAGTCGGATCAGCCCCAACCACCCTAGGTCGTGCCACTCTGCCCGCTATGCCGAAGATACATCCATGTGTTCTTCGATGAAGGCCGTCCCAACCTTCGTGAAGCCGTCCCAACTTCACCGAGGCCCAATCTTTCGATCGTACAAACCTCGAATGTATGCATGATGCAATATGGTTAGCCAAACATCGAATCGTCCTCACAACGCAAGTGTTTAGCTTTAATTCTCAAATTCAAAACCCAAGAGTTAAATGCCGACCCTACGATATAACTCCAACAACAAGAGTACCCAAGTACTCAGTGACTTTCACTCATCACCGTGGCTCACCCCCGTGATGTCCACCAATTCTCCAAAACCCAAGACAAAGTCGACTTTTCCCCGTCTTTCGCAATCATTTTCCCATTGAGATTCCCTATGGTTCATTTGTTAATGAAAACGTTTCGAATTTAATTAGTCAAGTTATGAGTTTAATTCTTGAAGTCTAAGTTTCCTAAAGTCTCTAGTTTTCAAGATTCTATCTTTTTCTAAGTTTGCCAAAAGTCCATCAAACGTAAATCCCGGGGAAAGTCTAAGTATACAAACGAATGGCTAAGTCTCAAACCCCGTGTTGAACTTGCCTAGGGTTGTTCATCCAACCCAAAAGATCAAAAGGAAATCAATTCAGTGATTCTTCGCTACGAAATCGCGTCAAAACGCACAGTTCAATACAACATCAATATCATAAGTTATGAAAACAATCATAACAATAAATCATCAACATAACCAATATCAAAATCATACATAAGTCGAATTTATCGACGCCTATCATGCAATCTTAGCTAATATGTAAGTTGCCCTAACCTCGAGTTGTTCCAGCCTCACGGTATAGGTTCTCCACACACAGTTGCTCAGTAGATCCTAAAGTTCCTTCAACTGAACCTCGGAGAAAACAAAGCAGAAATCCATACAAAATCGATTAGCTCGATCACACACAACTAATTAACGATAGACAAAGCATTTAAAGCTTCAGAGTACAACAATCGAACACGAGAGGACGAGTTATCGAAAAACGGAAACCCCCCCCTAAACATGCTCACGGCCCTAAGAGAAAAAGGGTTCCGGCGCTTTTTCTTCGATCTAAATTAATTCCTAGGTAGTTTTAGGGTAAAACTAGGATAAAGAAACTGTCGGAAAAATTTTAGAACAACCGGGTCAAAATACGGCTACTCAGGGGCGTTTTGGTCCAAAATTAAAGCTCAAAAACTCAAAGTTAAAACTTCGGAAAACAAATTTGATGGGAACGTTCACAACGACATTTGTAGCAACTAATCCTAAAGGCACTAAGTCGGATTGCGACTTTTCGACATTAAAGTTTCAATATGTGCGCAAAAAGGGTTTTTACACAGTTTTTCAGATCTTTGACAACTCGATCGAAATCGGCGAATAACGGCGAGTGTTCTAGTTTTTTGGGCAAGCATAGAAGGTATATCAACAGAAAAATCAGGAAAATCGGACAGTTTTACGAAAAGCTCGAAACTGTGAGCACAGAAACAGCTAAAGAAACGTGACAAAAAGAATGATCAGAGGTAAGAATCAAGCAAGTTACCTCGATGCCGTGAAATAGAGACAAACAGCTCGAAGATCGGTCAAGAATCGGCGAAGTTCTTCCTTCCTCCTTTCTCTCCTCAACTCGCGGCCTGAAAAGGAAGTTATGGGAGATATTTTGATTTTTTTCACTATTTATAGGAGAGTGAAATCGCGGGAAAATGAAAATTTCGCGATTCCGATTTTTGCAGCACGTTCACCGGTGAATTCTAAGCGAGATTCTGGCGACAGAATTCCAGAATTCAAAACAAGTCTCTTGAATTTGGGAAAAACGATCCAAAAGCGGTGTAAGTTAATTTGCCCCGAAAAACTACTTTTTGCTGTGAAGGTCAGACGACAAAACTTCGTTATGAAGAAAGATTGGAAACGTCGAAAGAAATCTGGCAACGCGGATGGAAAATTCGTTAAAAGCTCCGAATAGAAAAGTCTTCATTCAGTGATTGAATTTAGGGTTTTTGAAGCAAAGAAATTAGCGTCGTCGGACTTCCGAGAAGTGAATCCTATCGTGCGTACAGTCCAGGGTTCCGAAATGAAACACTGGTCGAAGGAAAAATAAAGAGAACTTCTTATTTTTCCAAGGATTTAGAATTTCGCTTAAATATTGCTTTAAGAGCGGAATTAGCCTATTCTGGACACTCTCGCCATAAGGCGGGTGTGCAGACGACTCGCACTAACTCTTAAAACAACTATGGTACTATCCTCAAGCAATTCCTGAACTTTCTTCTTCATTGAACTTTCCCAAACTGTAAACTCCTGTCACGCTTACAGTGATTCTACGCGTGAGTCGGAAATTAAACTTTAAATCCAGTTCTGCAAATCCGGGTCTTACAGGGGAGCTTGTGTTTGAGGTTCTGTTTGAGGTAGAACTGTTTGGGTTAAGGTTGGCAGGGATGTAGATATAGGCACATGTTGTTCAGGAATAACTACTAAAGCAGAATCTAAATTAATGCTTTTAGTAAATTCCTTACTTGATTCTCTGAGTATGGTAGATCTGGTGGGTCTAGCAGTCCTTGCAGGATCTGAAGCTATCTTTGATCTCCTTTCTCTTTGTACCTCTGAGACATTTTCAGATGCTTGCTTTGGTTCTGAATCCTTCTTCTGAAGTGGACCCTTCAGAGGCAGTTTCAACCTCTTGCCTATGGGCTCTACATCAGAATCGGTGGATTCTTCAGCTTCTGCTGATTCCCTTATGACTTGGAGCACATTTTCAATGATCTCACAGTCATCCTGCTCAACTTCTTCCTTAACTTGGGTTGCTTGTAATCTTTGCCTTTTTACCAGAGGAACATCATCATCTTCAGTTTCCTCATCAGAAGATTCTTCAATGATTGCTTTCCTCTTGACATCCTTTCTAGGTGGAACTTCTTCTTCTTGGCTTCCAGAGGAAGAATCCATAGAGCTCTCAGAGCTATCAGATTGAGATTCCTGAGATGACTCCTCTGGAGTTCTTTCAGGAGAGGGTTCTGGAATTGGTTCCCTGATGACTACAGACTTTGATGCTGCTTTTATCTTCTCGGTCTGCTTTATCAGAATCCCTTTGCCTTTGGGATCGGAAGGCTTGCTGGTTGTTCTCTTGGACCTCCTTGTTAGTACCTCAGGAGGACTATCAGGAAGATTCTTGATGAATTCCTCAAGAGTGATTGGATCTCCTTTGCTTCTGAGCATTCTCACATATTCCAGAATGTTGGCTGGATTATCCTTCTTGGACCAAAGAGGGTAGTCATCAATAGGGTGGTTCTTCTGACGAACCTCATCAGATGATTCTTCAACAGGTTCAACTTGAACTTTGTCAATGATCTGCATTCTCTTCAACTTAGTCCCATTGAGAGCATCTCCAATAGACATGGCCAGATCTTCATGAAGTCCAAGGTCGGACAAGGTCTTGACTAGTTAATTCTGGGTGAAGATATCTAAAAGCAGCCTGCCATACGGAATGTAGGAGATAGACCTCTTGGTCTCAATTCCAGTAGTTCTTGACTTTTCAACACATTCCTTCAGATAATTGAAGAGCAGAAATGGAAGACATACGGGCTCACCCTTAGAAATATAGTACATGATTACCTTTTGAGTTGCATTAAGGTAATCAGTTCCTCCCGTTCTGGGGTGTATGCAGTGGATGAAAATCTTCTGCCAGATCTTCATTTTTGGCTTCAAATCCTTTATGCCATACTTTGTCTTCTCCAAGGACCAATTGTCATAGATGGCTTTATTTACTAATTTCCTCATGCCAGGAACATTAGCATCTACATTTTTTATCCTCTTGCCCTGTTGGAACTCCATTCCCAGCAATTTTGCAATGGATTCTTCAGAAATAACAATCTTTCTATCCAGTACATGAGAAACGACAAAGTAGTCGTTGCAGACTGCATTCTTCCAGAACTCTACAACTAACTTGTAATAAATAGGACCACAGAGCCTATTGAAATAGCTAGACCAACCTTGCAAGTCAACTTGATCCCTGATATCAAACCCATGATCATCCAGGTTGTCGAAGTCCACTCTTGCTTCGTTGCACACAACCAGTTCTTCAGCCTTCTTGACGCAGGTGACCACATTGGCCGTGTTCAGAATTTGCTGAGCTTCTTCAAATCTTTGCTTTTCTTGATCTTCGGCAGTTAGTTTGGAAGAAGTAGTAACACTTGCTCTTGATTTCCTTGATTTGCCCATGATTCTCAGTGATGCGAGGTTTAGGGTTCAGAGAGAAGGGAATATTGGAGAGAGAAGAGTAAATGAAAATCAATGCACACAAGCGTTTTGAAAACCGTTTATGTAAGTGTGTGGAAGATCGTGTGTGAAACGTGCGTATAGTGGGTTTAATGGTAACCGTTGAGATTTTAAGAGGCAAAAAGTAAAAAACAAGATCAACGGTTGTAAAATAATTAGTCTGAAAATAGCATAGTGGAGGAGAGTAGGCATCATCATTATAGCAGATACACCACGCGACTCAAGGAACTATGTCACAAATGAAGTGACACGTGTATTGTTGCCTACCACAGGAGTTTAACCGGTGGGTTAAGTGCTTCTTGAAATTCTGGTTCACACACTGGACAGATATTGTGCCAAATGTCTAAGACATCGAGTACAACATATGGAATGCAGAACACACAGTACAATAAATATATCAGTAAAACAATAAAGATGGACACAAAGGATTGTTAACCTAGTTCGGTGCAATATCACCTACGTCTGGAGGGTTTTCACCCAGAGAAAGTTCTTCCACTATTATAGAGAAATTGTACACAAAAGGTCTCTCAGAACTGCCACAGTTCAAACCCTTTCTACCTAACTCTACCTGTGTAAGAATACTTAGTCCTCCCCCTAAGTATGAGAACCCCTCTCACTTTCTCTAAATCACTGCCACAATGATTCAACAACTTGTAACAAATACAAACACAGATCTCATGATCAAACAATGAACACACAACTCTCAGACAAGAATAACAACACAAGAATATGCTGAGAGAACAACAAGTATGAACTCACACAAGAGTAAACCCTAATTTACTCAACAGAAGCTCTCCTAAACAACTAGGTCTAGGTCTTCATATATAGCAGTCATCTAGGCCTTGTCTTCAATGGGCTTGGGCGAGCAAAGAGTCCACACACAGCCAGGGAGTTTCCAGGAAACAAATCTGTAACAAAAGTCTTCAATTAAAAAGTTTCCTTTTCCAGAAATAAGCCTCCCACAATTTCTCAGATCAAATCATTAAACCGGATTTGATCACATTCAGTATTACCCTTGACGGCGCACAGAAGCTTCCAATCAACCCTAGCTTGATTACAAAGTAACCAAAACAAAGCTTCACAGTCACCCTAGCCAACTCAATGCAGATCTCGCAGGGACAGATGTCATAGACAAGATGTTATGACATCGGGTCCGACATGTTGGCTTTAAACATACATTAGCTAAAATGAAGACAATCATAACAAAGGAACAACAATCTCCCCATTTGTCAAATTTTAGCTAATACAATCCACTACCATAAAACTCTTCAGAACAATTCTCGCAGCTTGAAAAATCAGTGAAGAGTAACCACATCAGACAAGGTAGCTTACATAGAGAACACACTTCAACATAGCCAATAGCAGCAGCAACTATGCACACAGAAACACAGATCCACACTCAGTGCAGTGACATACATCCCTATCAGAGTTCAGCACAGTCAGCACACACACAACTAGCACAATATTACTACTGCAACACATCATACTACTGCAGCACATCTTCAGAGTTTAGCACGGCCAGCAAATGCCACAACCACACTACAAACACACCACTACCACTACAATACTACTCCCCCTTATTAACAGAATTTGGCAAAGGGTCACAAGAAGAAGAACTAACACCTTTGTCTCAGCAGCTTTCATCCTCAGAGTCTTCCTCAACCACTATGTGTCAGTTAGTACACAAATTCCTAACTTCCCTCTTAATTTTTCAAACTTTGCCACATCCAAAGCTTTGGTGAATATATCTGCTAACTGTAACTCAGTTTCCACATGTTCAAGAACAATGATTTTCTCCTCAACTAAATCCCGAATGAAATGATGACGAATATCAATGTGCTTTGTTCTGCTGTGTTGGATTGGATTCTTTGAAATATTGATGGCACTTAAGTTGTCACAGTATAATGTCATGACATCTTGCAAGACATTGTATTCCTTCAACATTTGTTTCATCCACAACAACTGAGTGCAACCACTTCCTGCAGCTATGTATTCAGCCTCAGCAGTGGATAAAGAGACACAATTTTGTTTCTTACTGAACCAAGAAATAAGATTATTCCCCAAAAAGAAACATCCTCCTGAAGTACTCTTCCTATCATCAGCATTTCCAGCCCAATCTGCATCACGGTATCCTATAAGCTTAGAATTTTTATGATGAGCATAGAGTATGCCATAGTCACTGGTTCCACTGACATATTTGATAATTTTTTTTACTTGAATCAGATGACTTTCCTTGGGAGCTGCTTGATACCTTGCACACACTCCAACTGCAAAAGCAATGTCTGGTCTGCTGGCAGTAAGATACAGAAGACTCCCTATCATGCTCCTATACAGACTTGGATCAACATGAATTCCACTATCATCTTTAGTTAACTTGATATGAGTAGCTGCTGGAGTTCTTTTGTGAGTAGATCCTTCAAGACCAAATTTTTTAACTAACTCCTTGGCATACTTGCTTTGAGAGATGAACATGGACTCTTCCATCTGCTTCACTTGTAATCCCAGAAAGTAGTTCAATTCTCCCACCAAACTCATTTCAAATTCTGACTTCATTTGTTGAACAAACTGTTGCACCATATGGTCTGACATTCCTCCAAATACTATATCATCCACATATATCTGAGCTATCATCAGGTTTCCATTATCATTTCTCACAAACAAAGTCTTGTCTATCCCTCCTTTCCTGTATCCTTTATTTGTCAGGAAATCAGTTAATCTTTCATACCATGCCCTAGGTGCTTGCTTCAATCCATACAAATCCTTTCTCAATTTGTAAACATGATCTGGAAAAGATGGATCCACAAAGCCTTTTGGTTGTTCAACATAAACCTCCTCATTCAGATAGCCATTCAAGAATGCACTCTTAACATCCATTTGATACAATTTGAACTTCAGAAGACATGCCACTCCTAACAGCAATCTGATTGATTCTAAGCGAGCCACTGGAGCAAATGTTTCATCAAAATCAATTCCTTCAATCTGAGTGTATCCTTGAGCAACTAACCTGGCTTTGTTTCTTGTTACAGTACCATTTTCATCTGTCTTGTTTCTGAAAATCCACTTAGTACCAATCACATTCACATCATCTGGTCTTGGAACAAGATCCCATACTCTATTTCTCTTAAATTGACCCAGTTCCTCTTGCATAGCATTAATCCAGTATTCATCAGCTAGTGCCTCTTTGATGTTCTTTGGTTTAATTCTGGAAATGAAACAACTGTTAGAAATAATATCTCTGGATCTAGTAATCACTCCTTCATTCAGATTTCCTATAATATTCTCTTTGGGATGAATTTTTTGAATTCTGATTGATGGAACAGCTTCCCGTGGTGACACTTGCTCACTTTCTTCATTAGTTTCAATGTCAGATCTGTTGTCAGTAGCAGTTGGTCGATCATCAGTTGTGTGAGTCATACCATCATCTGCATCTGCATCATCTTCTTCCAGATTGATTCCACTGTCATCAACAACCACATTAATAGATTCCATCATTGTCTTAGTGCGGAGGTTAAATACTCTGTAGGCTTTGCTATTTACAGAGTATCCCAAAAATATTCCTTCATCACTCTTGGGATCCAGTTTTCTTCTTTGCTCTCTATCAGTCAAGATGTAGCATTTACTTCCAAAGACATGAAAGTATTTGACAGTAGGTTTCTTCCCTTTCCACAGCTCATACAATGTAGAGTTAGTTCCTGAGCGAATGGTTACCCTATTATGAATATAGCAAGCAGTGTTTATGGCCTCAGCCCAAAAATGGTAGGGAACTTTCTTTGCATGAAGCATTACCCTTGCAGATTCTTGCAAAGTCCTGTTTTTTTCTTTCAACTACACCATTCTGTTGAGGAGTGATAGGAGCTGAGAATTCATGCTTGATTCCTTCTTTGATACAGTATTCAGAGAATTTACTGTTCTCAAATTCCTTTCCATGATCACTTCTAATCTTGACAATTCCATAGCCTTTCTCCCTCTGAAGTTGTTGACTCAATTCTCTGAAGACTTCAAATGTATCTGACTTTTCTGCAATAAAACTCACCCAGGTGAACCTTGAAAAGTCATCAACACAGACAAAGACATACCTTTTTCCTCCAAAAATTTCTTTCTGCATTGGTCCCATTAAATCCATGTGAAGTAGTTCTAGTGATTTTGATGTAGCTACATGAGTTAGTTTCTTGTGAGGAGCCTGAGTCTGCTTCCCAATTTGACACTCTCCACATACTTTGCCTTCCTCGATCTTCAGTTTGGGAAGACCTCTGATAGCCTCCTTTGTAATGATCTTCTTCATGATTTTAGGATTGAGATGTCCTAATTTTTTATGCCACAACTTTGTTTCTTCTTCCTTGGACACCAGACACTTGGTTATCAACCCTTTGCTTAGTGGAGACCACATGTAGCAATTGTCTTTAGATCTTATTCCAATCATGACTACCTCTTCATTCTCATCTGTAACTCTGCAACCTACTTTGTTAAATGACACATTTATATCTAAATCACACAACTGACTTATGCTGATCAGATTTGCAGTCAGTCCTTCTACAAGTAGAACATCAGTTAGCCTTGGAGAATCACTATTGACAATCTTGCCTGAACCTTTAATCTTTCCCTTTGCTCCATCACCAAAAGTGACAAAACTAGGTGAATGAGGTTTGACATTTTCTAGATACATCTTCACTCCTGTCATGTGCCTGGAACAACCGCTGTCAAAGTACCAGTCTTCTTTGGAGGATGCACGCAGAGAAGTATAGGAAACAAGGGCAGTGACATTGTTCTTAGGTTGCCATTTTCTCCCTTTCATAGACACATTTTTCTGTGTAGGTTTCCAATGTTGTGGCGTCCCATACAATCTGTAGCAATAGGGTCTTATATGTCCATGTTTTCCACAATGATGACACCTCCATCTTGAGTTTATCTCTTTCTGACTGAGAGAATAGGAATAAGGCATCTGGCGATATATCGGGGGGGGGGGGGGGTATTATGTTGTATCACCTGATTTGTCTTTGTGAACTCAGTCTTTTTTGCAGCAGGAATGAATGTGTTAGTGATTTTTTTGCTTTCCTCAGTTCCAGAATTATCAGTATATCCTAAGCCTGTCCTATCTTTTGCTTCTTTTCCTGCTTCTAGAATTAAATCAAACACATCAGTTCCTTTGTTTATCATGCGAACAGATTTGATCATACCTTCAATTTTTGATTTTAACATGATGATTTCTTCTTGAAGATTGCCATTTGTGATTAGCAAGTTCTGCTTCTCAGCCTTCAGATTCTTGACAGTTTCATCCAACTTCTTCCCCCTTTCACATGCATCTTCCCATTTGTTGAGTAGGAGTTTATAGGATTCAGCAAGTTCTTCTTCTGATATCTCACCATCACTTGAGTCAGCTTCTGAGTTGCACTTACCAGTGAGCCCCATGATTTGAGGTTCCTCTTCTTCTTCTGAATCATCATCTGACCAAGTAGCCACCATACCTTTTCCTTGCTTCTTCAGAAAAGTGGCACATTCACTTCTAATGTGACCATACCCTTCACACACATGACATTGAACTCCTTTTTCTTTGATAGACTTGTCTTCCTCCTTGTCCTTCAGTGCATTCCCAGAGTTTTTGATAATGTCTGACTGTTTGTTAGTGACATTTGGTCTGTATTTTCTATCAAATCTTCTCATGACCTTGTTGAATTTTCTCCCAAGCAGTGCTATAGCCTCAGATAGGTTTTCATCTGACTCTTTCTCACTCAGATCATCATCTACAGTGTTTGACACAAATGCAATGCTTTTATTCTTTTTCTCTGATCTATCATTTAGAGACATTTCAAAAGTCTGTAATGAACCAATGAGCTCATCAACTTTAATATTTCCTATATCCTGAGCCTCCTCAATAGCAGTGACCTTCATGTCAAATCTCTTAGGTAGGGACCTGAGGATCTTTCTAACAAGTTTTTCTTCAGACATTGGTTCCCCCCAGAGCAAATGATGCATTTGCCATGTCTCGCACCTTCATGTGAAATTCAGAAACAGTTTCCTCCTCCTTCATTTTCAGGTTCTCAAATTGAGTAGTAAGAAGTTGCAGTCTTGACACTCTCACCCTTGTGGTACCTTCATGAGCTATCCTGAGAATTTCCCAAGCATCCTTTGCCACAGTACAAGTGTTGATTAATCTAAACATGTTCTTGTCCACTCCATTGAATATTGCATTCAGTGCTTTTGAGTTACCTAGAGCTTCCTCATCTTCTTCCTTGGTCCATTCTTCCTCAGGCTTCAGTTCAGTGGTTAAGGTTCCTTCTTTGTCACTCTTCACAGGATGCTTCCAGCCTTTGACAATAGATTTCCAGGTCTTGATGTCAATTGATTTGAGAAAGGCAATCATTCGTGCTTTCCAGTTTTCATAATTGGTACCATCCAAGATTGGTGGCCTATGAACAGATCCTCCTTCCTTGCTGTTGTCCATGATACCAGAAATATCTCCCTGAATCTCACCCAAAAACAGAACAGGGGTGCCTGCTCTGATGCCAATTGAAATTCTGGTTCACACACTGGACAGATGTTATGCCAAATGTCTAAGACATCGAGTACAACATATGGAATGCAGAACACACAGTACAATAAATATATCAGTAAAACAATAAAGATGGACACAAAGGATTGTTAACCCAGTTCGGTGCAATATCACCTACGTCTGGAGGGTTTTCACCCAGAGAAAGTTCTTCCACTATTATAGAGAAATTGTACACAAAAGGTCTCTCAGAACTGTCACAGTTCAAACCCTTTCTACCTAACTCTACCCGTGTAAGAATACTTAGTCCTCCCCCTAAGTATGAGAACCCCTATCACTTTCTCTAAATCACTGCCACAGTGATTCAACAACTTGTAACAAATACAAACACAGATCTCATGATCAAACAATGAACACACAACTCTCAGACAAGAATAACAACACAAGAATATGCTGAGAGAACAACAAGTATGAACTCACACAAGAGTAAACCCTAATTTACTCAACAGAAGCTCTCCTAAACAACTAGGTCTAGGTCTTCATATATAGCAGTTATCCATGCCTTGTCTTCAATGGGCTTGGGCGAGCAAAGAGTCCACACACAGCCAGGGAGTTACCAGGAAACAAATCTGTAACAAAAGTCTTCAATTAAAAAGTTTCCTTTTCCAGAAATAAGCCTCCCACAATTTCTCAGATCAAATCATTAAACCGGATTTGATCACATTCAGTATTACCCTTGACGGCGCACAGAAGCTTCCAATCAACCCTAGCTTGATTACAAAGTAACCAAAACAAAGCTTCACAGTCACCCTAGCCAACTCAATGCAGATCTCGCAAGGACAGATGTCATAGACAAGATGTTATGACATCGGGTCCGACATGTTGGCTTTAAACATACATTAGCTAAAATGAAGACAATCATAACAAAGGAACAACACTTCTGATCGAGTATCTTCTGAAAAGGTGACATCTGATGACTTTAGAGGCACCATGGTCAGAAGTTCTGAAGAGAACCTTACTCTGGTCAAAAGTCCATGTTCAGATTTTCAAGAATAAATAAAAACCTATCTTCTGCTAAGGGCTTAGTGAAAATATCTGCCCACTGATGGTCAGTATCAACATACTCTAATGATAGAGTGCCCTTCTGAACATGATCTCTAATATAATGATACTTTACCTCTATGTGCTTTGCTCTTGAATGTAGAATGGGATTTTTGTTGAGTGAGATAGCAGCTGTGTTGTCACAGTAAATAGGAACCTTCTTCAGAGACAAACCATAGTCCTCCAGATGATTCTTCATCCATATGGTTTGTGTACAGCAAGTGGCAGCTGAGACATATTCTGCTTCTGCAGTTGATAGAGCAATTGTGTTCTGTCTCTTGCTTGACCAAGTGACAAGATTTGTTCCAAGGAAATGGCAGCTTCCGGAGGTGCTTTTCCTTTCCACTCTGTCTCCAGCAAAGTCAGCATCACAAAAACCTGAAAGTGTATACTCTGATGTTTTTCTATACATCAAGCCAAGGTTAGTGGTTCCTTTCAGATATTTGAGGATCCTCTTAACAGCAGTTAAGTGAGTCTCTCTAGGATCTGATTGGAATCTAGCACAGAGATGCACACTAAACAATATATCAGGTCTGGAAGCTGTTAAGTAAAGAAGAGAGCCTATCATTCCATGATAGAGCTTCTGACAAACCTTAGAGGAAACTTCCTCTTTCTCAAGAATGCATGTTGGATGCATTGGAGTCTTAGAGATGTTGTAGTCACTCATGTTGAACTTCTTCAGAAGTTCCAAGGTGTACTTCTTCTGATGGATATAGGTGACTCCTGGTCGTTGATCTATTTGAATTCCCATGAAGTATTTGAGTTCTCCCATCATGCTCATTTCGAATTCAGCCTGCATCATCTTAGAAAATTCCTTGCACAGAGAGGGATTAGCAGAACCAAAAATAATGTCATCAACATAAATCTGAACTATAAGAATATCAACCTTATAGGTTCTGCAGAAGAGAGTGTTGTCACCTTTACCCCTTACAAAATCATTCTTTAGAAGAAAGGAGCTAAGCCTTTCATACCAAGCTCTGGGAGCTTGTTTCAGTCCATAGAGTGACTTCTTGAGCTTGTAGACATGTTCTGGATGCTTGTCATCTTCAAAACCAGGAGGTTGCTTGACATACACTTCCTCTGAAATGTAGCCATTTAGGAAAGCACTCTTGACATCCATCTGATGAAGGATTATATTATGATTCACAGAGAATGAGATCAGTATCCTTATAGCTTCAAGCCTTGCCACAGGAGCAAAAGTCTCAGTGTAGTCAATTCCCTCTTGTTGGATGTAGCCTTGAGCTACCAGTCTTGCCTTGTTTCTCGTGACTTCTCCTTTTTCATTCAGCTTGTTTCTGAATACCCACTTGGTTCCTATGACATGGAAACCTTTGGGTTTAGGCTTTAAGGACCATACATCATTCTTGGTGAACTGATCTAGTTCTTCTTGCATTGCCAGAATCCAGCCTTTTTCTTCAAGAGCTTCATCAACTGATTTGGGCTCAATGAGAGATACAAGTCCCTTCAGACTCAGAAGAGTCTCTTCTGAAGGTTTGAGCATAGACCTGGTTCTGACGGGAGCATCTTTGTTGTCAATAATCAGTTCTTCTGGTTGAGAGGCAGCTATTCTTTTCTTCTTTTGAAGTTGATCAGAAGTTGTTGGAGCATCTTCTGATGCTTCTGCCTCTGAAGCAACATTCTCTGGGCTGTTCTTTGGTTGATTCGCTTCCGAATGATCAATGCTTAAATCTGCAAACCTTTCAAACAACTTTGACTTTTCTGAGCCAAGCTTATCATCAAATATAATTTGGATAGATTCCTCAACAGTTTGAGGAACAATATTATAAATTCTAAAACCTTTAGATCTTTCAGAATAACCAAGACAATAGCATTTTAAAGCTTTAGAATCGAATTTACCCAATTGCTCCTTAGTGTTGAGCATGTAGCAAGTACTTCCAAAGGGATGGAAGTAGGAGATATCAGGTTGTCTTCCCTTGCATAGCTCATAAGGAGTCTTCTCCAGAATTGGTCTGATGGAGATTCTGTTCTAGATATAGCATGCAGTGTTGATTGCTTCTGCCCATAAGTGCTTGGCCATACTTGATTCTTGCATCATGGTGCGAGCCATCTCCTGAAGAGTTTTGTTGAGGAGTGCGTGGACAGGAGAAGTTGTGAGAGATCCCTTGAGAGTTGAACAATTCTTCAAAGGCTCTGTTCTCAAATTCTCCACCATGATCACTTCTGACAGTAATCACTGAAGTTTGGAAATCCTTCTGAACTTGGGTAATGAAGTTGGTGAACATAGAGTGTGTTTCATCTTTGTGCCTTAAGAACTTTACCCATGTCCACCTGTTGTAGTCATCCATAATGACTAACCCATACTTCTTTCCTCCAATGGATTCAGTTTTCACTGGTCCAAAGAGATCAATGTGAAGTAGCACAAGGGGTCTTGTTGTAGATACAACATTCTTTGCTTTAAAGGGCTTCTTGGTGAATTTTCCCTTCTAACAAGCTTCACACAGAGCCTCTGATGAGAACTTCAGACGAGGCAATCCTCTGACGAGGTTTAGCTTGCTTAGTTGAGAGATCTTCCTGAGGCTGGCATGCCCTAGGCGTCTGTGCCAGACCCATTGCTCATCATTAACTGACATGAGACACTTGACCTTCTGAGATAGCAGTTCAGAGGATTTGATTTTGTAAATATCATTTCTTCTCTTCCTAGAAAACAGAACAGATCCATCTGTTTGACTGACAGCTTTGCAGCCGGTTTGATTGAAAATCACATCATAACCTTTGTCAGCTATTTGGCTTATGGAGAGCAAGTTATGCAATAATCCTTCCACCAGAAGTACATCATTAATAACTGGATTTTTTCCATCTCCTATGGAACCTTTTCCAATAATTTTTCCCTTCTGGTTTCCTCCAAAGCCAACGTCTCCTTCTGACTTAAGCGGTATCAGCTTTTGGAATATAGACCTTATGCCCGTTATGTGTCACGAGCATCCACTGTCCAGGTACCATGATAGGTGTTTTAACTGAGCTGCATAAGATGTCTGCAACAGGAATAATTTTTGTTTTAGGTACCCATATCTTGGGTCCTTTCTTGTTAGTTTTCCCAGAGGTTTTCGGAACTTTGGGTGCAACAGGAGGATAATACAAGGGAACTTGATTATAATATTTAGACATGTCAATTTTAAATTTTCCCTTTGGTTTTACCACCTTGGGTGTAACCTTTTCTGGAATGACAGTGCCGGCGGGAACGGAATGCTTATGTAATGGTTCGCGTTTGGGCTCAGATGACTCATCTCTCATAGATTGAGAGTAGCCAAGGTCACTGTTCCCATTTCTGCTTATGCCATAGATCATTGAAGCCATAAGACTTCTGTCTATGCCTTTGGCTAGTGTAAGACCCGTGATTAAGAAGAGAGAGAAACTCGGTTAATTTCTCAGTTTAAGTGCTTTGATGCTTGTCTAATGTGATCTTTAAGTTTAACTTGTGTGATGGATTTAATCCAATTGGAATGATATTATGATTATCAATATTAAGGTTATTCCTTAAGTATCTCATTCTTCGTTCGCCGGAGAAATCGGTTGCACTTTTGGAAAACGGTCTAACCGACGTGTTTTCGCTTAGAGCGCCTTTTCATCATCGAATTATTATTCGAGTGTGAAATAAATATTTTCCTTATCATTATGATGATCTATGCGTAATTACGAGAATTTTGACTGTAATATCGATATAAGGTCAAAAATCTCGCCCGGTAGTGTTTTCGGCTCGAAAACGAGTCGAGTTCGACTCGTAAACGAGCCAATCACGAAATTGGCCAGAATATATCTGATCTTGGGGTTGAGTCTTCAGATGTTGAGTGTGAAGAGCAAGACCATTAGGGTAGGCTCATGAACCAAGGAAAAAGTTAGTATCATGGTTGCTTTGCCATAAGTGGTGTGCATGGGAAAATGAGTCAAAGCCAAAAGTGCAAGCCATCATTTCACCTTGGGAGCTGACCATCACCTTATCATAAGGACTACCTATCAGATTTCTGGACCAAAGTGAAGGGAATGAGTGGGATTTAGAGAGATAAGTGAGAGTTTAGAGAGAAGGTTCATCATCTCCTTCTCCTTTTCTTCTTCTTCCTCTTCAAACAGAAAAAAAAAAAAAAAAAACCCTAACACAAATCTTCCTCAAAGACCCTCAAGAAGTCACCTTTACCACTTTTACTCTTCACAAAGGAGTTAGCATTCAAGGTGAGGATCATGGTGATGGTTTCCAAATTCAAAAAGGAGCTATCTTTCTCTTCATCTTTTCTAAAAACCGAGTTGATGTTGTTGTTGTGCTTGTGGTGAGCTTGTGGTCTCCTTGGCTTCATGCATGTGAAAAGTGTTTTGAAAATGGTTGAAGCTTGATGTTAGGGCTTCATGCTCTTGTGTTCTGAACCTTAGATTTCGAAAATGGAGAGCCAAGGAAGAAAACTACTCATCATAAAACCTTTTCTTGTTCAAAAGGTTGAATCTTGATGTTTCAATGTTCTCATGAAGTAAAGACTTCAAGAGATGACTTGTGAGCCTTATTTCTCAGGCCTTGAGGGCTGAAAGTTTTAAGTCTTTAACCCCTAAAACTATTTCAAGTGTTGTTTCAAAACTCAAAATTCATGAACTCTTAAAGCTAAGCCAATCCATGAAGAGTTCTAGGCATGGTTAAGTATATATGTGATTACTAAGTGATTTGAGTGATTAATGGTCGTATGTATTGTGTGATTGTGTGAAGGTGAGGAGCACCTTGGGAGAACTCAGATCAGAGAAACTAAGGAGAAAGACAACGACCGAGGTAAGGGCACTTCGGGTCTTGGACTTTAGCGTGCACGAATTGTGTGATAGGATTGCATGAACTTGTTTGATGACTATGAACATGTTAAGACCTTGGAAGACTTATGTAAAAGAGCTTAGTATGTTGTATGATCCTTATAAACATGAATGGGAACTTAAATGTTAAGTCTTGGGCTAAAAAAATCAAGTTAAAAGTGAGAAAAAGCATGAAACTCGGAAGAGGTACAGAACCGCGGCGCATGTGCGTGGGGTGTTGGCGCACATGCGTGGGACTTCTGTTCCTCCAGCGCCAAGTGACGTTTTCTTTGCTACTTTGTACTGTTTTGGGCATAACTCCTTGGATATGGGTCCAAATCGGGTGAAACCAATTTTATTTGAGAGCTAACTTAAAGGGCTTCCATCTGTAAAAGTTTCATAATTTTTGGATTGCTATTTCAATACAGTTTTGAATTTTATTTCACCCCTTTTTCTGCTGCCGAGTAAGCTGGACAGTTCGTATTATTTTGGGCATAACTCCTTGGATATGAGTCCAAATTGTGTGAAACCACTTTTATTTGAAAGCTAACTTAAAGTTCTTAAATCTATGAAAGTTTCATAATTTCTAGGTTTCTATTTTAATACAGTTTTCAATTTTAATTCTACCATTTTCTGCGGTTTTGTTGCCCTGAATTATATGCATGATATACATGAAGTTTATGAGTTAAGAATGCTTGATTACCATGAGAAAGTGTTTATGAACATGATGAATGATAACATGCTTAGGTGCCTTGATGTTTGAGAACATGATTACTTGTTGAGAACATGCTTACTTGTTGAGTACATGACTACTTGTTGAATATGATATGATGAACTCTTAGGATGTTTATGATGAATGTAAGTCTTGAATTATGTTCCCACGATGCATGACATAGTATGCCCTGATATTTATCGAATGAAATGAGTTGTGTCCTCGATGTTGATTATTGAAAATCGAATGTGGAACCTAAGATGGTTGGGCTACCGTGGCGACGGATAGCTGGTGACACCTATGAGTTGGTGATCCCGACCACTCATGTTGAGGTGTGGTGAAGTCGTCATTGAACGACAAAAGACTATAACTACGTTGTATGACTAATCATGAAGCATAGCATTGCATAGTCTAAGGGTACCGCTGGAATGGGTACCGTGAGTTGGTTACTAATGATTGCTGGATGGATCATTAGAATAAGTGGCAATTGACTGCTGGATGGGTCTTTGTCCCGCCTGCCTGGTATGGAGTTGGCGTTTTATCCGGATCATGGTGAAAAGCATAACATGTAGGCATGAGAACTAACCCTAGGAATGGTGATTGTGGTATGTCGTGTTGGTGTGCCGGTGTGGAATGATAATCTTGTTAAGACACTTATAGTACTGAAAATGCATGATTAATTGTTGTATGTGTGCACGTCCTATTTATGGCCTTGTGGTTTAAGAAGTTGACCCTTGCTTTCTTCCTTCTACCTATGTACTCTTGATGACGTCAACTTAGAAGATGAGCAAGAGGCCGAGGGATGCGTGGGAGGGGAGGTCCCATTCGGGGAGTGCGACCTTTACCCTTATTGATGAGGACCCGAGGTCGTGGGAGATTGACCACCTCCAACGACGGGTGACGTACACTGGTCGTGTAGCTGAGGACAGAGCCGATGAGTTTGGTGTGCATTTCGACCGACAGATTTGTCGCCGCAAGCTGAGCTTCAACGTGCCACCTGGAGTCCTTGGGAGCACCCTTGGAGAGCCTTCTTCTTCAGCACCACCTCCGATCGCGGAGCAGTCACCACCTCCACCCGTGCCGGTGAAGGAGGAGCAGACGACATTACCCCCTCATCCTGCCACCTCTACCCCGGTGCGCTTTCGTATCATTCCCCGCGAGATCCGGAAAACCGTCAAGGTGGTTACTACTGTAAGACCCAAGATTTTAAGCTTAGGATCAGTGGAAGAGATTTCCATTTACGATTAGGGTTGATGTATTGTGAAGGGAAACCTGAACTAGAGTTTACCAAATGAAATAAATTTATGAAGGAGAAAGTTCAGGAAAAGTCAAAGGATTACATCATGATCGATAAAAGTTATAGTACGATCGTTATACGCTTAACCTAGGTCAGAAACCCTAGTATATAGCTAATTTTCACTTTTAGGCACGACGGAAGTTAATTCCAAAAAATCTTCAGAGAAATGTTAGAACTTCTCTTTTTTCCATATATCACAATCGTTTCGAGGCGAAACTCTAGGATCTACGAACGTCCGATTCCAATCATCGGAAGTTTGCCGAAACCGAATCCCTGGTATTTCAAAACCCTAGAATTTCTCGACAATGGAGACTTTTTCTATTCAGAGCTTCAAATGAATATTCCACACGCGTACACCCATTTCTCTTGATGATTTCAATCTTTCTCCAGAAGGAAGTTTTCCATTCCGACATCCGATGCAAAAAGCAACTTATCGGGTAAAATAGTTTTATACCGACTATGCTTTAGTTGCCAAAAATACAAAGAGACCTCATTTTAGTTTTGGAATTCTTTTGCCAAAACATATCTATTAATTCACGGAGAATGACGCCGGAAAAATCAGATTCGCGAAACTTTCATTTTCCCGCGAATTTCCAACCTTTATATATAGCAAAGAAAGGAAGAAAAACTCAAATTTTCCTCCATTTTCTTCATCAAGGCCGCGAGTTCTACAAGGGAGGGAGAAGAGAAGATTTTCTTCATCGTTTGCTTGATCGTCGATCAATCAGTTGCTACTTCAAGGCTTCGAGGTATAGTCGCTAATCCTTACCTCTGATCGCTTTTTCCATAGCTTTTCTGTAGACTTTTCTGAGCTGATAGTTTTGAGGTTTTTGCAAAACTATCCTGAATATTTCATTTCTGATTCTAAACCTCTTCCTTATGTGCCCAAGATCACTTCTGCCGGGTTAGATTTTCCGTTATGTCGCCGGAATTCCGCCGGAATCAATTTTAGCCCAAAATACCCATTTTTGGAGTTTTTGGAGTAAAGCTTCAACCTTTAGGCTGAAAACTATCGCCTTAGCTTAGTGCTAGTAGGATTAGTTGTCATAAACGTCGTTGGTGACGTCCCTGCAAAATTTGGTTTTTGGGATTTCAGTTTTGAAATTTCTAAGTTAAAAATCATGACCAAAATACCCCTGCGACAGTTTTTGATCCGATAATTTTTCCGAGTTCAGAATACCCTTAGTTACGGCTAATGATAGCATAGGAACCAAGTTTGATCGAAGAAAAAATCGAGTCTCCTAATTACCTAAAGTGGCCGAGCCTATAGGGGGAGGAGGAGGAAAATTTCCTTTTCCGAAAACTTGTCTTTCGCGCTAGATTATCGTACCTTAGAGTATAGATTACTTCGAGTAACCTTAGTAAGTATCGATAACTTAGTTTTCGATAGTTTTTGATTGATTTCTGTGGTTTTGTTCTAAAGGTGCTTTTGAAGAGTTTCCCGAGGAACAAGGCTTTGCTTGCGAGGAAGCGTTAGACGATCATTCTGGAGAACCTACAGGTGAGGGCTTCTCACTGAATCTCTAGTTAATGCTTAGGGTCGATGCTTTCGACATTGTTTACTGTTTATGCACTGGATTGTGTGTGATTGGAAAATGTTTTCTGAGGCTTCGGCTGACAATGTAGATGATGCATCTACTGAATGTTTTTGAGATTGACTTACATGCTATGTGCTAAGTGGGTACCTTAGGATGTGTGGTGCATGCTTATATGCTAAGTGCTATGTGGTTATTGCTTAATATGTTGATATATGACATGTTGATTGATTGTGCTGAGTTATTTATGCTTTTGCAATGAAATCTGAGTTTCTGAATGGTGAGAATTGTGAGACCCAAGATTTTGAGCTTAGAATAAATTAGTGAAATTCCTTATTAACGAATAAGTTCGATGTATCGTGAAGGGAAACCTGAACGAGAGTTTATTAGATGAAATAGATTTATGAAGGAGAAGGTTCAGGAAAAGTTCAAGGATTGTATCAAAACCGATAAGAGTTATAGCACGACTAATATTCGCCTAAACCTAGGTCAAAGACACTAGTAAATAGCTAATTTACACTTTAGGACGCGACAGAAACTAATTCCAAAAATCTTCAGAGAAATGTTAGAACTTCTCTTATTCATCTATAAACAAGCGTTTCGATACGAAACCCTGGAATGTACGAACGTCAAATTCCAATTCTCGGAAGTTTGCCGAAACGGAATCCCTGATAGTTCAGAAACCCTAAAATCGACGGACGATGAAGACTTTTTCTATTCGGAGCTTCAAACGAAGATTCCACACGCGTACACCCATTTCTCTTGATGTTTCCAATCTTTCTTCAGAAGGAAGTTTCTTCATTCGACGTCAAACGCAAAAAGTAGTTTTGCGGCATATTTCAACCCATACTACGTTCAAGCTATTTTCTCACTTAAATGAACCAGGAACAAGTATCGACATTTTATAGAGAGATACTTAACTCTGATGCATAATATGACAACTTCATATTTGTTCTGATCGTCTCACAAATATTCTTTAGCTCAGTTTTTACTCATTTCTTTGTCAATGGATCATTTTAATTTGCTCAAAGTGATCCAAACTTATATTTCATTATTTCATAGAGTCTCTCATAATTTTTTGTAAAGTAATATATCAACTCTATATTTTTCTCTTAACCTTGTGAGCTAAATTCTTCAGTGTCTAAATCAATTCGTACCGGTTTTATAAATATCTTCCCTAAATATCTAGTAATCCATCCTCATCCTCTGTGACTCACGTTCACTCCCTCCTTCTTTTTCATTGTCACGTTTCTTTCTTTCTTGCAGCAGACCATAATCTTTCTTTCTTATCCTTCTTCTTCTCTATTTTCTATATATAAGTATATATCTGGTACCACTCTCTTGTCCACTCACGCTGCTCTCTTTCAATTCAGATTGCATTAGCATTCATTACAATTCCAAATTCTCTCTTGTTCACTTTCATTTTCTCTTTACAGCAAACCTCATCATGTTCCATTTCTTCTTCCTCTATCTTTTTCTCTCTTTTCCTTCCCCTGGCAGCATAAAAAAACGCACATCATGGTCCCTTTTCCTCCCTCACGTGATTCCTCTCTTGTGCAGCACCATCATCTTCATCTTCCAATTTTATGGTAAAACTTCTTCTCTTTTCTTTGATCATCTTTTTAGTCAATTAAATTTACCCTTTTAGTTTCCACACCTAGTATCTTCATTAAAGTTATGACTATGGAAAGGATCTAGTGAACCATGGTTTTTATTTCCAAAAAGGTTGAGTTCTTGTCTTTGTAAAATTTTCAATTAGAGCTTTTTCCAAAGTGCTTTTACAAATGTTAATCCCCATCACCGGATCTATGGATTTCACCGATTAGTTTTCTAAAAAGTTGTTTTTTTGAGTTAAGTGATTTTGAGATTTTAATGATTTTAATTTATGCCTTGATTATTTATTTTTTAAATGTAAAAGAAATGGCTTTGGAAGTGATTTTAGGAAAAATGAAAATTTATACCTAGGTATGTAGATGTGACCGAGCCTATGGCATGTGTTTTGGGTTTGGAAAAATCAATTCTAAAACTTGTTTTTGTTTAGTGAGAATCATAAGCTAAGTGTGAGGACTAAAAGTTTATTATGGGAAAACTTTAGGATTAAAACACAAGAGGTTGAAGAGTTTTGGGTTAAACTTTAATTATAAAAGTACTGGGGTTTATTTAATAAATTTATAAAAGATTGAGGGTTGAAAAAGAACTTACTTTTATGTGAGGACCTTTTCGTGAGTATGTGCTTATCAAGGGACTAGGGTTGAATTATTTAAAAGTTGAGGAGTTGTTTGCGAAATGTGTTTTTTTAAAGGACCTTTCTTTAAAACTCACAAATATTTTATCTTTGGACTTTAGTCCTTGAAACATAAAGTTTGTGCATTTAGCCTAAGTGAGCTAGAAAGATTGGCTAAGTTTGTTATGGAACTTTAGATGTGACTTTAGAGGCTAAGGTTTAGTATGTGAACTTGTGAAGGGTACGAAGGACGAAAGCGCATTGCGACGAAGCTAAAGAATAGAAGGAAGCAAGCCGACGCGGAAAACAAAGATGTGATAGGATTGGAGTTGCAGTTTAGGAAGAAAATTGGCTAAGGTAAGGGCAACTCTCCTAGTTATTAGCTATATGATTTAGGCGTCGATAACTTCGACCTGTTTATTGCTTTTGATTATGACTGTTGGACTGGACTGGGAAAATGTTTTATGAGGCTTCGGCCATTGTGAACTGATAGAGGCGTGCGTCTCCGTTTTCTGGAGGCTTCGGCCGTTTACTGGTTTCCGTCTTATTGTTTTATAGTGGATAGACATGTTCTATTCCTTTAAATTGCAAAAGTGCATGAATCTGTTTTATGCCCAAACATTATGGGTATATCGACTTCGAATGCGGAGTGTCTTAAGAGTTAGCAAGTAGGACCCGACGGAAGGTCTGAGCTACTGCTGACGTGATGGATCGAGGTTTTCTCAGGAAAGAGAACTTGGGGATGATATTGATCTTTTGACTTGTTAGATTTTGAAACAAATGAATGCATAAGACTTGATTTGAGAATAAATTCCATAATGAATTAACTCAAAATAGAACACTTTGAATAATAAAGATAAACCATTTTGAGGAAAACTTAGGATATGAAATGAGTTCGAAAATGGGAAGGGACGAAGATTCGAGGTTCGAGGAAAGATAATGATTCGAGTTGTGAACATCCTGAAGAGGAGCCGTTATGAGTAGAACCGCCATTAAGTGCAGGTGCTACTCCTTGTGTGAAGTGATTGGTCAATGGACCGACGTTTACCTTAGGGAAAAACGATAGAGACATGAACCATAGCTAGACACGTATCCGGGTGAGGACGAATCGTGGTTTGCTAGCTCTTGCATACCTGCATGACTTGATTAAGGGGCTTGTCCTTAATCCTATTAATTATTCTTTGATTAAGAGGTTTGTCCTTAATCATATTATTTATCCATCGATTAGAGAGGATGGACCTTAATCGTATTGTTTACCCCTGGATTAAAGTGGCTGGACCTTAATCCTATTAACTACTCTTGAGTAAGGGGTGTGACCTTAATCATACTATTCGCTATTGGATTAAAGAGGATGGACCTTAATCCTATTATTTGCTTATGGATTAAAGAGGATGGACCTTAATCCTATTATTTGCTTATGGATTAAAGAGGATGGACCTTAATCCTATTATTTTCTTGTGGATTAAAGTGGCTGGACCTTAATCCTATTCTTTGCTATTTGATTAAAGTGGTTGGACCTTAATCATATTATTTGACCTTGGATTGAAGTGGCTGGACCTTAATCCTATTATGTGTTAGTTGATTTAGAGGATTGACCTTAGTCGTACTATTTGTTATTTTTCCTAAGAGGTTAGACCTTAACTCCTATCATTTGGATCGATTAAGGGGATAGTCCTTGATCCGGTTATCTGTTTGTTGATTAGAGAGTATAGAGCTCATCGTGCTAGATGATTGACCGCCGAGTCGTGCGTTTCCATTAGTGAGACGTGACGCTGCCCTGGCAAGGGAATGAAGATACATCTAGGCGCAGGCGGCGAGTGATGGACTGATAACTTGACGTTCAAAGGATAGAGAACGACTTATGCTGTGTCTAATTATTATTCACACGCTATATAACTATGCTACATCTAGCTAGGACTTATATTACATTACTCTAGGAAGTTGACCCTTTCTGCCTTGTTTGCTTTGTTTGTGTTTGGGCGGTCGGCAAACTGCCAGGCCCTAATAGGTGTTGCTTCGAGTAGCTGTTGATTGCTGCAAGGAGGTGATTGGACTGATTGACGAGAAGATTTGCTTGGAGTGAGTGAACCAACCAAAGACTTGTAAAATAATAGTTAGATGTAAGGCTGGAGCCTTGGGTAGAGAAGCTTACCGTCATTGGTTGAAGCTTGTAAGGAAGATTGTAATACTTACTTTGGTCTTGGGTAGGTTCCGATGCATTACTCTTCTGCGAATCTCCAGTGAGGGGATTGTAGGAAGTATATTGGACTTAGGGTGTTATCACATTTTGAACTTTGTTGTCGGTTAAGATATTACTTCACTGTATATTTTATACGACTTGAACATCCGTCGTCACTCACGGGTGCTTGCCTTGTCAAGGCCGGATGTAAGGGTTTGGGTAAGAGTATACATATCAGGTTTTGGAAATGTTTTGGAAAGAAAGCAAACGAAAAAAAAAATATACCCACTTTTATTAAATCCTTGTTGGAAAATAATTCCATTTTATTTAATAGGTTACTAATTGTGACCCCCAAAAGTTGGGGTGTTACAAGAATAGCGGGCAGGTCATGCCGATTTTATTTTGAGAGTTTTGAGAAAGCTTGATAGGACGAATGAGATTCGGGCCTTGTTATGATGTTTATGGATCGAGACATTCTCTGGAGTCATTTGGGGATTTGGAGATCCCGAGAACTTATAGGATTTGCGATAAGACTAAAAGGATAGTATTTTGTAAAGGAAACTCATAAGACATTAAACAACCTCTAAATCTTTAATTAATGATAATAAACTCGAAAGGAAGGCGTGGAAGTCAAATCTTAGTTTTGGAAAACGAGAAATGTCGTCGGATCCCAGTGTTGAGAAAGTTGAGAGGCTTCGAGTATGTAGATGTTGTGGTGCTGTTGGAGCAGCGTTTGTTATTGTGCTGTTGGAGCAGCTATGTTGTTGGGCTATCCTGGGGATAAGTCCGGGGAATTGATAGTTCCCGAGTATGTTGATACTCTTGCTCGTTGAGCAGTTGTGACCATCGGATTGAGATGAGTCGGATGATTTGGAGATCATCATGAGAGAATGTGTGTTGTGGAAAGAAGTGTCTTTTGTCGCAGAATCGACTTTACCTTAGGGTAAGCTTTTAGAGACTTTAATTTAGCTAGAACACGTGGCGACGTGTCGAGTGAGATTCGGAGACGTTGTTTGACTAATCATCCTGCATTCATGCAACATTAATGGGGTATAAACACAGGACGTACTCTGGACCTCGTCGGATTCCAAAATGGTCATAAGACCCGGATTTCCGTGTAAGAGCGTCTGTAGACGTCTCTTGTAGCAGACCGAAATGGCAGACCTACGGGTTACGGCTGATCTGACTACCGCTGATGTTGGAGTAAGAGGCACGCGGGCCGAAATGGTCCCACCGTGGCTGGTGCTAGGGCTGATCCGTTGATGTCCATCCGTTCCGGATTGCATATTGGTTGACTGGGTTAACCTGCATATCATTTCATGCAACATGCATACTGACTTAGTTGTCGAATGTGATTGTTATTTGTTAATCCTATTTGGAACATGTTAAGTGTTTTTATCGTCATTTATGTTCGTTATGGAATATGTAACCCTAGGATGTTATCCCTAGCTATAAGCCTAAGTGGCTATTCTATTATCTGTATCTATCGATGTTATTATTTACATAATTCTTTGGAGTTGACCCTCGCGTCTTCTGTGTGTGCTTTGGCGGACAAACGCCCTTTGTCAGATGTCCACGACGGACTAGATCATGATGGTTCACCCTTCGGGGGGAACTAGAGTTGAGATACTGGAACAGGAGCGCATCGCGGTAGCGAGAGGAGGACGGATGGTGTACTTAGACTAGGTCGTTCTGAATTCAGATTCAGACGACGATCATGCTAGCATGTAGGTTTTAGTGCTGGTGTGAGCTCCTCGAGATGGGATTAGTGTAGGAGTAGAGTCTTAGCTCTGAACATCATTTGTTTTCTTTGGGGACAGGGTAGTTTCTCACCTATAGCTTTTTGTGTGGTTTCTTTACGGGAATCACAGAGAGTTGGTTGGACATAGGAGGTCTTGTTTCAGGCCGATGGGCCAGCTCATTCTCAGTTTGAGGGATGGTGTTGCGGACACTTCACCTTTACTTTCAGTCTGTACATATTGCCTTCGGGCGCTACACTTTTTTTCCGTCACTGGAGGTTACTCGTGACGAGGTTGTTACTTACAGCGGGGGCTGTATTATATATTGTGCCTTAGTTCTGTTGCTTTTCGCTTTTGGGTTTTATTTAATTCAGTCTTGTCTTAGTTATTATCAAAAAAAAAAAATATTCACGTTTTTCCGCATTAAGTTTTACTTTTGGTTACTAAAGTGACGCCACCGAAATCGGGGTGTTACAACTACGACGGTGGACTTGGATACCGACGTGATTAATATACTGGACACTGATGATGAGGCTGAGGCGGGAGCGAGTGCGGGGACTGGAGCAGGTTTCTTGGACGAGCCCGAGGAGGCGTTAGAGGAGGAGACTGGCCCAGAGGAGGAGTCCGACCCAGAGGAGGACGTGTGGCCCATTTTCTAGCTTGGGTTGGGGTAGTTTAGATGTGTCGATCGGTGTTGAGCCACTCATTGTACATTTTGGGGACAGGGTAGATCTCACTTATTTTGTACTTTCCTATTCAGATGTAATGACTTGTATTCGACTACTTATCCCTCTTTGTTGAGGTGACTTGCTGTAAACTCTTATGTTTATTTTCTTATGTTGGGTATTATCTATGCATGTTTAGAAGCATCATCCTAAATAGAAAAAAATATATATATATACCTTTGCATTTAAAACAGGTTGTATTTTAAGGTGGCTCAGGGTTACTAAGTAACCCCCCGAAAATCGGGGCGTTACAGCTAGGAACCTTTGAAACGCTTTCTCATATAATGTTTCATGCTTAACATCAGATGATGCAAGTTGATCTTCTAGCATGGCATTTTTAGCGCGAAGAACAGAGTTGTCATTTTTAAGAGAATGGTTCTCTTCCATGAGTCCAGAGACTGACTTCTCATGAACTTCCGATGAACTGGTTTTAACAGCATATTTCCTTTTAAGCTCTTTATGTTTATTTAACAGAACATCATGTTTCTTCATTATTTCAGATAATGCTGTTCTTAGCTCAGATGGAGAAAAATTAGAGAATACCTCATCGTCATTCTCAGAGTCCGAGTCATCTTCTGAGGCTATCATCCTGTGCTTCAGCATTTCTGCTAGTGGTAGCCATCAGAGCTTCCACAACTTCATCTTCTTCTGACTCAGCTTCATCAGAGTCAGTCGCATCGAAGGTCACGAGAGCTTTCTTCTTGAAGACTTTTCTTGGTCTCTTGTCCTTCTTTAGCTTGGGACAGTCACTCTTGTAGTGCCCAGATTCCTTGCACTCGAAGCAAGTGACTTCCTACCCAGATGACTTCTTCTGACCAGATGAAGATTCAAATCTTCCTGTACTTTTCTTTAGTCCTTTGCCCTTGCTATGTCTGTTCTTCCAGAGTTTGCTTAATCTCTTTGTGAAAAGAGATAGTTCTTCATCACCAGACGCATCTGATAGCTCTTCAGAGGAATCTTCCTCTTCTGCCTGATAAGCTTTCGCTTTGTCAGATTTTGACTTAAGAGCAATAGATTTGTCTTTCTTTTGAGGCTTGTGCTCTTTGAGTTCAATCTCATGGCTTCTGAGATGACTCACAAGCTCTTCTAACTTCAACGAGTTCAGATTCCTGGAGAGTTTTAGTGCAGTGACAAAAGCCATCCACTCCTTAGGCAAACTTCTGATGATCTTTTTGACATGATCACCAGTAGAGTAGCTCTTGTTTAGCACTCTGATTCCAGCAATCAGTGTTTGAAACCTTGAGTACATCTCTTCAATGGTTTCACCAGATTCCATCTTAAACTGCTCATATTGTTTTATGAGAGCAAGAGCCTTGGTCTCCTTGACTTCCTCATTTCCTTCATGCGTCATGACCAATGAGTCATAGATGGATTTTGCTGTTTCTTTGTCGGAGATCTTCTCATATTCAATATATGATATTGAGCTGAACAGCATAGACTTCGCCTTGTGATGATCCTTGAAACGCTTCTTCTGAGCGTCAGTCATTTCAGAACGGGGGATCTTCACTCCTGAAGCATCTACTGGATCAGTATAGCCTTCCATGACCATATCCCAGAGATCTGGGTCAGTGCCAAGGAAATAACTCTCTATTCTATCTTTCCAGTACTCAAACTTTTCACGATCAAAGATTGGTGCTCTGAGTTGGTTGTTGTTGTTCTTGTTGTCAGCGGAAGTATTGGCTTGGGCCATCGTTGTTTTTCACACTAGGTTCTGGATTACTGATCACTGTTAAGTGTATAAATCAGAACCGGAGCTCTGATGCCAATTGAAGGTGCGAAAAACACTAGAAGGGGGGGGGTTTGAATAGAGTTTTTTGAATAAAAGATATACTTTTGAACTTTTTCCAAACTCAAAGATAAGAACTAGGTGTCGAAGGATATGAAGTAAAGCACGCAAGTTTTTTATCCTGGTTCACTTGAGATAAAAGCTCAAGTTAATCCAGTCCACCTGTGAAGGTGATTTCTTCCTTCTTCTGATGAAGGCAATCCACTAAAATCAATGAGTGTTACAACTGCACTTTGCAACCTGCTAAGTGACTAACAATACACTGATTTTCTCACTAGTATACTCTCAAGAAGCTGATCTAACGATCCTCTCAAGACTAGCTAAACACTGAATCAAACCTATTCAGTCTTCTCAAGATTCGACCAACCTTGGTCTCTCAAGGAACTTACAAAGTGTTTGTAAAAGCTTTCGGGTTTACAAGAACTGCTTCTGAAAAGCTAATGGTAAACTCAGATGTTTAAGAGCAGTGAAGAAATAATGCTAATAGATTGGTTAGAATGAATTCGATAATATCAGCAAAGCTTCTTGGCTTCTTTCTTCTATCTTCAGCCCTTATATACTCCAAGGCATATGATGTAGCCGTTGCTAGGGTTTTGTCCGTTGGAGTGGCAATCTTGTAATATCAGACTGCTAGGCTGAACGAGGTAGGTGGCGGACAGACTGAGGCTGTACGATTTGTACTATGACAGCGACCTGTCCTTTCACCAGCTGACTTATGATCTAGAGTGCTTCAGATGAACTTTGGTGAAGCTTCTGATCAGAGTCAGACGGAAGCTTGGATCCTCTGACCTTGCAACTTCTGCTTCTGAACAAGTTCCTCAGAACTTCTGAACGTCAGAGCTAGAATAGCTTTGGTCTTCAGATGCCAACTTCTTGCAGGTCTTCAGAACTTGAGTCTTCTACTTCTGGACCGTTCCGCTGGAACATCTGGTCTTCAGAACTTCTGACTCCGGTTCTTCAGTACCTCTTGAGAGTTTCTATCTTCAGAACTTCTGAAGGATTTGTCACTGTTCTAAGCGAACATGGTAAGCTTTTCAACTCTCTTTTGGCTACTCTTGGGTCTTCGTCTTCTGATTGAATTGGCTTTGGTCAGAATCAGAACCTGTTTGTCACAACTAAAAGAGGCAAACGTTAGAGTACCATAACTGTTCATCTTCAAAAACCTTAAATGTAATCATCAAAATATAGAGATGCAACCACTGATCAAACCTTGATCTTACACTTATCTCTGTTAGGAGATCTTGGGCTCGTTTCTTTGACTTGCTATCATCTGACCCAGGATAATTTCCTCTTAATACTTCTTCAATAATGGATTGCGCCTCTTCATACCGGGCTTGTTTAATGAGACAATGGCCCAAGTTACAAGCCTTGTTACAATCTGGATCGATCATTTGGGCTTTCCGGTACACCGCCTCAGCCATCACATAGTTCAATTTTTGCATGTAGGCCCAGCCCAAGTTGCCCTGCAAAATAACATGTAGACATGTTAGTAGAGAAAATGATTTTAATTGCCCCACTAATAGAAAAATGTTGAACAGTTGAAGCACAAGCAAAAACTTAACAACAAGCAAACCCCTATGATTAAAAGTGGCGGTTTAAACTTTTAGGTCGAATATTCAATCCCTATAAGCTGCACTCATAGAGAGACATTTGATTTTTACCATTTCTGAGTCGAAATTACATGAACAATTTTGTAAGAACAAAGGTGTGTTATGCGTGTTGATTTTATAAGGCCGAATGCTTATAGCCTTAGACTATGATTTTGCGAAAAAGATTACTAATTGATGATAGAAATTTAAAAAGTTAGGTAAAGTTAAGATGAAATACCAGTAATCTAGAGGTTTCTTGTTTAATAGAAACTTGAAACTTCTTGCCATGGGATCGTGCTGTCTTTGTGAGCTTCCCATTGAACGCCTCGCCTTCGTAGATCAACTTCAGGTTTTTCTTCAGCAAGTCCATTTGCTCATCTATCTTTCCACATTTCTATCATTCATGAAATTAAAAATATCCACAGTTAATCAATAGTCTCAAGTATAAGAACACCATTCACAGTACCCAAATTGAAAAAAGAAAAAAGAAGGACACCCATGGTCTGTTAATTAACAAGGAATTTCAACTGATGATCAATTGCAAGCTGTACTCATTATATGACAAGTCCCCTCATTCACCAACCTTTGATATATTCGCACGGAGCGTCACTAACATCTCATTTTTTCCACCCAATTTTTCTTTATATATCACTATTATGGGTTCTACCACATTGTTCATCATATTTCTTATTTCTCACTTTTTTTATTTCTATCTTTCTAGGTGTAATAGGTCTCAACAAAACATTTTCTCATATTGACTGCTATTTAACTGGACATTTCAACAAACCAAACACAAGCCGTACACATCATATAAGAAGCAATAATACTTTGTCCACACCCCAATTCCATCCACACAAGATAGTGATAAGAAGAGAAGTATGAGAAATGAGAAATACAATAAGTGACGTAATAGTAAATTGAGAGATAGTTAGAAAGGGGAAACGGGTGGAAATAAAATGTAAAAGAAAGTGGGCGTAATTAAACCATATCCCTATAACAAGTCTCCAATTAGATTAAAAACAATGTGAGAAAATCTATTTTTATTTAGTTTTAATTAGCCAATCTGTAAAATTTGATTGGTTGATAGTGTAAAAAAGTTGATGCCAGACAATATGGACCTTTTTCTCTTATTATTGTTTTAAGAGTTACAACTTATTGTAATAAAAAATTAAAAAAGAAGTTACAACTTATAATATAAAGGGCCAAAGCAATACAGTGAATAAATAGATATACATTTTAATCAAACACATAGAATAAATATATTAATTACATAAAACAACCACCGTTTTAAAATGGAAGGGCATATAAAGAGGCTGAGATGGTTTTACCTTGTAAAGATCTATAAGTACATTATCAAAATGTGTTCCTTATAATCAAGAGGGCGACAGGATAGGGATTTAGAGCTTGAAATGGAAAATATTAAAAGGTTAAGAAAAACAATATTATAGAATTGACCAGGCTAGGTGATACTTACATATATTGATTGTAAACTATAGACATAATTTATATCATTTGACAGAAGCCTTATTTTCTTTAGTGAGTTTCTATGATGCTCATAGTTGTGCTTATCTTCAGATTAAGTCCAACACACAAACTAATCTCGAGCATGAATATCAATAATGAAATGGATAGCCTATAAATTATCGGAACTACGCACTGATATAAGCAGAGTAAACTGTAAAAGCAAACTCAAAATGTAGTTAAGCACCATACTTGGAAACAAATGGATTGCCCAATTTGCCAGTTCTTCCATCAATAATGGCCAAAAACTCCACATGTCCAATGATATTGTTGGAGAGAACAGAACCACATGTGATAAAATCGCCAAAACGTTTTCTAAAACCTCTGTAAGTATGAAGCAGATATGGAAATAAGCCAGAAAATCCAAGTGAAATTAAAATAGACAAATTATAGTATTAAAAGTTCATACCACAAATACATACCCTAACTTCAAAAACTAAGTGTTCATTATATTAAATATATGAACTGTCTTGAATTCTTACAATCAAGATCAACATACACACGTCTTAAAGTGAAACGAGGAAGAAAAAACCAAGACCATTTTCCATAGCAAAAGATATGTTTTAACAAATTAAAGCACAGCAGCAAGTAAAATTAGACTTAGAAGTCCAGGAAAGCACAAGGTGTTGGTTTGCAGTGTTTTAGCAACATTCTAGAGAAGCTAGATTACTCAATTTTGTTTTAGTCTCTCAATACATTCTTCAAGTGAAGTTAAATTTCTATAGATGATGGGGATGATCAATTGATGGACCAATTTTGTATGATTAGTTTGATGGTCTTGACAGAATTAAAGAGGTGAATTCCGTGCCAAAGTACATCTATTTAACACTAGTGTTAGGTTAAATGAAGTTTCATCAGCACAACATTTAATTTGAGATGAGATTAGGCATTTAGCTTTTATTTGCTAGACCTAGAAAGCACATAGCTTTCCAAAAGGGGATTTTCCAAGCTGACATCCTTCAAGATTTGTGTCATTCATGTATCCTTGTAAGAAGGTTACGTTGGCACATCAGTTGACTTGAGATAAGATTAGGTGTTTGGCAAGGACACATTTTTTGTAAGGAGATTGACCCAGCTATTGGAGTTTGAAAGAGAAAGAAAAATCATGGATATATCTCCAGTTTTTCTTTTTTTTTGATTCCTTAGAATTTTTTTTTTTTACCATTTCGGGTGGTATCAAGATGGCACACTACAACATTTTGGGTCTACAACAACGCCCAGAAAACGTAGCGTAATCCTAAAAAAGCGTTGCCTATGGCTTCCGAAACGCTTCTGCAAGTGTGGTCGTCTGAGGCGTTGCTAAAACCTAAGAGAACGTTTTTCATCACATAGTGCAACACATGGGGTCAAAACGTAGCCTTTGATGTGATACGGAAACGTTTTTCTAATTTCCCTACGGAAACGCTTTCCCGGGCGTTTTGGTACATGACTAGAGAAAAGCGTTCTCTTATGTGTTTGAGAACAAATCTTAAAGTGTAGCATTAGCATTTGCTATACCAGACAAGTTCTCTTTAGTACCTATGAGAACGGTTTTTTACAGTGAAATTGGAAATGTTCGATTTTATAAGATAATTTTTTTTGGTTAATAATTAATAAAAAATGGTCTTCTATTTTTTTTTATGGAAAGTAGGAATTTCATTAAATAACCAGAGAAAATACATCAGCCAAAAGTGCTGAATTAACATGGTCTTCTATTTTTGTTTATAAGGAAATTGGTCTTTTATTGATATTAGGAGATTCATAAGAAATATTTTTCTAATGTATTTAATCAGTTTCTTTTTTGAAAATACCAATGTTCTGAAAACCGGACCGGACCGGCCGGTCCGACCGGTTCGACCGGGAACCGGGCACAGTACCGGTCCGGAACACTGTAAAAACCGGCTACACATGAGACCGGAGTTGAACCGGAAAAACCGGATCTGAACCGGCCAAACCGGTCAAAACCGCCGGTCGCTCGGTTTTTCCGGTTCTGTTGAACCACGCCAAAACGACAGCGTTTTGGGAAAAAAATTGCAGAACCTTTTTTGGTGCAGAAAAAGCAAACCAGAATTCCTGATTAGTGGTGAATTCCTGAATCAGATACCCAAAATCATGTATCAGGATCAAGATTTACTGATTTAGGATCACCAATGCAACAACATCGTTTTAGATCTTGTTTGTTTTTTGAAAAAAAAGTGAAAAAATTAGAAAGGTTGAACGAGGGAACAACAACGTGAACGACATAACTGCAACAGAAACCCTTGCCTTGAGCGCCGGCCTCCAGTCTCCCTGCGACGGCGGTTTCCGGCGACCGTGGCGGCCTCTGCGGCGGCGTTTTCCAGCGAGCCCAACAAGCGGTTCGAACAGAAGAAGTGTAGAACAGAGGATCTGGTGCGTTCTAATTTGAAAGGGATAGAACGACATCATTTTAGAAGCCAAGTACAATTTGGAGTGTGCCTTGGCTGATCGTATTTTGCTCTGGATGTCTCTGTTCCCTTTTCTTTTTAGGGTTAAACATCATATTAGTCCCTGTCTTTGTGTCGTCGTCTGATCTAGGTCCCTCGCCGGAAAAATTATTGTGAATGGTCCTCATGTTTGAAATATTTTTGGAGCGGATCCTCGCCGGATGTCAGAGCTCCGGCGAGTGCTTAAATAGCATGCTGACTGGGTTTAATGAGGTGACGTGGATTATAAAAAAAATTAAAAAAAAAAAATTACATGTCAGTTTTATTAATCTAATTAACTAAAATTAAACATAATTAATTAACAAATTCATTTCCTTCCCAGATTAATTTCAATTCCACAAATTAACCCCAAATTCTCAATTATCCCTACCAATTTAGGGTTCATATCTAAGTTCTTCTCCATCCCCTAATTCAGAATCATTTTCCAGAATATCATCATCATCTTCTACCATCCACCTGCAACCTCACTCACGGCCTCACCCACCCTCACCCTCACCCTCACCCTCACCCTCACCCTCACCCACCTGCAACCTCACCCTCACCCTCACCCTCACCCTCACCCTCAAACCTCACCCGCACCCACACCCCCTCAACCCCAACCCCCACCCACCTGCAATCGGAACCACCCCAACCCCACCTGCAATCGGAACCAAACCAAAACCCCAACCCCCAACCGAAATCCCCCCAATCTAAGTTTGGATCTGAGTTTATGAGAGAAGGAGAAGATGAAAAGCATGGAAGCAAAACCCAGAAGAACCCAGACCAAACAACCGCTTGGTGTTGCTGTGAAATGTGAATCGAAGGCCGAGAAAGAGGTTGAGGGCTCTGTCGTGCGAAGTGGAAGAGGAGAGGTTGAGGGCTCTCTCATTTTGATTCGTTTGGACTCACCAAGGTACCCGTTCGCACCCATGGTTTGCGATTTTCCCCATCTGCACAGGTTCTGCATATCTTGTTTGGATGCTGGGAAAGTGCAGAAGACAAATTTGATGGCTTTGATTGTGTCAGTGCAGGGAATTGCTATAACTGAATTAGATTCACCAAGGACCATGAAATAGATGAATCAATAACAAGTTTTAATTTGGGATTTCATTCACCAGCACAAATTGAATGGGGTTTAGCCTATCGGCAATTAGAAAGAATTTTTTTGTCCTTTTGTTCCATGTTTCACAATAGCAAGTATGAAGAAGAATGAAAGATGATGTTTTGACAGAATTAAAATAGGTATTAGGAGAATTGGGGTTTTTAATTTTTTACTTAATAAGTTTAATTTTAATTAATTAATTTGGGGTAATTTGGGTTTTTTAAATTTTTTAAATTTTATGATGTGTAATTTATTTTTTATTTTTTTTGTTTAAAAATCCACATAAGCATTTTGATCCCAGTCAGCATGTCATTTAAGCATTCACCGGAGCTCGACCTCCGGCGAGGATCCGCTCCAAAAATATTTCAAACATGAGGACCATTTACAATAATTTTTCCGGCGAGGGACCTAGATCAGACGGCGACACAAAGACAGGGACTAATATGATGTTTAACCCTTCTTTTTATTTGCTCCCCTGTTATTTCTTGGCCTTGTGGCCCCTGTTTTCTTTGTTTTCCCTTTGGTTATGTCCCTTATCCCCTTTTGCTTTCCTTGCACTGTATTTGTATCTGTCGAATGGCACATCTTGTGCATTTAATTTTAATATATTCAAGGGTTATCCAAAAAAAAGTAAAATTTGAAGTTGCGTTGTTGACCTATATTTTGGCTCTTGTAAAGTTTACAACAATTAGATGATTTACGTTAAAAAAAAACAATTAGATGATTTGGATGAGAGAAATTATTAAAATTTTATAAATATAATTCAATGAAGAAAGGATCATTTTAACAAAGATTATTTTTTGTTTAAAAAAATTATCACACTTGGTATTTTGTATTTGGTATTTAGTAATTCAAAGAGATGTCATATATTATCTATATTTTTTTATATGTATATAAAATTATATTATTTAAATTAATACGGTTCAACCCGGTTCGACCTCGGTTGAACCTTTAAACCTCAAACCAGTGTCTCGACCGGTTCGATGACCGGTCCGATTTTCAGAACATTGTAAAATACCATAATCATTTAATGTTATAACAATTATACTTGCTAATTGAATACAAAAAAATATTGTCCATCATTATCTTCTTTGAATCCACGTAAAACAATTAACGTCAAGTCACTAATCATCCATCAACATTAATACATTATAATCCAAATTAATAAACTAAAGATCCAAACTACAAGATCCAAATTGTTCTAATGATCGACACTAGTTTTGGCCAAATTAAAACAGCATTCAAACCAACAAATTCCACCATCAAAGTGTAGTATCATCTTCTTCCACCATCATGCCATCATCATTTTGCTACAAATATATATATATATATATCAGTCACTGTGAAGTACATAAAACATGTGTAAGAAGAATAAAAAAAATTACATTCAATAAAGAAGCATAGTGAAAAAGACATGAGAATTCAATATCCTGAAATGTTGAAGGACTACGAAATAATCCTGAAATTTTTAGTCCTAATTCAATGACTCAAACATGAGCCGAGTTGTATAAGAAAACCATTCTTTGCGGACAACACATCACAATTCACAAACTCGCACACATGGAAGGGGAATGGGAGAAAAATACACCGTTCATCCAGTGGCGGAGCCAGGATTTTTATGTAGCCTGGGCAAGTCTAACCGCCCAACCTGACATCTGATTCAAGGTTTTAAATTGCGGTTACGGGCATTGCGGATGTTGCGGCGTGAATAGACTGTTGGAATGACAAATACGTTTCATTCTCAATTAAACACCTAACTTAAACATATAGGTATAGTCCATAGTTACCAGCTGGTTCGCCATATGCTCCAATACGTGGTACGAGTATGGGTATGCGATACACGACTTGTAACGTAATTGGTACGAAAGAGGCATATCGAGTCAGTTTTATATATAATTTGATTTAAACTTAAACTTTACTTTAAAAATTCAAAGATGGTGTATAACAAAGGGATGCTAGAGAGAGTCTTATCACATTAAAAAATTATATACTTGAGAAAAGTTCAAACTAATATCACATTTTATCAATATTAAATATATCAAACCAAATGATGATATTAGTAGTTTCTAAATTTAGTGGAACTAAATTAATGAATAATTAATGAATAACATTTGAATTGGTTGAATATAATGTATGAACGTATGCTATTAAGATATTTTTTTAATTTAAGTCCATTGAATTAATTATTGAAGATGTTTAAAAAAAAGTGATAATTGATAAAAAGAAAAGAAAGACACATGGGTCAAAGGGGGAATGCCAGATAACCCCCAATTAGCAAACACACGCACACAGATAAGAAAAATGAAACACACATGGATTCTTGCGGAATTGAAGCCTCTGTTTTCATTTTGATTACCTCTGTTTTCATTTTAGGTGGAAAAGGTGATTATTGGGAAATCAGAAAAATGAAAACGGGAGAGAAAGAGACACCCATACAGATCCAATTCACAAGTCCCCTTTCTCATCTTCTCATCTCTTCTTCCCATCTTGACCAGAAACAAGAGACTGAAACAGAACAGAAGTTTTTTTGCCCAGGTTGGGTGGGTAAAAAACTCAGTTTTTATCCTTGCGGCCCAAATTAAAAAAATAAAAATTTGCCACGGAGCCTGGGCAAGTGCCCAGGCAAGCCGGGTGCTAGATCCGCCTATGCGTTCATCTACAAGCCATCTAGTTTACACAATTGCAATGACTATGGCAAAGGGATGTAGGATTGTTCAGCATTCTGCTGAAGTAATTACAATCAAATATAGAGCATTAATTAGATTTCATGACAAGTTTTTTCTCCAAATGAAAAAACTTGACATTTATCTTCAAGGGTAAAGGGCCAAAAGGCAAGTCACTGTCTAACAGCAATACAATATATCTAAAACCAAACCACAAGCCACAAAGATATCTTAAGGACCTAAACCAAACTTCACCATAATCCCCTATTTTATTTTCATTTGAACCAAAGACTAGACCAAAAAACATAAACATCAAATCCACCAAAGCTTTATCCCTATCAATTCCTGTCTCTAAATAAGTTGAAAGAAAAATAATTGTTAGTACTCACTAAATTAAAATAGAAATACCACATTGTTAGAAAACTACATTGTTTAACAGAAAGTTGTCACCAGAATAATGTACCAAAGGTATATTATAGCTCCCTTCATTTTTCACCTAGTAAAACTTAGGCTAATGTATAAGGCTCATAAATACCCAAGTATTCCAAATTCAATGGTTGTGGATTACTTTGTGAGAAGACATTGCAAGATTACTAGTCTGTATAAATTTTACTAAATGAGATATTTCCTAACAGCACTATTTTACGAAGGAGTGAGGAGAATTTTCTTTTAGTTGGGTTCTCTCTTCATACATTCGTTTTCTTGCAGAAAATAGAGTAGAGGCAATAAAAATTGATGTTTTACTTATTCATGGAGAGTTTATATCAGAGGTAAAAGAGATGGAAAACCAGCAAATCATTTTTAATGTTAGAATTACCTTGCTAAGATAATTCTTCTGAATTTTCAATGCCTCAGTAAGCACTTCCTTAGAATCAATATTCGAGGTTATGTCACCTAAGATCTGAAAAAATAGTTTCAGATCAGATACACACATATACAAGAACATGTATGCATAGCACCCATACAGCATCTCCATATGACAATGTTTTGAGGTAAAAACAAAATAGTAAGATTTAATTTGAAAAATATATACCTCTTTCAACATTGAAAACAACTCTGCAACCTTGATAATTACACCTTACAGCCAGTAGAATGTTGGTAGCAATCAAACTCTGCACCACAACCAGTAGAAAAAACTCTGCAATACGCCCAATACTAAGAACTCATCCGCAACATTGCGTATTAGCTAGATAAAGGCAAAAAAAGTATTATACTGACCAAAGCAGAGGTAAGACTAACCTTCTACCGTTTTGTAAGAATTGAAGAATGGATGAAACCAGAAATCTTCTACCGCTTTGTAAAGTTTGTAGCTGAATATTTCAAAGGATTGTATCCCAATTTTAATATATGAAATAAGTGTAACATATATAGCTTTTCACTAATCACCACACATGAATTCGTCAAAAGCTAAACAAAGAATCATAGAACTTTTACCGAATTCAAATAAACATGCATTGCAAAAGAGAAGCCATGTGAAAGAACTCACTTTTGATCAGGCTTCTGTTACAAGTGTAACAGACTAACAGCCACTAACCAGCCAACACTAACAAACCCTAAAAGCATAAAACTGAATGCCCAAGATAGCGAGGGCTTTCGGAATCTGCAAGTGAACAGGAACATGTTGAACAGTGAGTGTTTTGGAGAGCACCTTCTTATAAAGGAAGTAAAGATCATGTTCCATATGTCTTGCGTGAGCACGGAGAGCTAGATCATGAGCATGGGACTTTAAGTTCACACAGAAAGCACTGAATCAAAAGGATGTGAGTTGGTATGTTATTGGTTGCTGAGTAGAATATGATTCATCACGATAGCATATTGAAGCATCATGGCTAAATTTCAGGCAATCTTGGCATTGCCAATGGATCGGCTGCCTCTTCCCTTTCTACCACAGTCAAGCTTAGTTGTCAAAGCTGAGCTGGCATAACAGAATTAGTTAGCTTCTTATGCAAGCTTGTAACTCTCTATAAATAGAGAGATCGCAACTTGTACTCTTCAGTTTTACAATAATGAAATTCAGTTAAACATTTTCAATATGGTATCAAGAGCAGGGTACGGTCCTTGAGACCTTTCTCTCTCAGATTTTTCTCCTTTTTCTTCTTCTTCTTCATCACCATGGCTGATGAAGCTTTTGCTACTGCAACTCATATACCTACTCCAGCACCAGTTTCAGTGGCTCTTCCACAATTGAGTGCATCTACACTTGTTCACAAGCTCACGCTGAAGCTTGATGACTCCAATTTCCTCTCATGGAAGCAAAATGTTGAAGGAATTGTCAGGACACATTGCTTGCATAATTTTCTTATTGATCCAGTGATTCCACTGTGATTTCTCGGTGAACAGGATCGTGTGAATGCGGTTGAGAATCCTGCATATCAACTCTAGGAGCAGCAGGATTCTGCGTTGTTCGCATGGCTTCTTTCTTCTCTATCGCCTTCTGTGCTTCCCACTGTCGTGAATTGCAAGTACTCATGGGAGGTTTGGCAAGCTGTTCTTGATTTCTTTCAAGCTCAGTCGCTTGCGCAGTCTACACAACTGCGATCTGAGCTTCGAACCATCACCAAAGGTTCGAAGAGCACTTCGAATTTCCTCAAGCGTGTGAAGTTGATCGTGAATGCGCTGATCACGATTGGCAATCCAATTTCTTATCGCGAACACCTGGAAGCGATCTTCGATGGCCTTCCAGATGACTACAGTCATCTGATGACGATTGTTTACAATCGTGATGAGCAGTGCCCGATCTCGCATGTTGAACCGATGATCATCGCGCATGAAGCGCGTTTGGATCGCACACGTGCACGTCAGCTTCAAGCTTTTGCACCGGCGGTGCTTCTTGCTCATGCGACTGCACCACCGTCGTCGCCTCTGGTTTCTTCATCACCGGAGACACCTACTGCACTGCCTTCGACGATCGCCGCGCCTCCATTACTGGCGAGCACTGAAGTCAACTATGCTTCGAGCAACGTTGACTCTTCATCGGGATCTGATGATTGCAATAGATCTGGAGATTCTCGCGGCTATAGTGATCGCGGTGGCTACAACAACTATGGTGGACGTGGTGGGAGATCAAATCGTGGTGGTCGTGGTGGCGATCGTTCTGTTCAATGTCAGATTTGTCACAAATTTGGCCATGATGCTAGCATCTGCTATCATCGAGGAAATTCTTCTTCTTCTGGTTCACAGAATCAACCTACTATGCCATCACAAACTGCAGTTTCTTCTCTTCTTGTCTTGCTTCCACAGTTTTGTTACACACCTTTTCATGGATTCCAACCATTTGGTTTCTCCTGCACAGTTTGGTGTGCCTTTTGTTGGATCAAGTTATGGTCCTGGTCTTCCTTTTCAACAAGGTGCTATGTTTGCTTCTCTTGGCTATGGTTACACTGCTTCTGCACCTTCTAGCTTTGGATTTGGCTTATTTCCTTGAGCTCCAGCACAACATCCTCGTGCACCTCAGACCGTGATGGCTTCTGCACCATAGGCTATGGTAGCTTCTGCACCTTCCACCCTTGACAGTTGGTTCCCTGACTCAGGAGCTACACATCATGTTACACATGATGCCTCAGTTCTTTTCAGATAGCATGTCAGTTACTGGCAATGATCAAGTATTCATGGGTAATGGACAAGGTTTGCCTATAAAGTCTATCAGTTTTCTAAATGTTTGAAAACATGTCATTCAAACTATTTTATTCTACTGAAAACTGTTTTTAAAAATTGTTTCTGAAAACTGTTTTAAAAACTGAAAACTAAAACTACAATCAAACATGCCCTAAGGATTTTGTTTTTATATTTGCTTTTTATTTTTGAAATTATTAGTTTAAGTCTCTATATAATCCAACTAAACGTTTAAAAAAAATGAAAGTAGTCATGAAATTTCAAGTCATAAAAGATGTCCACGTTATCACTTAATTGATGCGAAGGATGACATGTGCATTTTCAAAAAATTGAGGATATGACTATTAATTTATTACTAGGATTGAGCCCGTTTCCGTGCGATGCACGGAGATGAAATTCTATGATTTTTTCTATCACATGTGCATCGCACGGGAAATTATTTCCTGATAAGATAATTATAGTTTTTTTTATATTCAATACATATATAATAATATAATATTATATATATTAATTCAATTAGATATCAATTAATTTCATTTATCATTTTATGAAGTTTTTTGGCAAGCAGGAAAAATATCATTTTATGAAGTTTGATGTTAATCAAGGTTGAGTTTTATTTTTTGGACATATAATCAAGGTTGAGTTTAGCTTAAACAATTTTTCTTTTGGGTTTGCGTTTAGCTTAAACAATGGATTTTCTTTGGTACCAAAAAATGTGCTTGTTTAAAAAAATCCAAAAAATTTATTATTTTAAATCACTTTATTTAGTTATAAAAAAATTAAATTCTTTTAATATGTTTGTTTCAACTTTTTAAAAAATCATTCCTACAAAAAGGTGAAATCAATTTATACGTGAGGACAAAGAAAATGGTAAAACCAGTTGTTGATTATCTTCAAATTTATAAAAAATTAAATCTTTTTTATTTACGCACCACCACCATGAACCAACTATGAGAGTTGCATGAGCACTACATCACCTTCTCTCCAGCCGAACCATCACCCCATTCCCCTGGACCACCATGGCCGAGGCCAACCTCACCACCATGACCGACCATCCTCCATGACAACCTCCATAAAGCTTCCACCTTTATGCTCTGCCGTGGTCCGCCGCGAAGGCGATTTCCGACGACCTCTCCGGTGTTCTCCGTTCTGAAAACGGAATCTACTTTCCCGTAGATCTCCACCTCCTCTGAGGTTAAACCACCGAAAAGAGGAGCTCTTGTTCCTTGCATGTCAGTTTTAGATTGTCACCTTCTAATCCCCAAGTTTCTTTTTGTCCATTTATTCATGTTGTGATTGATTCTTAGACCAAGGAAGTATATGCGGCCAGATATGGGAGGAAGTGAAACCCTAACTCCATGACCATATAGAGCTTATAGAGATTTGTAATTTTTTTTTATCATATGTAAATTTTGTTTTCTTGTAAAATCCAGGCTCTGTAAACTTGTTTCCTCCTCTGGAAAATTTTATTCCTCTGTAAATTTGAATTTTTTTTGTTATTTGGTTTGATTTATATGATGGTCTATAAATGAGTGATTTGCTTCTAAAAATGATTTATTTGTTTTTAAAAATGGTTACCACTTAATTTCTGAAGTGATGGTTGCTTAGAGAACACCCAAAAGATCAGAATGCACTAAAGTAGGTGGTGGAACAGTAGATGAACAGTAGCGTTTATAGATTCACATCTGCCGTATGATTGAAAAAAATGGATGGCTCAGATTAGCTCTCCCAAATGAATAGTGAAATGAGACTTTCTCTCTGCTTCAGCTTTAGTAAGTAATAGATAGATTTTGTAGGGACCAAAAAAAATATTTAACTTGGGCCTGCGTTATTATTGTTATGTAAAGTGGCCCAATGGATCTACTGCACAAGCAACAACGCGTAGATACAACGACGACAGAAGCAAAATGAAACGCTAACCTCGTTTCTCTACTGGTGATTCCGCTTTACGAATTTCTCAGCTTGTGACTTTCCTCTTGATTCTGTGCTTTGAGGTAAAGAAGCTCATATCTTTAATCTCTACTATGTTCTTAGAGAAGAGTAGAGTCCCTTTGTGCATAAGGCTCTGTTTATGAGTTGGATTTTGGATGCTAGGGAAGGGAAATCAGAGACTTATGACAAGCTTTCCCCTTGTTTGATTTGTTTTTTAAGAGAAGAGTTTAGGAAATTTCTGAAAACCCTCCAATAGCTTTCTTTGGTTATTTTGTTGAGTACTCCAGAATTGAGTGTTTTTGGGTAATTTTAAATTTCCAATCAAGGCGCCTCCCTAAAATTTCACAAAACATAGCCTAATTGAAATTGACAAGGTCAGGGGCGCCTCCCTAAAAAAAATAAAATTCTACTTACCCCTTGTAATGTTTTTTTTTTGAACCCCCTGAGCTTTTATATTTGCACCCAGACCCCAATTACTTCTCTCTCTCACACTCACATACTCTGATACTCATGAATCACGACTCACGCACGCCAGCCCTCACCCTCTCGCACTCTCACCACTAGGTCTGGCCGTCATCACCGACCACCACCACTGGACCAGTCCAGTTCACCTTTCTCTTCTCAAGTTTAATTTTCCCAGGTAACCATGAATATGATTTTCCCTAAATCTGGAATCCCTAATTCTAAATTCTAAAATTGTCATACTCACTCAGTCACAGAGTCTCCACCTTGGGTTGTAGTTCTAAATCCTAATTCCTACTCCTTCAAACCTCGCCTCGCCTTCCCAATCCCTTTGCATCGGTTTTGTATGCATATGCAAGTAGATGCATGATTGATTGTTTGCCAATTTGTTTATCATCAATTTTTTTTATCATGGTTAAATTCAATTGAGATACGTTGTTGTTGTGTTAGGTTTGGATTTCTTTGTCTGTCAATTGTCATGGTTAAACAGTAAACACTAATCCTCGAATCTGTCTGTGATGGCTCTGCATACTGGTTTTTCTGATTTTTTGTGTTGTGTTCATGATTCATGGGCAAGGAGGGTGAGTGGGGTGATCTTTCGTGAGGCTCATTGGTTGGTGTTAGCACATTTTGCTTCTGTGCGTTTTTTAAGGAGTAGGGGACCTATCAAGTCTTACTGCTACCTTTTCTAACTCTGTTCTTTATCTTTTTTGCTCTACTGGTTTTGGAGTGACCAAAACACTCCCATACTTATTAATATACTTATACTTTGTTGATCAAAAAAAAAATTGTGATGGTTAAATTCAATTGTTTCTTTGGATATCTCTAGAGTAGAGTTTAATTGTTGAATACTACTATTCTTATAGTTATAGACTTATAGTTATGTTATGTTTCTTGATTAAGCTAAGTTTTTTTCCCTTTTTCTTTAGATTAAATGCCAAGTACAATTCAAATGTAGCATGTTGTTCAATAACGCCTGGGGCCAAACCCACACGTATCAACGTATGATGATCCTTTACATATCAACCTAGTAATTCCATGATCCAAATGTACTTGTTTAGATTCTTTACTTTCTGAATGAATAGAAGCAGGCAAGACCAGTGCTTTGATAAAAATAATGCTGAATTTCTGATACATCTCTCTGTACTTTCTAAAGGCTTTCTTCTAAATGTTCAATAGCTGCAAACTAACATAAAATTTATGTTCATGGACATTGAAGCACCCCCTCTAGAGTAGAGTTTAATCAGCATTTACCTAGGTATAGTTATAGACTTATAGTTATGTTTCTTGAAATTGATTCTATAATTTTAGGTACTTGTTTTAAATTTATTTTGCTGTTTTTCATCCTTTTTGATCCTCTTTCTTTTGTTAAAACATAGTAGTGGTGCCCTGTTTTTACTGATTATGGTATGTTTTTAATTTTAGAAACGTCATGGACAAATTTTTAGTAAAACAAATTTGAACCCCCTGACCCTGGGGTCCTGGATCCGCCACTGGACAAGGTTGTGAAGTTTTGAGTTTTGACAGGTTACTGGTTTCGCTTCCACTTAGCGTCACCTTGGCGTGTAACCTTGTGTGTGTATTTTAGCTTGATAGAGATATTGCTAGAGTCATGTCTGTTACGCTTAATTAGGAGAAATGGGGTTTGTCTGTGTAGTGCTTATGAATCAATATCTGTCTTATTGGTAGAAAAGTTTATCGCAAGCTTGTTTTCTTGGGTTATGGTCTTCAGGGATGTTTGGTCCAAGTCAATGCAAGTGTTTTTATTCTGAAGTTCGAAGCCATTTCATCGTCGTGGGTTGGATGGGATAGAGTTGTTTGCTAGACTTCAATGTGGGTGTAGCCAATTGAGATTTTCTTTTTTATTTAATGACTCACTGATTCAACAATTTACGCAATGTCCTTGTCAAGGCCGATATGGGTTTAATAAGCACCGTGCATATAAAATGAATGATCGTGTAAAAGAAAATTACAATTATCTAAATTTAAATCTGACTCTTTCTATTTTGTCATATAACTCGATTTGTGTCAGAGTATGTAGTGGATTTGAGACGAACTGGGCTTGGGAATGATTATTAGAAATCATAACCTGAGCTGAGCTAATCTTTGATTCTCTCTTTGCTTTTCTCTTGTCTCACTCTCAGCTGCCACTCGATCACACCTACTATCCTCTCTGAGCTAATCTTTGATTCTAATCTTTGCTTTTCTCTCTTTGCTAGGGAATAAAAAAGACTGCAACTTCCGAAGATGGCTGCAAGTTTTGCTTCCAGATGTTCTCGTGGTATGTGCTTGCTTTTTGTGTTTCATTTTAACAGCCCAATTTCTTCTTTGAAATTGGAACTATGTGTCCAAAACTTGATAATGTATCAATATTTATAGTTCAGTGAAACTTTTAACTTTAAGCTCATTTTTGTACAACTATGTTGTCTTGTAGGAGTTTTTTTTTTTAATATATTGTGACTCATTGCCTGGAAGTTAAATGTAGAACTCCTTTGGCATGTTAAATTGGGGGGAGTTTTATTTCAGTTTTGGTGTTTCTGGTTAGCTCCATATCTAATAGGTGGTTTCTGAAAAGCTGTGTCTTACTGTCTTTGATGCAACCACTAATTTTATTGCGCTGGTACAATTGAATTGCCACTATAGCAATTTTTTAAACATAAATCAAACTAAGCTGAGGAAAGTCTTTCATATTTGAAGGAACGAGCTAGTCTTGTTTTTCGTCCAATTCTGAATTCTTTTGAAGGATTGTTAGCACAAGTTGTTTTAGTTTAGATGTCGGGGGATCACCTTCAATGTGCTTTTATTACAATTATTAGAGGATCAAGCTAAGAAGGAAGTTGGTTAGTTATTAGTTCCGAGCAGTTAGTTATTAGTTTCTACGTTCTGTTAATTCTTATTTGTTCGTTAGTTAGTTAGCTCAGCTTGGGTAGCTATCTTCTGTAGCCTAACTCACATTAGCCTAGATTAATACGGCCTCCTCTATATGTGAATGAGGCTAGATCTGTACAATCCAACAGTCAACGAAGTTAGCATTTCATTCTCTGTTAGCTTTGGGTATAACAATAACTTTCTCCCGGAGACTGAATTTCCTTCACACCGATAGACATGAGGTGCGGTGGTTGTCCTGCATTCCTGCTGCTTTTTGTTGCCATCCTTTTTCTGTAGCACAGGAAGATTCATGTGTAGGGTTCTTCAGCATCACAGCCACACAATGTATCCCATGTTTGCTAGCCCTGTTCCCCATAAAGTATAATTCTTGGACCACAAAACTAAAGAATCAAGGCCGATATTCCAATTTAATAAACTGTCACTAGTAATCAAAGAAATGCTCTTAATTCCAAGTACATAATACTAGCTTAAGAACCCTACAAAAATCAAGTTCATTTCATAAGTGCACGTTGCATATTCCTTCACAAGTTGAAGCAGTAAATTTTGGGGAAAAACTCAACAAGGATGAAACTTGCAGGATAATTCAGCTTCTTCATGTTGCTTGAAACTTTTAAATAAAATTATTATTTTCTTATTTGTGGGCTTGTTAGCATGTTTCTTATAGTACTATGGTATTAACATATTCTCATATTAAAGGCGTATTGTTTATACTATTGAAAGCATGGGGATACAGATATATACAGATATCTCAGCTTTCTTAGAGCAACTGACGATGAAACCAGTTTTTGGTACTAATAAATATGTTAAGGTTAAGCTTCACTTGAAGTTGTGCTCTTTTAGAATGTTGTTTTTTTTGCTGTAGTGTTTTTCCAGTATTTCAAGTTTCCTTGTGTGCTTTGCATATGTTTTTTTTAAGAATGCTTTAACAACTGAGATTTTAAGGAATTGGTTGCACTTTAGAGTTGATGTATTTCCTTTCTTTCTCCTGTACTGTAGTATCATTTGTTGCAGTGGTAGAACTCAGGATCCCTTTTCTTTCATAATGAATTGTTGATTCAAAAAAAAGGTACAAAGGGCTTAGGAAAGCGTGCAATTATTAATCATGAAACTAATTTCAAAATGAAGATGGCAGCACTCTCTTCCAATGGCCTTCATAATGATAGGAACTGGATATGGTTGCTGAATAATTGGAGAGACTCAGCCACTCTCCCTATGTTCCAAACCCCAAATGACTCAATAGATACCAATTCTCACCCTAAACTCTCTATTTATCGGCAGCATGCCTCACACTAACCCACCCACTAATTACCCCACCCTCACTAATTGAGTGTGTCTAACACATAACTTTAGGTGGTGATGTGCAAACAGCTCATGTACTTCAGGCGTGCTTAAGTCTCATTTGTACTTGATGATTTTATTTCTTAGAAACATTGGGGACAGGCAAAGTGTTATGCTTGCAATGATCTTTTTTGTTCAACCACTGCATTTTGTAACCAGCCTGAAATTTCATTCAGCTCCACAACTCTATTTTGATATATTTAAGCCTGCGTTCATGCCACTTGTACACCCTTTCCAGTAATTATCGTTTATAATTTAATGGTGAACTGTATTTTATGTTGATAAGATGATATTCTCATGTTCAACTTACTACTATTTGTTTCATGTGTTTAAAAATTAAAAACCAAACTAGTGGGCCGTTCTCTGTTCAGCGGATTAAGCAACAGTTCCCTTGGTTCAGCACATGAGATGACACACAACAATTATTTTTCTCAGGTCAGTTTATGAATTAACTGCAAATTCATTTTTGGATTATTAACATTGTTACAGATCTTCTTTAACACTTATGTTTGCCCAACATTGTATTGGTAAACATAGGTTTTAGATAATAGCAGTAACATTTCCGTGTTCTGCAAAGATATGCATGTGCTTCAATGAATCTCATCCATTCTTTCACTCTGGTATGGTTCCTTTCTTGAGTAAAATATTTCCATGCCTTTTTTGCAGCAGCAACGCACCTTCATACAAATGAGGACTGTTCTCAAGGTTGTGGACAATTCTGGGGCTAAAAAGGTGATGTGCATACAGGCATTGAAAGGGAAGAAAGGGGCAAGATTAGGTGACACTATAGTAGCATCAGTGAAGGAAGCACATCCTAATGGAAAAGTGAAGAAAGGAAAGGTGGTATATGGGGTTGTTGTGCGCGCAGCAATGCAGAAGGGGAGATGTGATGGCAGCGAGGTCAGGTTTGATGACAATGCTGTTGTTCTTGTTGACAAGCAAGGCCAGCCTATTGGGACCAGAGTTTTTGGACCAGTACCTCATGAGCTTAGGCGGAAGAAGCATGTCAAGATTCTTACCTTGGCAGGGCATATTGCATAAATGAAGAATGGTTTATCCGGCAATTTTTTATGAAATCCAATGTCACATGCACCCTTTTTATAATTTGGCTAAGTGCAATGTTGGTATTTTTAACTATCAACTTATGAGTAGAGAAACAAGAGTTATGGAATACTTTTACTCGAATAACGAGCCTTTGTTTTGGTTTCTAGCCTTAATTTGAATTAGAGATGCAATATTTAATTATGATTATTTTTCTTTTGCTTGGATGATATTCCAGTATTTTTACTTAAGAGGAACTTACTAACATTGTTTGTCAGATACAACTTAAAGGCTTGCTAAAGATGAGTTTTTATTTATTTATAATATAATGACAAAGTGAATGAATTTAAACTGTGGAACTCTCATAAGCATCAGGAGTGGAGGCAAGAGTTTTATTAAATACTTTGTCACGTAATAACTTCAAACTTTAGTGTCAACTTAATGATAAAAAATGAGAGAAATAAAAAGAACAGAGATATTTGTCTTCTTTATTATTAATACAGTGTTTTCTACTGCCAGCATTCGTATGGGGTCAGCACTGAGCAGTAACACCATTCGGTTTATGGATCACACATATGGTACATTGAGTTCTGAGTTTAAACAACGAATGAATTTGGACTTTGAGCATGTATTTACTATTTAAACACCATGAGCTGGAGAGTGTGACAATAACGGTTATGGATCACAGATATGGTCCATAGAGTTCTGTGACCAATTGTAAGCTACATGCACCATTTGCTCTGTGACTGTGAGTTTCATTAACACTAGCCGACATCACATAAAACTCAATAACTACATGATTAGGGTAAAGAGAACTTATTGAATACCATCACCACTCTATTGGATATATATATATATATGCCTATATATATCACACTTTTGTCATTAGATTGCCCTGCTTACTGCAAATCCACATACAAAGAATCACCTAACTGGATTGTACAATAATTGAATATGAACAAGAAATGTTGAAAAAAACAGGTTACTTTAAAACTTCAGAGATTCTTTCGTTGTTTGGTACCAATATACAGTTTACAAGCATCATCATCCGATACAACCTTATGCAACACATAAGTCTGCTTCAACCCAGCTAAATCCTGCCATCTTCTTCAATCCAGTGCCTCTTATTGTTTTCCGAACCTTATTAGCATCATCCCATCGTTCAGAACTTGCATAAATATTAGACAACAAAGCAAGTGTACCAACACCAACATTTTTGTTATCAAGGCGCTCCCTAATCCATTCAGACATCTTCTCATTCCCATGGATTTTGCAGGCTTGAAGCAGAGCTCCCCAAATAGGCCCCTCAGCTTCAACAAGCATTGCTCTAAGGAAAGCCTCCGCTTCCTCAAACAGACCAGCACGTCCATACATGTCAACCATGCAACCATAATGCCGCATTTGCGGCACGAGATAACTATCTCTCATGGCTTTAAAGAACATGGTTCCTTCACTAACCAAACCTTTATGGCTGCACGCACACAACAAACCAATGAAAGTCACATCATCTGGTTGAACCCCTTGTACCAACATGAGTGAAAAGAGCTGCACAGCTTCCTTGCCGTGTCCATTCATTGCTAGACCACAAATAACAGTGCCCCACGAGATAAAATCCTTGTGCTCAAGCATGTCGAAAATCGTTAACCCCATATGCATATCACCACACTTCACATACATGTTAAGCAATGCATTCCCAATGTTCCCACCAACCACAAGGTCACCCCTTGTATCAATGTAAGAATGCACCCACTGCCCCAAACTCAATGACCCAGCAGAAGCACAAGCCGACAACACACTGACAACAGTCGCCTCATTCGGCTCAGCTTCGCGACAATCCACCATTTGTTTAAACACAGCAACAGCCTCTTCACAATGCCCACCGCGCGCATAAGCCATCACCAATGTGGTCCAAGAAATCACATCCCTCTGGGACATTTTCACAAACAGGTTCCGCGCATTCACCAACGACCCACATTTCGCATACAAATCCAACAAAGCATTATCAAAAACAACATTCCCATCCACCAATGACTCCCTCTTCAACCCATAACCCTAATGTGGAAACTCAGAGAGATGCACCAGCAAGGGATTCAAGCTCTTATCTAGGACTTTTTCTTCTTTTCACAATTTTGCCTGTTGCATTGATGTTCTATATATTTATGAATTTCATTTCTCGTGGACAAATTGCTATGTCCCTGTGATAAGTCCTCTAATATTTTTTGACACTAATGACTTTGAATAAATAATGTGTACTATAACGAGTTCATTGATGTATAAGATATGAGCTAGCTAGATTCGTGAAGTCTATCATTTCTCATTTATACCTATGAGTTTCACGGGTTTATATATATTTTACATTTATAATATTTGGGAAAGTGGATTTCTATGAAATATGTAAAATTATACTCCCTTTGGTCCTATTTATAAGCATGAAAGAGAATTTTCTTTACCTCACCATATAAACTTATAGGTGTGTTTCTTTTCCTTTGTAAAAAAAAACTTATATGTGTGTCAAACATGCTCTGTCAAACATATTATCACACAAAGTATGTTTAACTTTGTGGATCAATTAACACAAATTAGATTTGGAAACTATACAAATTCAAGTGAAATACTCCTTCAAGAATTTTGCATGCAATTTCATCTCTAGTGACATGGTCATTAGAGAGATTTTAATAATTAAAATAATTTTTATTTTACTATATTTTGTACGCCAAATCACTCTTTCTCTCTCTCGAGTAATTAACTTATGAATGCTCTCATTCATCAGAGCTGCTTGAACATTACTCAAAGTATGTCATTATTTTCTCACTTGAGTTGTCGTTTTTTTATTTAACCATTGTCGTTGTTAAAGTGCTTCAGAGTTCAAACCATGACAAATTTAAAATGATTTTTCTAAAATACGGATAAAAAAATAGATGTAAGAATTTTAAAGTGCTTGAAATAGTTTCTTATTTGAGGAAAAATGAGGCCTACTCTCTTTTTAAAATGATAAAATAAATAAAATGAAAATTGCCCTAGTTTTACACTCCACAGTACACCGTCGTCACTCACTCTTGTGTTTCCAGTTTCTCGGAATCGAGGAAGAAGCTAGACAACGCAATTGACACCTGAAGTAGGAGGCAGGTAGAGTTTCATTCATTCCCTTTTGATAATAAGGTTTTGATTTTTTCAGTGTTTTCATGCTTATAACGAGTGAAATGTAAGTGCCTCTTGATAATCGTAGTTAGAGATACCCTAGTTTTTCTCATTTTCGAGAATTTTTGGCATGCTAGTATGACCTTATTCTTATGTAGGTCCACCTTCATTTTCATGGTCTATGGAAAATTGAGAAGAACTTGGGTCATATAGGTAGATCATACTCAGTTATTTTAGGTTAGAGAGTAAAGATGGGTTGCTTCAAATTTTGTCATAAGATGGGTGTCCTTGGTTGTTTAGATACATCGAGTCTCCGAGTCAAATGGTTCAACTAATGACTCACTGATTCAACAATTTACGCAATGTCTTGCCAAGGCCGATATGGGTTTAATAAGCACCGTGCATATAAAATGAATGATCGTGTAAAAGAAAATTACAATTATCTAAATTTAAATCTGACTCTTTTTATTTTGTCATATAACTCGATTTGTGTCAGTATGTAGTGGATTTGAGACGAACTGGGCTTGGGAATGATTATTAGAAATCATAACCTGAGCTGAGCTAATCTTTGATTCTCTCTTTGCTTTTCTCTTGTCTCACTCTCAGCTGCCACTCGATCACACCTTACTATCCTCTCTGAGCTAATCTTTGATTCTAATCTTTGCTTTTCTCTCTTTGCTAGGGAATAAAAAAGACTGCAACTTCCGAAGATGGCTGCAAGTTTTGCTTCCAGATGTTCTCGTGGTATGTGCTTGCTTTTTGTGTTTCATTTTAACAGCCCAATTTCTTCTTTGAAATTGGAACTATGTGTCCAAAACTTGATAATGTATCAATATTTATTGTTCAGTGGAACTTTTAACTTTAAGCTCATTTTTGTACAACTCTCAACTTGAACATAAAGGTCGGGAAGCCTTCTGACTGATTCAAGGATTATGCTAATAGCGTGTAAACAACCAACTGAGACTAGAGCGCCTAGATTATCAGCTTCTGCAGTGTTCATATGTCTCCAAAACACAGCTTCCTATGTGAAAAGTAAAAGGAGACTAAAATGTTATTCTACAAAAAAGTGCCAACTCTTTCAACAAACCACAACTTTCCTGACAGATAGAAAGGGTAAAAATATTACCAAATTTTGGCACAGCCCAAGAACATAAGGTACCATTTCTTCTCCAAACATGTCCAAAATAGTCTCCAAAGTAAACACAAGGTTCTCATTCTCAACCTCATTCATATGTTTGAACAACTCTATAAAAATTCATTTGATTAAAATCATTCAGCAGGTTAAATTATAATTCTAAGGTGACAATAAAGTTTTCACATCTACATACCATCAAGGAGTTGAGGAAGAATAGGACGGATTTCATTCAGATCTGCATCATCACGGAATGAAAAAACTGAGCATAAATATTAATCATATAGAAAAAACTACACAAATACAGTCTCACAAATAGAAATAAAAAGTAAAAGCAACCTTTGCAAGCTTGCTTCAATGAAAGAACCCAAAGCAATAAAAGAAGCAACACGCACAGGAAGTTCAGGATCTTGCATTCTGGATACAACACACAGCAATGCCCTTCGGAAATTGTTCTGATCTGAGAAATTAATATTGGCATATTTTCCTGCAACCCATGCCGCCTGTTTTTCACAGTAGAATAATAAGTCTAATAAAGAAATGACAATTTCTTAATAGTTGAAAAATTCAAATTACCACACATACAATCAGATCAACATATTCAATTGGAAAAATATGCTCTGCTTGGTTAGTATGTAATAGAATTGGTAAACAGAGAAAAAGAAGAAAGAAACTGAATGTCTCATTTCTGACTTGTTAGACGGTACAGTAGAGCTTAATGTTGTATTTATAGAAACCTATAACTTCTCATGGAAGCTAAAGTGTAACTAACTTACAAAAGCTGTTAATTGTGACAACAGAATCAGTTAGTTAGAAAACTATCTAAAGCTAACTGTAAACAGATATGAACTGTATCACTATTATTTCCCCCTTAAACTGAGAGTAGATCAGACTTTGAAACTACTCTGAGATCTGAGTATCTCTGTTTAGATAAAGCCTTAGTAAGAATAATATCTGCAACTTGCTCATGGCTTGGATCATGAGAAGTGTCTTAGCGAAAACCTTCACCCTGACAAAGAAAATATTTCTAATTGAATGTGCTTGGTTCAGGAGTGCAGAACTGGATTGTAACACAAAGAGACAGTGCTTTGATTATCACAGAATATCACGGGAGTAGGGACAGAAATTCGCAGCTCAGTAATTAGGAACTGCATCCAAGTAATTTTAGCAGCAGTAAGAGCAAGACTGTGGTACCCTGCTTCAGAACATGAGCGACCAACAACACTTTGCTTTTTAGACCTCAAGGAAACAAGATTAGGCCCAAAATAAATTCCACAGCCAAAAGTAGAACGTCTATCATCTGGGTAAAATACCCAGTCAGCATCACAAAAGGCAGTCATATGAAGAGGAGTGATAAAAGGAGCTGGCTGTAATAGCAAACCAAAATCAGCAGTGTGCTGAAGATATCTTACCATCCTTTTAACAATCTTCCAAAGAGCTGGCACATGAATTTACAAACTTTGTTTACATTGTAGCTAATTTCTGGGCTACTTACAGTAACATATTGAAGAGCACCCACCACTGATCTATACAAGGAAGGGTCTGAAAAAGATGCACCTCCTGATTTGGACAACTTACAACCCCCTGGCATAGGAGTAGAGATACCTTTGCAGCCTTGCATATCAACTTTGTGCAGTAAATCAGAAATGTATTTTGTTTGAGAAAGAAATAAACACGAGTAGAGTGAGACTTGACTTCAACACCAAGAAAATACTCTAAATCACCAAGATGCTGCTTAAGAGCAAAACTTTGTCCAGTTTAGTAATGTTAGAGCATGTGTATAGTTCGGTTGTTTTATACATAAGTTGGTTTGCCAGCTAACTTAGTTAGTGTGCTCATGTGCTTCTGTTAGAGTCAGTTGTGCTGCACTGCTATGCACGTGATTGCTGTTAGAGTTAGTTATCCTAGATAGCTTCTCCTACAAGCCTAGCTCATGTAACAGTTACCCATTGTAACTCTGATTGATGATGAAATGCAATTTACACTTCAGTTTTTAGATTCATTTTTCTCTTCCTTCTTCTACCTTGGTTCTTAACAAGTAATCAGCTGCTGAATAAAAGGCAGTGAAGACCAAGTGATAATAATATCATCCACATAGATGAGTGTATAAACACAGTAACCACAGTCCTTATAAATGAGCATAGAAGGATCACACTTGCTAGATTTAAATCCAAAAGAAATTAGAGAGTGACTAGTGGGCATGGCAATAAAACCCGAACTCATATGTACCCGCCCTGATATACATGAAATTAGGAAACTACCCTTAAATATAAATATTTAAAATAAATATAAAAAAAGAAATAAATAAGAGTAATGACAAAATATTTACTACTTTTTCCAATTTTATGTGTTTTATTTTTCATGTTGTGAAAAAATTACCTTAAATTATTTTTCAAGTGATTTTTTTGAAAAACAATGGTCCACAAGCCAGCCTGTTTGCCCCGCGACCCATGAAAGCATGGCTGGGCTAGTAAATTAGTAGCCCGCATCAATTTTAGCACAGCCAACTCGGCCCGAAAAATATGTAGGCCTATTGTGGGCCATTCCGAATTTACACCACTACTTACAGCAGACATATTATGGGTCAAGTTCTATACAAGAATTAAAATTAGTTAATACTAATACTCTCCTATTTTGTGACAACTCAAGTGCTATCTCTATTGCTCACAATCCCATCCTTCATGCTCAGACAGTCAGACAAAGCATCTTGAATTGGAATTATATTTTGTAAGAGAAAAGGTTATAAACAGGCAACTCAGTATTCAGCACCTACATGCTGACTTACAGCTAGTTGATACCTTGACAAAGCTTATTCCTAAGGTAAGATTTCATACTCTAACAGTCAAGGTCAATGTTGGTGATTCAAGATTACTCTCCCAACCACCATGAGCTTGAGAGGGGAATATTAGAGTATAGGACATCCGAGTGCTTTGTATTTATATTCTATTGTATTTTGTGTAATTCATTGTAAGCCTTATACATTAATGTTAGTTTTTTATTTAAGTTTGTTATTCACAACTGTCATAATTAGTTATTGACAGTTGTGATAGTTAGTTAGGAGAGGTTAGTTACTATGCAGTTGTAACAAGCTGTTAGGTTAGTTACTATAAGCTCAGGCTATAAATACCATACAATTCAAATTACGGAATTAGTTTATCATTTTCCCTCTTATCATTATCAATCTGTATTGTCATGAACCAATTATCCCAAAAGCTTAAGATGTTGGGTCAAAGGACACATGAATTATATTTCTCAACAGTCCCTCACGCAAGAGCTCACTACAAGTGTGAACAATGCACAGGTTCATCTACCATGTTCTGAGATTCAACTTTTTATTAGAAGAATTGGGGTGGCAAGGATTGAACTCTAGACCGCTTAGTCATAGAGGCTCTAATGCAATGTCATGAACCAATTATCCCAAAAGCTTAAGCTGTTGGGTAAAGGACACATGAATGAATATATTTCTAACGGGTATCAAGCAAAGATAGAAATGGAAACTAGGAGTATACTGCTACGTATTCAGGCCTGATACGTAGATGAAGTAGCGTTCACAGCAAAGTTTAGAAAAGAAAGCAAGAAAATAAGTCAATAGGCACTTTGAGAGGCCTAAACTCTCCAAGGGTCCAATTTCCACTAGTTTCAGCCTAACCTTCTCTACTGAACCTCTTCCCTCATATATCTCTATTCTGTTATAGTGCTTTTCGCACTCACTCATCCCCACTTCCCGTGCAATGCCATAGGGCTTTTGGGTACACGTTTCTCTTTCTTAGACAGGATATGGTGCACCACACCTTTTATCTCTCCTCAGTCCTCACATACACCTTAGTAATAGTAGGCTTCGTTGGGCTCATATTTTCTATCAAGCTTGATACATCTAATATATATGTTCTAGCTTGAGGAGAACTGTTGATTACGGTTGTGCTTATGATCCCTTCCTTTGATACTACTGATACACTTACCATTGATATTTAACTAGGCATGATTTAGGTTTTTTAAATTTGCCAATAACTATTGTTTAGGGATCATATACAGTACCATAAGAAAAAGGGACTACATACAGTCATTGACCTCTAGCATACTGTGAATAATAATAAAAATTGCAAATTTACCATCAAAATCAAGGACTACTTTATGGCTAATGAATTATGAAACTCTTATGGGATATGGATTATAATGTGTACAAGTTTATTGGCGTGTCTCTAGTGATCTAAAGGTTTTCCCGCTAATTATGCAATTATATATTCTCATAAGACATAAGAAACTTGGGAGACACACCACAAAAGCTAGCTGTTGTAATTTGAGAGCCCAAGGCCATATAAACCCAACATTAGAATCTCATACATCCAATGTGGGACTCAAGTCCTATACCTTGCAATTGGGTCCTATTCCTAACATCGCACCACGCATCGCAGCCCCGACGCCTGCACGGGCTGGCTGTGCACTAGTCCCGGGCGCTTCCACACCGCTTGTTTACCCCTGAGACATGGTGGAAGGCTCAAATGCCAATTGATAAGAACTATGGATAGAACCATACTGCAAAGCTAGTTGTTGTAGTTGGAGAGCTCAACGCCTTATAAGCCCCACATTAGAATCTCATAAGAGACTCAAGTCCTATAACTCTAAACTTGGTCCTAAGAAATTCACATGAATATATATAAATACACACACACACACACATACATATATCAGATTTCAAAATCTTATGATTAGATTTACGATTTTACATTTTACAACTTTCATCCACTTTCGCGATTGAAGGTAAAATCCTGATTGGCTATACCGCTAATGCGTTTTGGGAGTTGGCCGCTACACAACGCTATCCGAGATTGACAATGGTAGATAGAGGGAAAGAAGTGAACTAGTATATGAGACATACCTTAGCTCTAAGGTGGCCAACAGGACTGTCAAACTCAGGAAAGACATGTTGCACTAACATGTGCTCAAGTAGCCTGGTCTTCTTCAATTTGTCACAAAGTGTCCCAATAGCACAAAGAGCACCATCTTTCTGTCTATAGGGCTTGTGTTCTACAGAAGCTTCATCATACCTATCATAACAAAAACCTAAATATTGCACCAAATTATTTTCAATCCAACAGTAACCAAGATATTACCTTCTGAAAATTTCGAATATGAATTGAATATGCTTTTGAAGAGTTTCTTCTCCACGTTTTCGGACCAACTCACTCACAAAATTAATAACAGCATCCCTAGGGCTATTGCAAATCATCAATTATGTCTGTAACAAATAACATGAAGCCATAAGCAATCTCAATCAAATTTGTTGAAATATTGTTTCCATGTTTACACAACTATAAGACTTACCATAGCCTTTCCTTGCAAATTCATGTGGATCTTGATCCCAAAGCTTTTGATCATTATCATTAAAGCACATAAGGGGGAAAAGTACTTCAAAAAGGAGGACATCAAGCTGAGGTCGCAGCAGAGTATACAAACTATTCCTTGAAATACTGCTTATGTCAGAAAATTAAGAGAGATATTTATTATGTGGCAAGTGGCAACTATGCTCTAGCAATAAAGCATTCAACATAACAACACATTCTCGATTAAATATGCCCTCACACCAGAAAACAGTAACTTATTCCAGGTAGGTCTGAGTTGAATTTAAAAATGAAATAGATATATCCATGGTAAATTTTACAGTGGAAATGTACAAGCATCAAGCATGGAATTTTTATTTTCTTAGTATCAGTGATAGAAGCATAGCATGTGGACCACATGATCGCTGATGCTTTCCTACCATGTCAAGAACCTATTCCAAATTTAGCTTCTAAAGGGGAACTAACCCTACCATGTCAAGAACCTATTCCAAATTTAGCTTCTAAAGGGGAACTAACAAAGCTTCTTAGCATGAGTGGGCATATGCAACCTTCACTCCATATTCCACGCTCTAGATGTCCAGCCCTGGGCGTGAGGGGGTGTGCTGAGAAGTCCCACATTGACTAGTGATATGGCCAAGATCACCCTTATATATGGGAAGGAAATCCTAAACTCTTGACCTAGCTTTTGGGTTGATTTAGGCCTCCCAAATTCTAATAATTTTCAACCACTTGCTTTTAATATTTTCACATTATTCAAATTCCTTTTGGGAGACCAGAGCCTTGTCAGTTGTTAGGTATATGTTGCAAGTGTTTCGGAATTACTTAGCCAAAATTCTTCATAAATGAGGACTAGATCATATGGCAGAAGCAATATGAGGTCTACTTAAACCAGTCCAATGCATAATCATGGTGCATCACAAGCCTTGCATTTCATAGAGAAACAAGCTATTGCAATATACTATGTTGTGAGACACAGACTAAACTATGGGTTATGCCAACAGAATCCTAGGCATGAATTATTCTTCCAAGTCTCCTGTCCACTTTACTAGATCATCTTTCCCTGTCCAAATCTGAATTTCTTTAGCAAACATCATCAAATAATCATGCAATAAAAATTCCAGTTCGTTCTTCCTTCAACTACCCTAGAATCATTAGATTATATCGTATATCGTATATCATATATCAAACATCAGATAATGTAGCACTTCAGCTGATTCCGGTGCACCTAATTCAACGTTCTAATTGGTGGAGATGAAAATTTTCAAAACTCTAAGGATAGGGCAGATAGTCACAAGTAACTCTAACTTATTAATCTTTCTGCTTTAGAAGTTTTGTTAAAAGTCTCACATTGGCTAGAGATATAGCCAAATAGTCTTTGTAGTAGAACAAACAACATCCCTGAGCTAGCTTCTAGGATAGAGTTAGGTCTAGCTCAAATTCTAAAAAGTTTTCTTTTAGAAAATTCCAGCATATAAGTTTATAAGCATTCAAACATTCAATAACTTTATATGTTCAAAAGTCGAAACAAAACAAAAAACCAATAAAATAAATAAAATTCTTTAGAATATTGAAGATAGGAAACAAAAACTTGAAAACAAGGTGGTATTTGTATAAATAAGAGACAAATCAGGCCCTTAACCTTAATGGCACAAAGCTAAAGTGTGACACAATTCAACGACATGGAATGACACTGCAAATCAATCACTTCACCTGTTGCTTAGATATTGAAGAATCAAGTTGATAACTCTGTCAGGTAAATAGCCCCCAGCACAAATGACATTTAACAGATCTAAGTAGCACTGTAAGATCTTCCCTATGTAATGCTTCTGAAACCGTGTGATTGATTCGACTCTTTCTTCAGAATAATACGCCCGTAAGTCGCCAAAACTGTAACAGAGTAATTTAAACAACAATAGAAATTCAGAATCAATTAGTCACAACACAGCGAAGCTCGCATTGATTAACTAAATTAATTGACACCTCAAACATACCGACTGTAGAGCCTATTTAGAATGTGAATTGTCCACTTCTTAACCTTCAACCAACCCCATGATTTTCTAAGCTCAGGATCCGCAGGCTGCCCTTCTAAGGGTACAGGCCTCTCCAATACATTTAGAAAAAGCATCATCCAAGCATCCAAGATGTTTTCATTATACAACGGCGGTGGAACCCTGAACTGAATAGATTCACTCAACAGTAAAACCAAAACTGCACGTCAAATATACGAATTGAAGGGAGAAAGCATCAAAAAAAATGAGGGAACTGACACCGTAAAAGTGGTCCACTCCTTTCTTTCATTTTTCCCCTATTAACGGACAGGTCCAAACTAAAACTAAAGAACCTAACATTGACACGAAGATTTTTAAATAAATAATTCATTAATTCAGAGTAGGATTGCCATATACTATAAGTTATGAACTTTTCTATGTCTTCATGCAATAAACTTTGACTTCTATTTGACATGAAAGGACATTCACATCAATACAAACTATACTGTGGACAACATGTTCATGAAGATATAAACATCCATCAAAATTCTCTTGTTTGCATATAGACATTAACATTGGGGAAAAGGGACATCCGCCAAGGGACAGGTGAAGATCAAGCAGCATATCTCCATGAGTAAAAAAGGAAAACATGCTCAATCTTTAACAAGGTTTGATATATAATATAATGCATAAAATAAACCCCTTCACCTATGAAATACAAATGAGGTGAGAGAGCGTACATATATGGAGTACCAGAATATTTTACAGATGAGCTTGATTAAATTTTCTTCTTCAAGTGATGGATTAACAATTTGGACAAGCCTGTTAAATCTATCGAGAAGGTAAGGAAAAGTTTCCTCAGCAATATGATTAATTTCTTCCCAGCTCGAATCTTTGTTGAACCTGAGAAAGGAAAATACAATAGTTCATGTAACCAACATCTCTGACAAGAATCAATTGGAATTGCAATCACTAATGAAGGTTCATGTAATCCTTTAATAATCAAGTGTACATTGGACAAGCTCTTGTCAAAGACGACATAAATACATGGAAATAGAAACCTTCAACCATTTTGAAGCCTATTGATATAGGTGAGAAAAAATAGTAATATCCTGACAGAAAGATATGAACAGGGTTTGAACTTTCCTTCTGAAACAAAGTCGCTTATTGTCTTTTTTTTAGACTTTTGGAAACTTTTTTTTTTCCGGATCATAATCTCATTAATTTCTTCAACAGCTCAGAAGATATTATTAATGCATCATTAAAAAAATATTTAGTTTAGTTATTTTTCCATGTTACTTCTCTTTTTATAATAGAAAAAAAAATTGAAAGATATAATAGAAAAATTGAAGACATGCATATTGAACATAATACCTCAATAATGACCTGACTAAAATAGTAAAAATGTATTCATATATACTAAAAAGAAAACCTAGAACAACTTATCTAGTTCAGCAGGGAAAGGTTGTCAACAACATTAGAAGCTAGCAGAAAATATCACCGAAGGGAGAATGTAAATGACGACTCTCATCCACCTAACTTAGAGTCAAATTATTAAGAGAACGTACTACAAGGCACAAGAAAGAACAGAAGCTCTATTTCTTTCAGTTAAAAGAAAATAGATACAAACTTATCGTACGGTCTAGAAAGATTCCGCAGGACAGATAGCAGGACAGATAAGGTTCCATAGACTTGTCCATCCTGTAAGTTATCCACCACCCAGCCACAAATATCAAGAAAATGTACTTGATAATCACAATGTATAATTCTTTTCAAGCATTCATCAAGTTGTACCCTATAATGACAACGCGTGAGAAAGGAATAAAAGTCAATACATTCAGAAAAAAACAGATATATGCAAAAGAAAAATCTGCCACAAAGTCAGAACAGTCACAGATGAACAATTGTACCTCAGCAAAGGAGGAACTTGACTGACAAACTTGAGAATGATACTCCACACAAGATCTTTATCACTCTGCGAGATCTGATGTTCGGCATCTACATCAACCCAGAAAGAAGAATATCATCAACAAACAAAGGAATCCATTATCTAATCCCCACCTCTGATAAAGGGCATATACCAGACTCATGAGATGACCAATTTTTTGTGATCAAGTTCTTGAAATGATGAACCGCCACTTGTCACGCACCCATGTCACATATTTTGCATACAATGATTCGCAACAGCAACACCAGATGCTGAGTTTCATACTTAAGCTGTAAATAAATATATGTACATTAAAAAATTAAAAACTAAATATGTTAGAAAATTCATCAAATTAACACACAACTAACTACATTCAATTAGAATCAATAAATGGACACCGCCAAACAGATAATCAAATTATATTTTGTTAAGCATCATGCGCAAGTGACTTAAGATTCGAAAGTTCATTAATACACATACAATCAAACTTTTATTCATCAAATCAAAGCACTACTACATTCAATACACCAAACATCAAAATTGATACATTTCACGAGTGACATGCTTCGGAAACACTCACACATTTGTGCTGAAGAGGATCGAGTCAACACAAAATGGTAATCAATCAAAAACTTGGATCAGCAATCGAATTTCTAGAAAACATGAAGAGACTAGCACCTGATTCAAGCTCTGATCAGCTGCCTTCAGTTCATGAACATTATGAGTGAGGGCGGCTTGGTGTATAACAGCGAGACATTGAGGATCAACTGAACAGCCATTGGGTACCCCTGAGGTTCGTTGCATAGCTATCTAAGAATAAAAAAAGGGGTAAGTTCAACAAACACGGTAGTACCATCCAGCAGATAAGAGCTACATATCCAACTGGTCTGTACAAATAGACCAAGCATTAATGAAATGAACTAAAAAAGGGTAGTGCATGAGGGATATTAACTATAAAAAATCCCCTCAAGCCAAAAGGACATTGATGGATTTTCATAACTGCGTGATGAAAGTATCCTCTCAGTCAAGTTTCCAGTCCCTAGGGCCATCATACAACAAATCAGCTCTATACATAGAAAGGTAGGACACCATTCCGAAACCCTAAATATGCACACATGGTTTTCATACAAGTCACATAAAACAAAGGAGTGAGTTCAGTAACAATCGCATTCAAGCGATCGAACTTAGGAACGGGCCACCAGTGACCAGTCCCAAATCCATATAGATAAAACAACCAAAGTCACAAGCAAGATAAAACAACAAGTATTTATGTCAATACACAAACAAATCAATCTGATTATGTTCATCCAATGCTTGGAACAGTAAAATGCAACATTGTTGATCAACAGGAAGAAATAGACAGAACTGAATTGCAATCGAACACTGTGTTGTTAAGATCGCTTGCAATCTTAGTCGTAAGATCGCTTGAACTGAGAAATCAACCGGAAGCTGTAGCAAAATTTCAAAAATCTGAGAATAGTTGTATCAATCAACAATAGAAAACGAAAACCTATGGTTCGGATCAATAAGTGTAGGTCACTCCATTGAAGAGTGAAGAAGAGGGAGTGGAAGTAGTGAAGGACTTACCGAACTGCGAGAGACGATGGCGCGCGTGAAAGGGAAGAGGGAAGAGGAGGTTCAGTTTGCGTGTTTGAACTTCGAGAGTCTTCAATGGCTGGTGGCAAAATTAGGAAGGAAACACGCTGTGGGAAAAGGCGCGAACTGAGTATGCTACTATGTCACTTGTCAAACTGTTGTACCTTAAGTTAGTGGCATCTAAAATAATTCAGTTCAACAATAAAGACTCATATACCGATTAGAATTTTGATTGTGTTCTATCAAACTAACTCAACATTCCATTCTTAGGGACGTGAGATTTGAAAGTTGAGTTTTCTGAGCATTGTGCATCATCAATTATGGTCAACTTGCGCACATCTCTATCATCATTATTTGTTTCCACCACTCTTACATTTTTCATCAAAAAAATGAATTGTATGAGATAAAATTAATTGACAAATAAAGTAAAATCTAAAAAATATAGTATTTACCTCGAATAACATGATAATAATTTATAAAATTACTTAATGGGATACCATACTCAAAAAAAAAATTTGAGGGTGCCACTGAATTTATCATTTTATATTCATTCACATTTAAAAAAGTAGTATTTATAACTCAGTTTTTTGTAACAATTTTATTTGGACTTAGTCATTTTAAATTATAAAGTTAAGTAATATATTTCTGTGTTCAGACGTTCAGTAATCAGTAAGAAATTATGTCAAACATTTCTGATAAAAATGGGCCTTGAAATATCTTTGTGAAGCATTTACGGTGGAGGGAACACAATAGAAGAGAGAAAAAAAATTTCTTATAATGAAATATTTTTCCGGGACAGGCTTCCATATGCCACTTCTCTGAAGAGGCATGGGTGCCTCCCCTGTCTTAGCCATTGATTTATAATATTTTAATTGAATGGTCCGGATCAGTTGAGGAAAATAATTATGGCTTGGTCCTATGGACTATTCGAAGTATAATTTTGGTCCTATTACATTTTGTTATTCACGTAAATGGCTGCAAGGTTTCTCTAATCTAGTATAGACCCTTTGAGTTGTAATATCTTGAAACTAGTCCTAACTATATATACACAAAACCAAGCAATTTCAATACTCTCGTTCTCCTACAATACCATGGAAGCTTGCCTTCTCTGAGTCTTTGGATAGCTCTTTTCCCTTCTATAAGATTAGTTTTTGGTTCTCATACATACAACCGGCAGTAAATTCAGCTTACAGAGTTCCATATTTCTCCCTGTTTCGTAGATCTGGTAAACTTAACTTCCATTAAAATCACTACCCCGCAGATCTTGATCTAGCTAGTAAACTTCTTTGTCAAAGGTATTAGCACCGGAATGCAACCAACCGCATTTCTAAGGCGACGCGTTTTGGTGTTCAGTCACGCGTCTCAGATCTGATTCGTGAGCTACGAATCTGGGCCGCGTTTAAAAACTGAACCACGCATATCATATCGGAGTGTCTATAGCGGGGCGGAGAGGTGCTATTCGTTCGGTTGTTTTGGCTATAAGAGGATGGGATGAGGTGTTTGGATTTTAAGGTAAATTGTAGTACCAATAGTATGTTATTTATGTTGAACTAATTCTGGAATTAACTATGGGATCCCCAAAACTATTTCTTGTTAAATTTTTAAAAATCTGGAAAAACTTGGAAAATTTCCAGATTTTCCACGCCGGAGAAAACGAAGTTGTGGTTGTGGCCACGGCGGAGTGCATGCCAGAGAACAATGGACCACATTATTTTCTTGGTCAGCAGAATGGCCCACATATTAGCTCTATGGACCATAAATTGGGACAGGTAAATGCACGACCTCATTCATAATTGCTGAAACTACCAGGCACAAGCTAATGGGGAACAACAAAAACATTTCAAGTCTTGCCACAATTTGAATGGGCCAAGGTAATGCAAGCCCAATACTATGATTGGTAACATGGTCCATTAAATCCTGCAAACGCTCTAAAGGCCTAATATTGCGCCGTTTAATGGAACTCACTGCCCCATTCAGTGTACAAAAATAAATTTGGACCCAAGATACTACAAAAATTAAGATTAATATGGTATCACCAACCCACACATGTAACTTACAACGATGCTTCGCCGCTCAGTTGCACCTAAAGAGTGAAGAGAAGACGCATTGGATAAACAATAAAAATAAAATAGAAGATACATAGCCTTACTGTTTGACGTTACCAAGTAGAGAGAGGAGCAAGCTACCCCTGCTGTTTCACGTGCTATTGTTTATGCAGCTTTATGAATTGAAATGACATGTTTCTTTTCTCTTCACGTGACTGACTTATTGACTGACTTTGCCATTACGACCAAAATAACGTGCCTGACTTGATTCATTGAGTCGGTTCATGTGGGCATTCTTGACTAACCCTTTCGATAGGAGCATGCTTTATGAATATTGGACCAAAAATTCGCAGTCTTTTACTCCCTCACACGTTTCAACACAACTCCGTTTATCAATAACTATTTGGACTTAGTCATTTTAAATTATAAATTTGAGTAATATATTTCTGTGTTGAGACGTTCAGTAAGTAATCAGTAAGAAATTATGTCAAACATTTCTGATAAAAATGGGCCTTGAAATATCTTTGTGAAGCATTTACGGTGGAGGGAACACAATAGAAGAGAGAAAAAAAAAATTCTTATAATGAAATATTTTTCCTTATCAAGAACCTTTTCTCAATATTGTTTCTTATAACCCGTATCTTTTGTTTGAGGATAAATAAAATTCTAATTTGAAGGAGTTGATAACGGTTAAATTTACCTAATTTTCATACTAATTAGAGCATTTATTTATTTTAAAGGTGTGAAATATGTATCAAACTATCCCTCAATAGTTTAGATTTGTAAATACACATATAATTAAGTTTTATAATATCTTAAATATAGTATGAATAATGTTTTAACTTTGAGTTTTGATGTACGAAAGAAATTCATGAAAAATTCAAGGTTGGGGTGAAAGTTGAAGATTGGAGAAGAGTTTATCACTATGTGGTAGTTTCACTGTCTAACGCCCCAATTTCTAAACCGGGGATCACATTAGTAACCCAAACAAATATGAGGACTAACTCATTTTTTTTTCTTTTCCAAAAGGTGATGTTTCGAAAACAAAGGCCCATTATCACCCAAACAATGGCCCGAGAAGTTCCCAGGTAAGCTTGTCGGGCACAATGCCGCATTAAAAGCCCTTCTTGCCTTAGACAGAACAACCCGAGTTCTTCCTTCCAAATGGGGTTTCTCAATCTTATTTTCAAAATCATTTTCACAACTGATTCATTATCCTCAAGTTCAAAAACTCGTCGTTGAAGGTATGAAAAACGGTAGAAAGGGGGGGTTTGAATAACGTTTTCAAGATAAAGCTTCCACCTTAAAGATTTTGACAAATCTTTCGAGAACTTAAGTGCTAAAGATAAGAGATAGAAAAGCACACAAGGATTTTATCCTGGTTCACTTGATAAATCACTCAAGCTACTCCAGTCCACCCGTTAAGGTGATTTCTTCCTTCTTAGAATGAAGGCAATCCACTAATCAGGTAAGAGTTACAACTGCACTTGAAACCTACAAGTGACTAACAATTACACTGACTTAGCTCACACTAAGATTCACTCTCTTAGTCTTCTCTAGGATCCGATCAACCTTGATCTCCTAAAGGAACTAAACAAACTGTTTATCAAAGAATTGTTTACAAGAGATTTGCTTCTAAAAAGCTAATAGTAAACTCAATGAATTTCAGATGAAAGAAAGCTTAGAAGAATTTGAATTTGTCTTGCGCGTATGTGAATGCTTCTAGCCGCTTCTTTCAGTCTTCAGCCTCTTTATATACTCCAAGGATTAGGGTTGAGCGTTGCATGGGAAATGCTACCGTTGGAGGGCAGTTCTGGAAAATCCAGCTTCTGTTGTGTCTGAGACTGTTAGGTAGGTCGTCAGGAAGGTACAGTTGCTTTTGTACTTAGATAGCGACTTGACCTTTAAACCTAGGAGACTTCTGATCAGGGGAAAGCTTCATGTTGGAACTTGTGAAGCCGGTTGATCAGAGTCAGAGGGAAAGCCCAGATCCTCTGACCATTGTTTCTTCTGATTCTGAACTCAGAGGGAAGTACATGGTCTTCAGAGTATCTTGCTTCTGGACATCAGAATTTCACTAATCAGCTTCTGGATCTTCAGAGTCTTCTACACCATCAGAATATCTGAGCCTTCAGTGTTTCTTGGTTATCAGACTTTCTGGATCTTCAGAACTTCTAGTGACTGAGTCCACATCAGAGTTTGTATAACTTCAGAACTTCTGAAGCTTTTCCACTGTTCATACTGAACATGGTGAATGCGAAAGCGTTGCTTGGGTCACTCTTTATACACAGTGCTTCTGATTTGTGTGAGATTGAGTTGAGGTCAGAGCCTGTAAATAGCACACTCAGAAAAACACGTTAGAGTACCACAATTGTTCATATCAAAAGGTTAACTTGTAATCATCAAAACATAGAGTTGTACTACTAGATCAAAACTTGATCTTACAATCTCCCCCTTTTTGATGATGACAAAACTAAGATTTTTGATGAACAATTCTTAAACATTAAACTGAATTCACTCAGAGTTTAGAGATATAGAATAAGACTTATCCTGATGTGAATAGTTTATCTTGCTCATTCTGAATTCAAGTCACTACTTGATTCTGAGCTTAGCTCCCCCTGAATCTAATACTTGATGAAAACATTAGTAAAGTCTAGATTCTGAGCTAAATGATATAAGAGTTCAGAGTGAAAAACTTATGACATAGATGAAAATAGAGTAATCAGAGCGCATAAGTAATCAGAGTCACGGACAAGGTATCAGAGTCTTGGGTATCAGAGTCAAATTAGAATCACTTCAGAGGAAGTGAAATGTATTCCTTGTATTTGCCCAGTGACACATCTATGGTCATAAAGGTGGAACTCTTAAATTCTCCAAAAGAAAAATAAATCACACTAACACATCTTACACATCAAAAACTGGGTTTACTCCCCCTTTTTGTCATAAGCAAAAAGCTTGGGGTGTGAAAAACTTAGCTTGAAGTACAAGGTACTCCCCCTTAGAGAAGGTCTAAGTTTAAAGAAAATTAAAACGATGCATGAATCAGAGTTAGGCGAAATAAATAGAAGAGTTAATGCAAGAGAAGAACGTTTACCACCGGCCAAAGGAGTAAAGAGGAGGGTCAGTTACCAAGAACTTAACCTCGAGAAACTGTAGGAGCATTAACTTTCAGAGAGAAAGTGAAGCCTATATAAAGCGTTGGAGAGAGGGGTAAGCTTCACAACATCATACCAAAGAAAAATGGCATCATACATGATCGCATTAGAGGAGCTGAGAAAGAGAGCCTTTGAGGAGGACTTGTTTCTCAACATTAGGCATCCAGAGGGTACAACAACCATCTCAGAGCTAACACGGACACTGCTGGAGGAGGACCTGCGTCCATAGTTGAAGAGAGACTTGGGGGAATTTCTTGCCTTCGTGGAGGAGGTGCAAGAACTCAGCCAGCTTGAACTAAAGCTGCTGGAAGAAAAAGAGATCTTGGAAAAGAAGCTCAAGACTGCAGAAGAGATTCTGGAGAGGGATGAGCTAAAAGACAGGCTCAACAACATCCAGTATGCACTGGAGCGTCTGGAGAAGGAGAGGAGGGATCCTCCATTCTAGGATTTTAGGAAAAAGAAAGAAAAAAAAAATGTATGATGTAAAAGCGTTTATGATGAATAATAAAAAAAATTTGCAAACATAATGTCAGATATATATATATGCATAGATAATCACAAACGAGCAAAGTAAAGATTAACAAGAAAGAGCCAGAGGTTAACGAAATAAAACACAGGTAAAGAAAAAGAAATCAAAACGAAGAGATCCTAAAGCTAGGGTTTATCAGATCGACGCAGAAGTTCCATCATCATTTGCTTCATTTCAATCAGCAGAGACTCATGAGTGTCAAGACGTTGTTCCACAATGTCGAGTCTGGACGAGTTTGGCTGAGCAGAACTAGAAGGAACATTCTGAGCAGCGTGAGGATCTGGAGTGGAAGCAGAAGCAGCAGGAGTAAAAACTACGGGTGCAAGTGCTTGGCATCTAAGAGCTTCAGCCTCAGCTTCAAGTCGTTCTGTCTCTAATCTGGCTTGTTCAGCTTGAGCTGCTGCTTGACGTGCAACTTCTTCTGCTTGTTCTTTCTTTCTTTTGGCTTCTTCAATAGCTTCAAGTAGCTTATGTCTCTGTTCTTGTTCATGAAGAGCCACCCTTCTAGCAAACCTTTGCTTTGCAGCCTCGATCCTCTGACTTCCCTCTGCATTCAGTAGCTGCATCATAACGGGAACTTGAGCCACTAGCCAAGTGCTCAGATTGTTCCACTCTTCAGCCACATGTTCAGCATTCTCGCTTAGGTCAGTCTGACCTTGCACATTGCGTAGCATCAATGAAGCTTCATGATGGAAAATATTGATGCACTCAGAGAGAGATGTGGGTCGGAGGTGAGTGTAAGGAATTATAGAGAGGTTGGTTTCAGGAGAGGCTGGGTGATTGCTGCTGTGAGCTTCAGAGGCACCTTGTGGAGAGCCAATGTTAAACATTTGAGCATTTGGTTCAGAGGTTCCAAGGTGAGGTTCTGAAGTTTCAACCAGAGGATGGGGTGATCTAACTGAGGAGTGGTTAGACACAGAATGTTCTGGTTCAGGTTCTGGTTGAACAGGCTCTTGTTGGTCAGGGGCAGGGTGAGCTTGTTGAGCCAAAGGGTCTGCCTCATGTAAAGGATTGGCCAAGATAGGTTCATCTGGGTCAACTAGACGTTCAGGTCTAGGGCCAGGATATCTCCTAGGGCTTGGACAAGTAAGATAATATTCTTCTAAGGTAGACACCTTTTCTTTTCTAACTTCCATGAATTTTCGAAGGGATTCAGAGTTGTTGGAAGAAGAAGAGTCAGCAACATTTGTTGGGAAGGATACAGGTGTAAGGGCTGTGGAAGAGTCTGTATCCGTGGTTCTGGGAGCCAGACGTTCTGATGCTCTTGGGACAGAGTGATCAGAGGTTCTGGGTCCAGGTTCTGTTTGGTTAGGCTCTGGTTTCTCAGGGATGATGGGTTCAGAAGTTAATGGGTTGTACTGGATGGTAATGGGAGAGGTTGGTTCATCTGGCCTAGAGGGTTGGTTCTGGAGCAAATTTCAGAGAGGTGCTTCAGTAGGAGAAGGTTGGAAAAATGAAGACCTTGGGGAATGTGGTGGAGAGGTGGTTTGTGCAGCTGGTTGGGACTCAGGAATGGGAGTGAGTGAATTTGAAGATTGTTTGAGCATGGCTGATATGGGGAGTGCATCAAATAAATTCAAATCATCATTAGAAGCAACTGCAGACTTACTTGATTGTGCTGATGATATTGTCACTTTGGCAGGAGTTTCAATCCTTCTAATCACTTCAGCAGCTGGTTCCACCCGAGTAGGCTTCATCACTATTCTGACCTGCTTCTTCTTCTTCTTTGGAGAAGGAGGACCATCCTCATTATCACCATCATCACCATCATCTGGCTTGCTGGTTTCATCATGTTTTCTCTTGGATTGACCAGCCTTCTTCCCTTTGGTCAGAGGGACATCTGATTCCTCAGAAGATTCTTCTAGGATCATCTTCCTCTGAACTTTCTTCTTGATAGGAGAAGGAAACTCTGGAGCTGGCGGCAGTCTGCTGAAGAATTCATCGAGATCAATTTCATAGCCTTGAGCCCTTAGGTCTTCAACATAGCACCTAATGGCTTCAGGATTGTCTGCCTGTGTCCACAGAGGGTAGTCATTCAGAGGCACCCTTCTACTTCTGATTTCAGAAGATGTGTCTTCATGGGCAGGAGCAATCTTCTTCTTGACTAAGCCCATTTTCTTTAGAGAATTCGCAGTGAAGACATCACTGACAATGGTGGTCAGATCCTCTGTGCATCCAGCATTGACCAGATCTTGAATGAGGCCACTCTCAATGAAGAGATCAGACAACAGTCTCCCAAAAGGGATATACTTGATTGCTGACTTGATGGAGACAGTAGTCCTAGACTTCCGGATACACTCCTTCAAGTAGGAGAACAGGAAGTAGGGAAGGCAGATCTTCTTCTTGTCTTGGATGAAGAACAACATCGCCTTCTGGTTGAAGTTGATGTAGTCTGGGGAACTGCCCTTTGGTCTCTGGTTTATGCAGTTGAGCAGAATCTTGTGCCAGATCCTGAGCTTGGGATGAAGGTCCATCACTTTGTAATTAGTCTTGCCCGGTTTGTAATTGGTGTACAGGGCCTTGTTGGTCTCATCCTTCGTCTTGGGTTTCAGCTTCGATTCAGTGAATTGGAAACGATACCCAAGAGCAGTTTCTGCACCCAGCAGATTCACGAAAGACTTCTCTGTAATGATGATCTTCCTTCCAAGAATGTGAGATACCACCTGAGTATCATCGCAGTCGGCGTGCTTCCAGAATTCCTTGATCAGTTTGTCATACACCGGTCCTCGAAGCCTGTTGAAGTAATTTTCCCAACCTTGAGCTTGGACTTCAGGACGAAGATCATACCCATTTGTAGCAAGATTGTCGAGGTCGAATCTCCATTCTGCCAGTACTTGAAGTTCCTCAGGAGCATATACGCAGTGAACGGCACAGCCCCGTTCTGCAATCGGAATAATCTGCTCTTGAGCTTGACCTTGATCTTGATTCGGATTCTCAGGACCCCTTTGACCTGTTGCTAGACCAACTACCATATGAGGGAACTGGGTTGCATCTGCAGTAGCTCTTCTGGTTTGACTCACCATTTTTGGAGCGGTTGAAGGTTTAGGTAGAAGATGAAGATTGAAAGATGAAGAGAGATCGAGAGAGAAATCGAGGGTAAGAGGTTTTGAAATTGCAGAAGAGAGAGAGAGTAAAAACCGAAAGTGAAGGAGATCGTGTGTGTATAGTGGGTTTTGACAAATAACCGTTGTTGATTCAAAAAGCAATTTAAAATCAACGGTTGAAAATTAAAGATAGATAGTATCAGTAAATACACATATCACACACAGGAGAGAAGCACATCTACACGCAACATGACAGACTGTCACACAGGCACAAGGAACTATGCATCAGAAATACTGACACACGTGTTGCTATCTCAGCTTCAGAGTCAGTACCAATGGGTACACACACTCTGATTGAGTTACCTTCTGGACTAGACATCTTCTGATCAAGAAGTATCATAGTCAGAGGTTCTGATCCATCTTCACTCTGGACAAAAGTCCATGTTCAGATTTTTCAGAATAAAATTAAATCTATCCTCTGCTAAGGGCTTTGTAAAGATATCTGCCCATTGATGGTCAGTATCAACAAACTTCAGAAGAAGTACGCCCTTCTGTACATAATCTCTAATAAAGTGATACTTTACCTCAATGTGCTTTGCCCTTGAATGCAAGATAGGATTCTTACTCAATGAGATTGCAGCAGTGTTATCACAATAGATTGGGATATTGCTCTCAAGGATCTGATAATCCTCCAGCTGATGTTTCATCCAAAGCATCTGAGTGCTGCATATTGCTGCTGAGATATATTCTGCCTCTGCAGTTGATAGTGCAATGGTTGATTGCCTCTTGCTTGCCCATGAGACTAGATTGCTTCCCAGAAATTGACAATTTCCAGAAGTACTTTTTCTCTCTGTTCTATCTCCAGCATAATCAGCATCACAATAACCTGAAAGCTTATACTCTGATGTTTTCTTATACATCAAGCCAAGGTTAGTGGTGCCTTTCAGATACCTTAGGATCCTCTTAACAGCAGTTAAGTGGGTTTCCCTTGGATCTGATTGGAAACGAGCACATAAATGAACACTAAATAGTATGTCTGGCCTAGATGCAGTTAAGTATAGAAGAGATCCTATCATACCGCGATAGAGCTTCTGACATACTTTACCACTAGTATCTTCTTTCTCCAGAATGCATGTAGGATGCATTGGAGTCTTGGCTACTGTAGATTCCAGCATATTGAACTTCTTCAGAAGTTCTTTAGTGTACTTGCTCTGATGGATATATGTTCCTTCTGGTGTTTGATCAACTTGTATTCCCAGAAAGTACTTTAATTCTCCCATCATACTCATCTCAAATTCAGCCTGCATCATCTCAGAAAATTCTTTGCATAGAGATTGATTAGCAGAACCAAATATAATATCATCAACATAAATTTGCACAATTAAGATATCATCTTTATAAGTCTTGCAAAAAAGAGTTGTATCTACTTTACCCCTTACAAACTCATTCTCCAGAAGGAATGAGCTGAGTCTCTCATACCATGCTCTGGGAGCTTGCTTCAGACCATAGAGTGACTTCTTCAATTTGAACACATGGTCTGGCTTCTTCTCATCTTCAAAACCTGGGGGTTGATGAACATAGACTTCCTCTGAAATATAACCATTTAGGAAGGCACTCTTCACGTCCATCTGATGTAGAACTATGTTGTGATCCATTGAGAAAGTGATCAACAGTCTGATTGCCTCTAGTCTTGCTACTGGAGCAAATGTTTCAGTGTAGTCTATTCCTTCCTGCTGGCTGTAGCCTTGAGCAACTAGCCTTGCCTTGTTTCTTACTACATCTCCTTTCTCATTCAGCTTGTTTCTGAATACCCATTTTGTTCCAATTACATGGACACTCTCAGGCTTCTTCACTAAGCTCCAAACATCGTTCTTGGAGAATTGATTCAATTCTTCTTCCATGGCCAGAATCCAATCCTTGTCCTGAAGAGCTTCATCTATGGACTTGGGTTTAATTAAGGACACCAATCCTTTCAGACTGAGCAAGGTCTCTTCAGAGGGTCTGAAGGCTGATCTGGTTCTGACTGGTTCGTCTTTGTTGCCCAGAATCAATTCCTTAGGGTGAGCTGCAGTGATTCTGCTCTTCTTCAGAGTTTGTGAGTCAGAGGGACCAACTTCTTCCTCTGGTTCATCTTCCTCTGGCTCAGCTTCCTCCGGAGCTTTGCCTTTGTCAGAAACATTAATGCTTAAATCTGCAAACTTCTCAACTAGCTTTGACTGGTCAGAGTCAAGCTTATCGTCAAATCTAACATGAATAGATTCTTCAATAGTCTTAGCATCAGTATTATAAAATCTAAAACCTTTAGATCTCTCAGAATAACCAAGTAATAGACATTTAGAAGATTTAGCATCAAATTTATGCAATCTATCCTTAGTATTGAGAACATAACAAACACAACCAAAAGGATGAAAATAAGAAATGTTGGGTTTTATGTTCTTCCACAATTCATAGGGAGTCTTATTCAGAATTGGTCTCACAGAGATTCTGTTCTGAATGTAACATGCTGTATTTACTGCCTCTGCCCAAAAGTGCTTAGCCATGCCAGTTTCTTGGAGCATGGTTCTAGCCATCTCCTGAAGAGTTCTGTTCTTCCTCTCAACAACACCATTTTGTTGAGGAGTTCTGGGACAAGAGAAATCATGTGCAATTCCATAGGAATCAAACAGACTCTCAAACTTGTCATTCTCAAACTCTCCACCATGGTCACTTCTGACACGCACAATCCTACAAGCCTTCTCGTTTTGCACTTGGGCAATGAAGGTAGAGAACACAGCATGAGACTCATCCTTGCGGGTTAGAAACTTTACCCATGTCCAGCGGCTATAATCATCAACGATAACCATCCCATATCTCTTGCCACCTATAGACTCAGTTTTCACTGGTCCAAAAGGTCGATATGCAGAAGTTCCAACGGCCTTGAGGTTGAGACAACATTCTTTGCCTTGAAAGGAACTTTTGTGAATTTGCCTTTCTGACATGCTTCACAAAGAGCGTCTGAAGCGAACTTCAGATTGGGTAAGCCCCTGACAAGGTTTAGCTTGCTCAGCTGAGAAATCTTTCTCATACTGGCATGCCCTAACCGTCTATGCCATACCCACTGCTCTTCATTAACAGACAGAAGGCACTTCACATTCTGAGCCTCCAACTCAGATAATCTGATCTTATAAATGTTGTTCTTCCTCTTGCTGTTAAACAGAACAGAGCCATCGATTTGACTTACAGCCCGACAGGACTTTTGATTGAATATAACATCATAACCCTTGTCAGCTAATTGACTTATAGACAATAAGTTATGTGTTAAGCCGTCTACCAATAACACATTATCAATGCATGGACTACTATCTACACAAATAGTACCAGTACCAACAATTTTACCCTTTTCATTTCCTCCAAAGCCAACTTCGCCTCCAGGCTTAAGTTTTAGCTCTTGGAACATACGCCTTTCTCCCGTCATGTGACGCGAGCATCCACTGTCCAGATACCATGATTGGTGTTTCAGTGGAGCTATCAAGGATATCTGCAACATAGATAATCTTGTCCTTAGGTACCCACTTTCTGGGTCCTTTCTTGTTAGTTACCCCAGAGGTTCTGATCACCTTGGGTGTCTCAACATGATATTTTAAAGGAATATTTGCATGATATTTAGACATAGAGAAAGATCCCTTTTTAAGAGGGTTTTTAGCAACTTTAGCAGGTAAAGGATCAGGCAATATGGTACCAGAGGGAACAAAGCATTCATACAAGGATTTAGCTTTAGACACAGAGGGCTCATTTCTAATTGGTTTAGAATAGCCAATGTCATGCATTCCATTTCTGCTTACGCCATAGATCATTGAAGCCATTAAGCTTCTATCCACGCTTTTAGCTAGGAATCTTTGAAAAGACTTTTCATACTTAGACTCATTTCTACAATCAGAGGCATCACAAGCAACAATTTCTTCTAACTTAACAATCTGGTTCTTAAGCACAGAGTTAGAATTGATCAAAGCATGATTATCATTTTTCAAATCAGAAATAATTTTCTCATGTTCAGAAGGAGTCTTGGAAACAGCAGATAAGTCCTTTTTCAGCTTCTTATGCTTAGACAATAAGGAGTTATACTTATCCATGATATCAGACAATGCATGTTTCAGTTCAGAGGTAGAGAAAGAAGCGAATACCTCATTTTCATCATCTGAGTTAGGATCTCCTTCTGATTCTGAGTCAAAGTCAACAGCTCCCTTTGACTCTGCTTCCTTGTCTTTGACAATAGCCATGAGTCCTTGGACTTCACCATCAGAGTCAACATCCTCTGACTCTGATTCATCAAATGTCACCATCAGACTCTTTTTGTCTTGAAGTGCTTCTTTGGCTTCTTGTCCTTCTTCAACTTTGGAAGGAAGAAATCACCTTAACGGGTGGACTGGAGTAGCTTGAGTGATTTATCAAGTGAACCAGGATAAAATCCTTGTGTGCTTTTCTATCTCTTATCTTTAGCACTTAAGTTCTCGAAAGATTTGTCAAAATCTTTAAGGTGGAAGCTTTATACTGAAAACGTTATTCAAACCCCCCCTTTCTACCGTTTTTCATACCTTCAATTGGTATCAGAGCGCAAGTTCTGATTACCACACCTAACAGTGTTCAGTGATCCGGGCCGGTGTGAAAAACAATGGCTGCTACCACCAGTGAAACTCAAAGAGATGGTTACAATGCAAAGCCTCCTATGTTCGACGGTCAAAGGTTCGAATATTGGAAAGATAGACTGGAAAGTTTCTTTCTGAGTTTCGATGCAGATCTCTGGGATATTATTGTGGATGGCTACGAGCGTCTAGTTGATGCAGATGGCAAGAAGATCCCAAGGTCAGAGATGACTGCAGATCAAAAGAAGCTGTACTCACAACATCACAAAGCAAGAGCAATTCTTCTAAGTGCTATTTCCTATGAAGAGTACCAGAAGATTACAGATCGTGAGTTTGCGAAAGGCATTTTCGAATCTCTGAAGATGTCTCATGAAGGAAACAAGAAAGTCAAAGAATCAAAGGCATTGTCTTTGATCCAAAAGTATGAATCCTTCATCATGGAGCCAAATGAGTCCATTGAAGAAATGTTCTCCAGATTTCAGTTGCTTGTAGCTGGCATACGACCTCTCAACAAGAGCTACACAAGTCCATTGAAGAAATGTTCTCCAGATTTATCCTGGTTCACTTGATAAATCACTCAAGCTACTCCAGTCCACCCGTTAGGGTTGAGCGTTGCATGGGAAATGCTACCGTTGGAGGGCAGTTCTGGAAAATCCAGCTTCTGCTATGTCTGAGACTGTTAGGTAGGTCGTCAGGGAGGTACAGTTGCTTTTGTACTTGGATAGCGACTTGACCTTTAAACCTAGGAGACTTCTGATCAGGGGAATGCTTCATATTGGAACTTGTGAAGCCGGTTGATCAGAGTCAGAGGGAAAGCCCAGATCCTCTGACCATTGTTTCTTCTGATTCTGAACTCAGAGGGAAGTACATGGTCTTCAGAGTATCTTGCTTCTGGACATCAGAATTTCACTAATCAGCTTCTGGATCTTCAGAGTCTTCTACACCATCAGAATATCTGAGCCTTCAATGTTTCTTGGTTATCAGACTTTCTGGATCTTCAGAACTTCTAGTGACTGAGTCCACATCAGAGTTTGTATAACTTCAGAACTTCTGAAGCTTTTCCACTGTTCATACTGAACATGGTGAATGCGAAAGCGTTGCTTGGGTCGCTCTTTATACACAGTGCTTCTGATTTGTGTGAGATTGAGTTGAGGTCAGAGCCTGTAAATAGCACACTCAAAAAAACACGTTAGAGTACCACAATTGTTCATATCAAAAGGTTAACTTGTAATCATCAAAACATAGAGTTGTACTACTAGATCAAAACTTGATCTTACAAAGGTGTTGAGGCGTTTGTTGTTGTTTGGATGCTATGCTATTGTATTGTTTGATGTATGTCTATGACATAAAATTTGTTGGATACATGTTAAGATGTCAAATTTGGAAAATTGTCGAATTGTTGAATGAAAATTTGGAAAAACGACATCCCTTGTTGATATATGTGACCATGGGTCACGAAATTTGTTGGCTAACTTGAGCATTAGGGCTTGAATTTGAAGTGGCAACATGGTAATTGTCCTACCGTTGTCCCACCTTTCGAGGTGTTTTGAATTACTTGACGACGAAGTCGTCAAGCCTTGTGAGGCTTGATCGATCCATGTTGCTAGTAGCATATAGGCATTAGGACTAACCCTATAAGTTTTTGAATGGTTGATAAGTTATTAATTATCTATCCTTAAAATTGGAGACATGAAGTTTGTCCTTAAATGATAAGGATAAGACTTTTAAATTGTTGTTATCTTATCTTTAATTTTGAATTTAAATTGTTGTTATCTTATCTTTTGAATTTAAATTGTTGTTATCTTATCTTTGATTTTTGAATTTGAAATTTGTTATCTTGTTTGATTTTGTATTTTCAAGACTAACCCTTAATGATTGTTACTTGAATATGTGGGCGCTTAACGCTGGGTGAGCCGTCGAATAGCGGAGTTTGAGCAACGAGTTGGGTGTGGATTGGCGACACAAAAGATCGACACTTGCTTGAGGAGTTTCTTGGGCTGGTTGGTTGAAGAACATAACTTTATTTATGGATTTCGTTTTAAACCAAGGTTTTTATTTTTGTCGAACGTCGAAATTTTTATTTGGAATTTACGCTAGCGGGTTTTTAATTAGGTTTTATCGGGTTACTTTATTTTTATCATAACTATTCCGTTTAAAGTTCTGAATGTTGTTGTTGGATAAGTTTTTGAAAAGGACCAAATGATTAGGTTTTTGAATCGATTAAGATAAAAACAAACGACTGTAAGATCAAGTTTTGATCTAGTAGTACAACTCTATGTTTTGATGATTACAAGTTAACCTTTTGATATGAACAATTGTGGTACTCTAACGTGTTTTTCTGAGTGTGCTATTTACAGGCTCTGACCTCAACTCAATCTCACACAAATCAGAAGCACTGTGTATAAAGAGCGACCCAAGCAACGCTTTCGCATTCACCATGTTCAGTATGAACAGTGGAAAAGCTTCAGAAGTTCTGAAGTTATACAAACTCTGATGTGGACTCAGTCACTAGAAGTTCTGAAGATCCAGAAAGTCTGATAACCAAGAAACACTGAAGGCTCAGATATTCTGATGGTGTAGAAGACTCTGAAGATCCAGAAGCTGATTAGTGAAATTCTGATGTCCAGAAGCAAGATACTCTGAAGACCATGTACTTCCCTCTGAGTTCAGAATCAGAAGAAACAATAGTCAGAGGATCTGGGCTTTCCCTCTGACTCTGATCAACCGGCTTCACAAGTTCCAACATGAAGCTTTCCCCTGATCAGAAGTCTCCTAGGTTTAAAGGTCAAGTCGCTATCTAAGTACAAAAGCAACTGTACCTTCCTGACGACCTACCTAACAGTCTCAGACACAGCAGAAGCTGGATTTTCCAGAACTGCCCTCCAACGGTAGCATTTCCCATGCAACGCTCAACCCTAATCCTTGGAGTATATAAAGAGGTTGAAGACTGAAAGAAGCGGCTAGAAGCATTCACATACGCGCAAGACAAATTCAAATTCTTCTAAGCTTTCTTTCATCTGAAATTCATTGAGTTTACTATTAGCTTTTTAGAAGCAAATCTCTTGTAAACAATTCTTTGATAAACAGTTTGTTTAGTTCCTTTAGGAGATCAAGGTTGATCGGTTCCTAGAGAAGACTAAGAGAGTGAATCTTAGTGTGAGCTAAGTCAGTGTAATTGTTAGTCACTTGTAGGTTTCAAGTGCAGTTGTAACTCTTACCTGATTAGTGGATTGCCTTCATTCTAAGAAGGAAGAAATCACCTTAACGGGTGGACTGGAGTAGCTTGAGTGATTTATCAAGTGAACCAGGATAAAATCCTTGTGTGCTTTTCTATCTCTTATCTTTAGCACTTAAGTTCTCGAAAGATTTGTCAAAATCTTTAAGGTGGAAGCTTTATCTTGAAAACGTTATTCAAACCCACCCCTTTCTACCGTTTTTCATACCTTCAATTGGTATCAGAGCGCAAGTTCTGATTACCACACCTAACAGTGTTCAGTGATCCGGGCCGGTGTGAAAAACAATGGCTGCCACCACCAGTGAAACTCAAAGAGATGGTTACAATGCAAAGCCTCCTATGTTCGACGGTCAAAGGTTTGAATATTGGAAAGATAGACTGGAAAGTTTCTTTCTGGGTTTCGATGCAGATCTCTGGGATATTATTGTGGATGGCTACGAACGTCCAGTTGATGCAGATGGCAAGAAGATCCCAAGGTCAGAGATGACTGCAGATCAAAAGAAGTTGTACTCACAACATCACAAAGCAAGAGCAATTCTTCTAAGGGCTATTTCCTATGAAGAGTACCAGAAGATTACAGATCGTGAGTTTGCGAAAGGCATTTTCGAATCTCTGAAGATGTCTCATGAAGGAAACAAGAAAGTAAAAGAATCAAAGGCATTGTCTTTGATCCAAAAGTATGAATCCTTCATCATGGAGCCAAATGAGTCCATTGAAGAAATGTTCTCCAGATTTCAGTTGCTTGTAGCTGGCATACGACCTCTCAACAAGAGCTACACAACAAAAGATCATGTCATAAGGGTCATCAGGTGTCTTCCTGAAAGTTAGATGCCTTTAGTGACTTCAATAGAGCTCACGAGAGACGTTGAGAATATGAGTTTAGAAGAAATCATCAGCATTTTGAAATGCCATGAGCTGAAGCGCTCAGAGATGCAAGATCTGAGGAAAAAGTCCATAGCCTTGAAATCTAAATCTGAAAAGGCTAAGGTTGAGAAGTCAAAAGCTCTTCAAGCTGAAGAAGAGGAATCTGAAGAAGCATCAGAAGATTCTGATGAAGATGAGCTGACTCTGATCTCCAAGAGACTCAACCGCATCTGGAAGCACAGGCAGAGCAAGTACAAAGGCTCTGGAAAGGAAAAAGGAAAGTATGAGTCCTCAGGCCAGAAGAAGTCTTCAATCAAGGAAGTCACATGTTTTGAGTGCAAAGAATCAGGGCACTACAAAAGTGATTGTCCAAAGTTGAAGAAGGACAAGAAGCCAAAGAAGCACTTCAAGACAAAGAAGAGTCTGATGGTAACCTTTGATGAATCAGAGTCAGAGGATGTTGACTCTGATGGTGAAGTCCAAGGACTCATGGCTATTGTCAAAGACAAGGAAGCAGAGTCAAAGGGAGCTGTTGACTCTGACTCAGAATCAGAAGGAGATCCTAACTCAGACGATGAAAATGAGGTATTCGCTTCTTTCTCTACCTCTGAACTGAAACATGCATTGTCTGATATCATGGATAAATATAACTCCTTATTGTCTAAGCATAAGAAGCTGAAAAAGGACTTATCTGCTGTTTCCAAGACTCCTTTTGAACATGAGAAAATTATTTCTGATTTGAAAAATGATAATCATGCTTTGATCAATTCTAACTTTGTGCTTAAGAACCAGATTGCTAAGTTAGAAGAAATTGTTGCCTGTGATGCCTCTGATTGTAGAAATGAGTCTAAGTATGAAAAGTCTTTTCAAAGATTCCTAGCTAAAAGCGTGGATAGAAGCTTAATGGCTTCAATGATCTATGGCGTAAGCAGAAATGGAATGCATGGCATTGGCTATTCTAAACCAATTAGAAATGAGCCCTCTGTGTCTAAAGCTAAATCCTTGTATGAATGCTTTGTTCCCTCTGGTACCATATTGCCTGATCCTTTACCTGCTAACGTTGCTAAAAACCCTCTTAAAAAGGGATCCTTCTCTATGACTAAATATCATGCAAATATTCCTTTAAAATATCATGTTGAGACACCCAAGGTGATCAGAACCTCTGGGGTAACTAACAAGAAAGGACCCAGAAAGTGGGTACCTAAGGACAAGATTATCTATGTTGCAGATATCCTTGATAGCTCCACTGAAACACCAATCATGGTATCTGGACAGTGGATGCTCGCGTCACATGACGGGAGAAAGGCGTATGTTCCGAGAGCTGAAACTTAAGCCTGGAGGCGAAGTTGGCTTTGGAGGAAATGAAAAGGGTAAAATTGTTGGTACTGGTACTATTTGTGTAGATAATAGTCCATGCATTGATAATGTGTTATTGGTAGACGGTTTAACACATAACTTATTGTCTATAAGTCAATTAGCTGACAAGGGTTATGATGTTATATTCAATCAAAAGTCCTGTCGGGCTGTAAGTCAAATCGATGGCTCTGTTCTGTTTAAAAGCAAGAGGAAGAACAACATTTATAAGATCAGATTATCTGAGTTGGAGGCTTAGAATGTGAAGTGCCTTCTGTCTGTTAATGAAGAGCAGTGGGTATGGCATAGACGGTTAGGGCATGCCAGTATGAGAAAGATTTCTCAGCTGAGCAAGCTAAACCTTGTCAGGGGCTTACCCAATCTGAAGTTCGCTTCAGACGCTCTCTGTGAAGCATGTCAGAAAGGCAAATTCACAAAAGTCCCTTTCAAGGCAAAGAATGTTGTCTCAACCTCAAGGCCGTTGGAACTTCTGCATATCGACCTTTTTGGACCAGTGAAAACTGAGTCTATAGGTGGCAAGAGATATGGGATGGTTATCGTTGATGACTATAGCCGCTGGACATGGGTAAAGTTTCTAACCCGCAAGGATGAGTCTCATGCTGTGTTCTCTACCTTCATTGCTCAAGTGCAAAACGAGAAGGCTTGTAGGATTGTGCGTGTCAGAAGTGACCATGGTGGAGAGTTTGAGAATGACAAGTTTGAGAGTCTGTTTGATTCCTATGGAATTGCACATGATTTCTCTTGTCCCAGAACTCCTCAACAAAATGGTGTTGTTGAGAGGAAGAACAGAACTCTTCAGGAGATGGCTAGAACCATGCTCCAAGAAACTGGCATGGCTAAGCACTTTTGGGCAGAGGCAGTAAATAAAGCATGTTACATTCAGAACAGAATCTCTGTGAGACCAATTCTGAATAAGACTCCTTATGAATTGTGGAAGAACATAAAACCCAACATTTCTTATTTTCATCCTTTTGGCTGTGTTTGTTATGTTCTCAATACTAAGGATAGATTGCATAAATTTGATGCTAAGTCTTCTAAGTGTCTATTACTTGGTTATTCTGAGAGATCTAAAGGTTTTAGATTTTATAATACTGATGCTAAGACTATTGAAGAATCTATTCATGTTAGATTTGACGATAAGCTTGACTCTGACCAGTCAAAGCTAGTTGAGAAGTTTACAGATTTAAGCATTAATGTTTCTGACAAAGGCAAAGCTCCAGAGGAAGCTGAGCCAGAGGAAGATGAACCAGAGGAAGAAGCTGGTCCCTCTAACTCACAAACTCTGAAGAAGAGCAGAATCACTGCAGCTCACCCTAAGGAATTGATTCTGGGCAACAAAGACGAACCAGTCAGAACCAGATCTGCCTTCAGACCCTCTGAAGAGACCTTGCTCAGTCTGAAAGGAATGGTGTCCTTAATTGAACCCAAGTCCATAGATGAAGCTCTTCAGGACAAGGATTGGATTCTGGCTATGGAAGAAGAATTGAATCAATTCTCCAAGAACGATGTTTGGAGCTTAGTGAAGAAGCCTGAGAGTGTCCATGTAATTGGAACAAAATGGGTATTCAGAAACAAGCTGAATGAGAAAGGAGATGTAGTCAGAAACAAGGCAAGGCTAGTTGCTCAAGGCTACAGCCAGCAGGAAGGAATAGACTACACTGAAACATTTTCTCCAGTAGCAAGACTGGAGGCAATCAGACTGTTGATCTCTTTTTCAGTGAATCACAACATAGTTCTACATCAGATGGACGTGAAGAGTGCCTTCCTAAATGGTTATATTTCAGAGGAAGTCTATGTTCATCAACCCCCAGGTTTTGAAGATGAGAAGAAGCCAGACCATGTGTTCAAATTGAAGAAGTCACTCTATGGTCTGAAGCAAGCTCCCAGAGCATGGTATGAGAGACTCAGCTCATTCCTTCTGAAGAATGAGTTTGTAAGGGGTAAAGTAGATACAACTCTCTTTTGCAAGACTTATAAAGATGATATCTTAATTGTGCAAATTTATGTTGATGATATTATATTTGGTTCTGCTAATCAATCTCTATGCAAAGAATTTTCTGAGATGATGCAGGCTGAATTTGAGATGAGTATGATGGGAGAATTAAAGTACTTTCTGGGAATACAAGTTGATCAAACACCAGAAGGAACATATATCCATCAGAGCAAGTACACTAAAGAACTTCTGAAGAAGTTCAATATGCTGGAATCAACAGTGGCCAAGACTCCAATGCATCCTACATGCATTCTGGAGAAAGAAGATAAAAGTGGTAAAGTATGTCAGAAGCTCTATCGTGGCATGATAGGTTCACTTCTATACTTAACTGCATCTAGGCCAGACATACTATTTAGTGTTCATTTATGTGCTCGTTTCCAATCAGATCCAAGGGAAACCCACTTAACTGCTGTTAAGAGGATCCTAAGGTATCTGAAAGGCACCACTAACCTTGGCTTGATGTATAAGAAAACATCAGAGTATAAGCTTTCAGGTTATTGTGATGCTGATTATGCTGGAGATAGAACAGAGAGAAAAAGTACTTCTGGAAATTGTCAATTTCTGGGAAGCAATCTAGTCTCATGGGCAAGCAAGAGGCAATCAACCATTGCACTATCAACTGCAGAGGCAGAATATATCTCAGCAGCAATATGCAGCACTCAGATGCTCTGGATGAAACATCAGCTGGAGGATTATCAGATCCTTGAGAGCAATATCCCAATCTATTGTGATAACACTGCTGCAATCTCATTGTGTAAGAATCCTATCTTGCATTCAAGGGCAAAGCACATTGAGGTAAAGTATCACTTTATTAGAGATTATGTACAGAAGGGCGTACTTCTTCTGAAGTTTGTTGATACTGACCATCAATGGGCAGATATCTTTACAAAGCCCTTAGCAGAGGATAGATTTAATTTTATTCTGAAAAATCTGAACATGGACTTTTGTCCAGAGTAAAGATGGATCAGAACCTCTGACTATGATACTTCTTGATCAGAAGATGTCTAGTCCAGAAGGTAACTCAATCAGAGTGTGTGTACCCATTGGTACTGACTCTGAAGCTGAGACAGCAACACGTGTGTCAGTATTTCTGATGCATAGTTCCTTGTGCCCGTGTGACAGTCTGTCATGTTGCGTGTAGATGTGCTTCTCTCCTGTGTGTGATATGTGTATTTACTGTTACTAGCTATCTTTAATTTTCAACCGTTGATTTTAAAGTGCTTTTTGAATCAACAACGGTTATTTGTCAAAACCCACTATACACACACGATCTCCTTCACTTTCGGTTTTTACTCTCTCTCTCTCTCTTGCTATTTCAAAACCGCTTATCCTCGATTTCTCTCTCGATCTCTCTTCATCTTTCAACCTTCATCTTCTACCTAAACCTTCAACCGCTCCAAAAATGGTGAGTCAAACCAGAAGAGCAACTGCAGATGCAATCCAGTTCCCTCATATGGTAGTTGGTCTAGCAACAGGTCAAAGGGGTCCTGAGAATCCGACTCAAGATCAAGGTCAAGCTCAAGAGCAGATTATTCCGATTGCAGAACGGGGCTGTGCCGTTCATTGCGTATATGCTCCTGAGGAACTTCAAGTACTGGCAGAATGGAGATTCGACCTCGACAACCTTGCTACAAATGGGTACGATCTTCGTCCTGAAGTCCAAGTTCAAGGTTAGGGAAATTACTTCAACAGGCTTCGAGGATCGGTGTATGATAAACTGATCAAGGAATTCTGGAAGCACGCCGACTGCGATGATACTCAGGTGGTATCTCACATTCTTGGAAGAAAGATCATCATTACAGAGAAGTCTTTCGTGAACCTGCTGGGTGCAGAAACTGCTTTTGGGTATCGTTTCCAATTCACTGAATCAAAGCTGAAACCCAAGACGAAGGATGAGACCAACAAGGCCCTGTACACCAATTACAAACCGGGCAAGACTAATTACAAAGTGATGGACCTTCATCCCAAGCTCAGGATCTGGCACAAGATTTTGCTCCACTGCATAAACCAGAGACCAAAGGGCAGTTCCCCAGACTACATCAACTTCAACCAGAAGGCGATGTTGTTCTTCATCCAAGACAAGAAGAAGATCTGCCTTCCCTACTTCCTGTTCTCCTACTTGAAGGAGTGTATCCGGAAGTCTCGTACCACCGCCTCTATCAAGTCAGCAATCAAGTATATTCCCTTTGGGAGACTGTTGTCTGATCTCTTCATTGAGAGTGGCCTCATTCAAGATCTGGTAAATGCTGGATGCACAGAGGATCTGACCACTATTGTCAGTGATGTCTTCACTGCAAATTCTCTAAAGAAAATGGGCCTAGTCAAGAAGAAGATTGCTCCTGCCCATGAAGACACATCTTCTGAAATCAGAAGTAGAAGGGTGCCTCTGAATGACTACCCTCTGTGGACACAGGCAGACAATCCTGAAGCCATTAGGTGCTATGTTGAAGATCTAAGGGCTCAAGGATTTGAAATTGATCTCGATGAATTTTTCAGCAGACTGCCGCCAGCTCCAGAGTTTCCTTCTCCTATCAAGAAGAAAGTTCAGAGGAAGATGATCCTAGAAGAATCTTCTGAGGAATCAGATGTTCCTCTGACCAAAAAGAAGAAGACTGGTCAATCCAAGAGAAAACATGATGAAACCAGCAAGCCCGATGATGGTGATGATGGTGATAGTGAGGATGGTCCTCCTTCTCCTAAGAAGAAGCAGGTCAGAATTGTGGTGAAGCCTACTCGGGTGGAACCTGCTGCTGAAGTGATCAGAAGGATTGAAACTCCTGCCAGAGTGACAAGATCATCAGCACATTCAAGTAAGTCTGCAGTTGCTTCTGATGATGATTTGAATTTATTTGATGCACTCCCCATATCAGCCATGCTCAAACACTCTTCAAATCCCCTCACTCCTATTCCTGAGTCCCAACCAGCTGCACAAACCACCTCTCCACCACATTCCCCAAGGTCTTCATTTTTTCAACCTTCTCCTACTGAAGCACCTCTCTAGAATTTGCTCCAGAACCAACCCTCTAGGCCAGATGAACCAACCTCTCCCATTACCATCCCGTACAACCCATTAACTTCTGAACCCATCATTCATGAGCAACCAGAGCCTAACCCAACAGAACCTGGACCCAGAACCTCTGATCCCTCTGTCCCAAGAGCATCAGAACGTCTGGCTCCCAGGACCACGGATACAGACTCTTCCACAGCCCTTACACCTGTATCCTTCCCAACAAATGTTGCTGATTCTTCTCCTTCCAACAACTCTGAATCCCTTCAAAAATTCATGGAAGTTCGAAAAGAAAAGGTGTCTACCTTAGAAGAATATTATCTCACTTGTCCAAGCCCTAGGAGATATCCTGGCCCTAGACCCGAACGTCTAGTTGACCCAGATGAACCTATCTTGGTCAATCCTTTACATGAGGCAGACCCTTTGGCTCAACAAGCTCACCCTGCCCCTGACCAACAAGAGCTTATTCAACCAGAACCTGAACCAGAACAATCTGTGTCTAACCAATCCTCAGTTAGATCACCCCATCCTCTGGTTGAAACTTCAGAACCTCACCTTGGAACCTCTGAACCAAATGCTCAAATGTTTAACATTGGCTCTCCACAAGGTGCCTCTGAAGCTCACAGCAGCAATCACCCAGCCTCTCCTGAAACCAACCTCTCCATAATTCCTTACACTCACCTCCGACCCACATCTCTCTCTGAGTGCATCAATATTTTCTATCATGAAGCCTCTTTGATGCTACGCAATGTGCAAGGTCAGACTGACCTAAGCGAGAATGCTGAACATGTGGCTGAAGAGTGGAACAATCTGGGCACTTGGCTAGTGGCTCAAGTTCCAGTTATGATGCAGCTCCTGCATGCAGAGGGAAGTCAGAGGATCGAGGCTGCAAAGCAAAGGTTTGCTAGAAGGGTGGCTCTTCATGAACAAGAACAGAGACATAAGCTACTTGAAGCTATTGAAGAAGCTAAACGAAAGAAAGAACAAGCAGAAGAAGCTGCACGTCAAGCAGCAGCTCAAGCTGAACAAGCCAGATTAGAGACAGAACGACTTGAAGCTGAGGCTGAAGCTCTTAGATGTCAAGCACTTGCACCCGTAGTTTTTACTCCTGCTGCTTCTGCTTCCACTCCAGATCCTCACGCTGCTCAGAATGTTCCTTCTAGTTCTGCTCAGCCAAACTCGTCCAGACTCGACATTGTGGAACAACGTCTTGACACTCATGAGTCTCTGCTGATTGAAATGAAGCAAATGATGATGGAACTTCTGCGTCGATCTGATAAACCCTAGCTTTAGGATCTCTTCGCTTTGATTTCTTTTTCTTTATCTATGTTTTATTTCGTTAACCTTTAGCTCTTTCTTATTAATCTTTACTTTGTTCGTTTGTGATTATCTATGCATATATATATATATTTCTGACATTATGTTTGCAACTTATTTTTTATTATTATTCATCATAAACGCTTTTACATCATACATTCTCTTTCTTTTTCCTAAAAACCTAGAATGGAGGATCCCTCCTCATTCTTCTGCACTCCTGGCGCTGCTCTGACCTCTCCTTCTCCAGACGCTCCAGTGCATACTGGATGTTGTTGAGCCTGTCTTTTAGCTCATCCCTCTCCAGAATCTCTTCTGCAGTCTTGAGCTTCTCTTCAAAAATCTCTTTTTCTTCCAGCAGCTTGAGTTCAAGCTGGCTGAGTTCTTGCACCTCCTCCACGAAGGCAAGAAATTCCCTCAGGTCTCTCTTCAACTCTGGACGTAGGTCCTCCTCCAGCAGTGTCCGTGTTAGCTCTGAGATGGTCTTTGCACCCTCTGGATGCCTAATGTTCAGGAACAAGTCCTCCTCAAAGGCCTTCTTTCTCAGCTCTTCTAGTGCTACGATGTATGATGCCATTTTTTTTACTGAAAATTGCTCGAGTTGTGAAGCTTACCTCTCTCTCCAACGCTTTATATAGGCTTCACTTTCTCTCTGAAAGTTAATGCTCCTTCAGTTTCTCGAGGTTAGGTTCTTGGTAACTGACCCTCCTCTTTACTCCCTTGACCGGTGGTAAACGTTCTTCTCTTGCATTAACTCTTCTATTTATTTCGCCTAACTCTGATTCTTGCATCGTTTTCATTTTCTTTAAACTTAGACCTTCTCTAAGGGGGAGTACCTTGTACTTCAAGCTAAGTTTTTCACACCCCAAGCTTTTTGCTTATGACAAAAAGGGGGAGTAAACCCAGTTTTTGATGTGTAAGATGTGTTAGTGTGATTTATTTTTCTTTTGGAGAATTTAAGAGTTCCACCTTTATGACCATAGATGTGTCACTGGGCAAATACAAGGAATACATTTCACTTCTTCTGAAGTGATTCTAATTTGACTCTGATACCCAAGACTCTGATACCTTGTCCGTGACTCTGATTACTTATGCGCTCTGATTACTCTATTTTCATCTATGTCATAAGTTTTTCACTCTGAACTCTTATATCATTTAGCTCAGAATCTAGACTTTACTAATGTTTTCATCAAGTATTAGATTTAGGGGGAGCTAAGCTCAGAATCAAGCAGTGACTTGAATTCAGAATGAGCAAGATAAACTATTCACATCAGGATAAGTCTTATTCTATATCTCTAAACTCTGAGTGAATTTAGTTTAATGTTTAAGAATTGTTCATCAAAAATCTTAGTTTTGTCATCATCAAAAAGGGGGAGATTGTAAGATCAAGTTTTGATCTAGTAGTACAACTCTATGTTTTGATGATTACAAGTTAACCTTTTGATATGAACAATTGTGGTACTCTAACGTGTTTTTTTGAGTGTGCTATTTACAGGCTCTGACCTCAACTCAATCTCACACAAATCAGAAGCACTGTGTATAAAGAGCGACCCAAGCAACGCTTTCGCATTCACCATGTTCAGTATGAACAGTGGAAAAGCTTCAGAAGTTCTGAAGTTATACAAACTCTGATGTGGACTCAGTCACTAGAAGTTCTGAAGATCCAGAAAGTCTGATAACCAAGAAACATTGAAGGCTCAGATATTCTGATGGTGTAGAAGACTCTGAAGATCCAGAAGCTGATTAGTGAAATTCTGATGTCCAGAAGCAAGATACTCTGAAGACCATGTACTTCCCTCTGAGTTCAGAATCAGAAGAAACAATGGTCAGAGGATCTGGGCTTTCCCTCTGACTCTGATCAACCGGCTTCACAAGTTCCAATATGAAGCATTCCCCTGATCAGAAGTCTCCTAGGTTTAAAGGTCAAGTCGCTATCCAAGTACAAAAGCAACTGTACCTCCCTGACGACCTACCTAACAGTCTCAGACATAGCAGAAGCTGGATTTTCCAGAACTGCCCTCCAACGGTAGCATTTCCCATGCAACGCTCAACCCTAATCCTTGGAGTATATAAAGAGGCTGAAGACTGAAAGAAGCGGCTAGAAGCATTCACATACGCGCAAGACAAATTCAAATTCTTCTAAGCTTTCTTTCATCTGAAATTCATTGAGTTTACTATTAGCTTTTTAGAAGCAAATCTCTTGTAAACAATTCTTTGATAAACAGTTTGTTTAGTTCCTTTAGGAGATCAAGGTTGATCGGATCCTAGAGAAGACTAAGAGAGTGAATCTTAGTGTGAGCTAAGTCAGTGTAATTGTTAGTCACTTGTAGGTTTCAAGTGCAGTTGTAACTCTTACCTGATTAGTGGATTGCCTTCATTCTAAGAAGGAAGAAATCACCTTAACGGGTGGACTGGAGTAGCTTGAGTGATTTATCAAGTGAACCAGGATAAAATCCTTGTGTGCTTTTCTATCTCTTATCTTTAGCACTTAAGTTCTCGAAAGATTTGTCAAAATCTTTAAGGTGGAAGCTTTATACTGAAAACGTTATTCAAACCCCCCCCCCCCCTTTCTACCGTTTTTCATACCTTCAACCTTCATCTCATATACATGAAAAAAGTAAAAACATTCAGACTCACGCACTAGTAAAAAGACTACCCTTACCTTCGAAGATTGTAGTTCATATGCCAACAAAACCTAGACAAGAACGTAACATCATTAATAAAGGTTCAAAAATAAGATGAAGGATGGTGTGTACAAGGATACGATTCAAGGAGAGGTTTAGTCTATGTTCTAACCTCAAGGAACTTGGTAAATGGAAGGAGTGCTATTATATTCCAAGGGAAGGAAGGGGTTTTGGCCACCAAAATGAAGAGGGAGCACTTGAGATCGATGAGTCTCAAGTGTAGTTTTTCTAGTAAGGGAAGCAGCTACTGAGTTGTGTGATTTTGCCCTTCTGACTAAGGTTCTATTTATATGAGAGGTTCACCAACTAATCCCCCTTAAGGAGCTCAACCAGCCCATCATTTGAGGTTGTTTTTTTTTTTTCTGTTTTTAAGTCCCCTTTCCCTAAACCCTAGTCTTGGTTCATTCCCTTCCTCATTTTCTTTGAATTTGTAGATAGAACCCAACAACTTATACCTAGAATATTCCCTAATTAATTAATTAAATAACCTCTAGATAGAACTGAACACCATTCAGTTTTCTAAGGTTGTTTCACTTCTCTAGAAGCTTCTCCAAAGTTCTAAAGTCAAGTCAACCTAGCTTGCTTGCCCTTCAAGCTACTAAACCTTAATTTGAAGAAATTAATTAAAATAAAAGGGTAAATTCCGAAAATAAATTCTATTAACCCCAAAAGTTTATCACATTCATTCTACCAAGTTCCCCTCACCTTCTAGAAGTCCTCTAACTACTAAACCTTAATTTGAAGAAATTAATTAAAATAAAAGGGTAAATTCCGAAAATAAATTCTATTAACCCCAAAAGTTTATCACATTCATTCTACCAGGTTCCCCTCACCTTCTAGAAGTCCTCTAAAAATTTTCAAATCATTATCTCTTATTTTGCTTAAGTTTTAAGTCAAAACAAGGTTTAATTAATGAATTACTCACTAAAAATCAAAAATTCCGAAATTATTCAAATTTCCACTCCAATTTTTTTTTGGTTATCTTCAGATATTATCTACTATTTTTACTAACCCAAATTTCAAATTTTTCTAAGATATTTTAATGATATAGACTTTAAATTACCTTAATATCATTAATTTAAAAAAATTCGAATTATTTATGAAAATAATTTATTTTTTAATAAAATAATTATTTTTGAGTCACCTCAGACCTAATCTTAATTTTATTAAAATATTTTATCACCTTTTCAATTTTTAAAAGATTTATTCCATTTTTATGAAAAAGCCCTTAAACAACTCCAAATTAGACTTTCAACCCAATTTTCTCTCTCCTAGTCATTAATATTGGAAACCACGAAATATATCCCTATAATATTAATTTTATTTTTATTTAAATGACTCCTAATATTTAATTAAATAATTAACCTAAGTCTATTTCTAAATATTATGCATTTCTGTCGTTTACTGACGACTAACTACCAAGACAAAACTTATGTTATTTTCCGACAGCAACCACAACAACCATAACAACAACAAGGTGGGGTTGTTCTATGATACGTTACCATGTATACATGTCATACACACATTCTCATAATCATGACAACAGTAAACAAATCAAGAAATCCATTTACGGAAAAACAGACAACATACAAGGATCAACCAATTCATATATTATAATAATATACTTATTTCGTAATAACTTATTCAATAATTTCCAGGTCTTACACACTGCTAAGCTGAAATTTAGCTGTGTGAAATGAAGATAGGAGAGCACTATGCCGCTTAAACGATATCCCAGACGGTAAGCGATGGAGGCGGTAAAGAAAACCCAAAACTTTAGGAGAGTCATCGCTTAGCGGTGGAAACACATCACTAAGTGAGAATCTCCATTGTTTTGAAAAAGCTTTGTTTAAAGTGAGAAAGAATAATCCCTTTTTTATATCTATTTCGAGGAAATTTGAGAGAGAACATTAAGGACATGTTTGTTTGCTGTTTACAAAACAGTTTTCAGTTTTTTGTTTGGTGCGACCTGTGTTTAAAAACAGTGAAAACGGTTATCATTTTCAGTTTTTAAAACTAAAAAACCAAAACAGCTAAAAAATGTTTTCAGTTTCTATTTTTAGTTTTCAGATATCAGTTTTCTAAATGTTTGAAAACATGTCATTCAAATTATTTTATTCTTCTGAAAACTGTTTTTAAAAATTGTTTCTGAAAACTAAAACTGCAATCAAACATGCCCTAAGGATTTTGTTTCATATGTGCTTTTTATTTTTGAAATTATTAGTTTAAGTCTCTATATAATCTAACTAAACGTTTAAAAAAATGAAAATAGTCATGAAATTTGGGTAAATAGCCAAGTTCGTCCCTGAAAGTGTCCACCGCCTTCAACTTCGTCCCTAAACTTCCAAAATGCCCCTCACGGTCCCTGGAAGTGGCAAATCCCCTTCACGTTAGTCCCTGAGTTAAAAAACGTTGACGGACGTTAACGAAAATGCTGAGTTGTCACATTAAGCGCCACTTAGATATCAATTTAGTCCCTAATATTATCAACCTAATGTCAATGTAGTCCCAAACAGTTGAAAAGTCAACTTCTTTTCTCTATCTCACCTTTTCTTTCTCTCTCGGACTCTCCCCCACTCATCTCTCTCTTCCACCACCACCACAACACCCTTCTCCCACCACCCCCCCTCTCTCCCCCACCACCCTTCTCCTTACCCACCAACACCTCCACCACCCTTTTTCCTCCTCCAACCTCCCTCCCCCAACACCACCACCACCAGCACCCTTCTCTCACTCCTCTCCTCCTCCCAAATAGATAAACCTGTAAAAAATTATTGACTTTTTCTTCTTCTTCTTCACTCTCCATCGCCATCTCTTCCTCCCATCTCCATCTCCATCGCTTCTTCTTCTTCTTCACTCTCCCCACACTCACCAATCACCACCACCACCATGATGACAACCCGCTTCCCAAACATCAAACCTCTCCCCATTTTCCTCTCCCTCTTCTTCCTCACCGTTCACCCTCCAAACATCCCTCGACCCGTCGGAGTCTCTCGGGTGGTCCGGCCCGGACCCGTGTACATGGACCTGCGTCGTCTGCTCCGAGGAAAAACGGGTCACCCCGATCCAAATCAGTTGCTAGAGCCTCCATGGAACCCTCCCAAACAGCACCACTCTCCAAACCCTAACCGAGCTTGAATGCTTGGAGATCCAGTTGAACAACATCTCAGGTCCTCTTCCTAGCCTCAACGGGTTGAGCTCCCTGCAAGTCCTCATTCTCAGCAACAACCGCTTCACTTCCATCCCCAACGATTTCTTCGGCGGTCTCATGGAGCTTCAGTCTGTGGAGATCGGCAACAACCCCTTCCAATGGTTGGAGATTCCAGAGAGCCTCCGTGATTCGTCATCGCTGCAAAACTTCTCCGCCAACTCCGCCAACATCACCGGGAATATCCCAGATTTCCTGGCCTGACCCACTTGCATTTAGCCTTCAATGGTCTTGAAGGTGTGTTGCCTTCGAGCTTTGCTTCATTGCAGCTCCCTGATGTTTTAGCAGAACATGACTTCGCTGACCCAGGTGTGGCTGCTCCTTGGAGGATTTGAGCTTGACCAATAACCTGTTTCAGGGAACCGTAACCCAAAGGGGTGTAGGGAGAGAATGGGTGAGGGGAGAGAACTTTGACTTTTTCAACGGTGGGGACTATACTGATGGTGGAAAGAATGTCCAAGTGGCACTTAACGTGACAACTCAGCATTTCTGTTAACATCCGTCAACTTTTTTTAGCCTAGGGACTAACGTGAAGGGGATTTGCCACTTCCAGGGACCGTGAGAGACATTTTAGAAGTTTAGGGACGAAGTTGAAGGCGGTGGACACTTTCAGGGACGAACTTGGCTATTTACCCCATGAAATTTCAAGTCATAAAAGATGTCCACGTTAGTAGATTAGTGAGCACATTATCACTTAATTGATGAGAAGGATGACATGTGCATTTTCAAAAAATTGAGGATATGATGATTAATTTATTATTTTGTAGGGACCAAAAAAATATTTATCTCGTGCAATGTTTTCAACTTGGGCCTGCGTTCTTATTGTTAACCTACTGCACAATGGATCTACTGCACAAGCAACAACGCGTAGATACGACGACGACAGAAGCAAAATGAAACGCTAACCTCGGTTCTGTACTGGTGATTCCGCTTTACGAATTTCTCAGCCTGTGACTTTCCTCTTGATTCTGTGCTTTGAGGTAAAGAAGCTCATATCTTTAATCTCTACTATGTTCTTAGAGAAGAGTAGAGTCCCTTTGTGCATAAGGCTCTGTTTATGAGTTGGATTTTGGATGCTAGGGAAGGGAAGGGAAATCAGAGACTTATGACAAGCTTTCCCCTTGTTTGATTTGTTTTTTAAGAGAAGAGTTTAGGAAATTTCTGAAAACCCTCTAATAGCTTTCTTTGATTATTTTGTTGAGTTCTCCTGAATTGGGTGCTTTTGGGTAAGGTTTCGGAAAACCCTCTAATAGCTAGGGAAGGTTTCGTTTTTCTATGAGCTAATACTCTTTGTTTTATTTCTTCTTTTTTGGTTTCCATTGGTGGTTTTCTTATTCCTTTGTGTACGTCTCTTCGTTCTTTTAATTTGTTTTGTCCAAAAAATTGAAATAGTTGAATTTCTACACTTACTTTTTACTGTGCTTTGGTTGTTTGTATCTTCCTTCTTCTAATTTGTTTACAGTGAGTTTCTATTTGCCATGACTTTGGTTGTCTGTCATTCTTGTGTTGCTTTATAGTTAGGCTTTATTTGCCATGTATTTTACTGGTTCGTTTTGGAAGTTACAATTGGTTGCTTCACTTAATCAGTGGTAATCATCAAGAGTTTTGAGAACAATGGGAAAAGATAAGACAAAGGAGGCAGGAGGGAAAGGCAAGGGGAAACAGGCAGCAAGTGGAAGTGATGAGAATGCTTCTAAAGGCAAAGGAAAAGGCGCGAAAGGTGGAGATGGGCTTGGTACTTGCACCTATGTTAAAGGTAGAAATTTTTCATCATTTATTGGTACCTTAGAACTTATGTTCAGTTTCTTTCATTTTTGGTTGTTCAGAATGACATTGATTTATGGCTTCTTATTTTGCACAGCAAGGCATATCTTATGTGAGAAACAAGGTAAGATTAACGAAGCCTACAAGAAGCTGCAGGATGGTTGGCTTAGCAATGGAGATAAAGTCCCCCCAGCAGAGTTTGCAAAGGTATTTTTTGTTCCTGCTGGAGGTTATACATTGATTTTTGTTCTTGTTTCTTTTCCAAATCTTCATTCCGCCCCTCCCGCAACTGCCTTTTGTGAGTAATGTGATATTTGATTAGAGAAAAAACACTCTTTTGAACACAATTGGCTTGTTTTTAAAAAAGTCGACACATTTTTCTAAATGAGAGGCTAAAAAAGTGTGGAAGTATGCATTCAAAAGACTGTATTGTTAGCACTCCAAAACAAGATACTTGGTCATTTAAAACTAATATAGAAATAGAAATATTGTCACTTCAATGGTTTATCATCCATAATATTTCATTGATCTCACAGATAGCCCAAGAGTATTCTGAGTGTCCATCAGGAAAGAAGGGTGGAGATCTTGGATGGTTTCCCAGGGGAAAGATGGCTGGGCCATTTCAGGATGTTGCCTTCAACACAGTTGTTGGAGCTACTAGTGCTCCTTTCAAATCAACGTAGTTCTCTTTCTTGTGTACACTAATTGTTATTATCTTGCCGAATCCCAATTCCTTATCCTCACATTATCACCTGCTAACCTTTGCTTGGATGATGATGCAGGCATGGCTACCATATCATCTTATCTGAAGGAAGAAAGAACTGATCCCTGAATAAAAAGAAATTGAGTCTCAACGGCACTAAAGCACTTTAGTTATCTGGTTAAATGATCGGATGTTGGTTCCTTTCTTTTTTGTGATTCTGGTTGATAATGTAAAACCAACAGTTTGCCATATGTATGTTGATCTTGCTTTCCAGTACTTTGACGATTGAGAGCATATATGTAAATGTGGATGGTTTCACTATATTTGCGAAGTTTATTACTGTTTTAGTTCCATTCAATTATAGTTTTCAGTTAAAACTTGTGCTTCCAGTTAGTTTAATTAAGATGGACCGAGCAGAAAGGGTGTCCATTCATGTTTAGCACAATGAATGGAGAATGATGTCAACCATCATTTCAAAATGGAAAGCATTACTTGTACAATTTATACAATTATGAGAAAGAAATGAAGAGGATAAAGAAAAGATTAGATGGTAATGATAGTTAGAGAGACTATTTTGTAAAAAGTGATCATATAATTTATGTATGAGGTTATGTTTGGATACAGGTTAGCATTAAGGTAAACAAATTTTAACATTTTGAATGGAAAATGATGGCAACCATCATTTCAAAATGGAAAACATTAGATGGTTATGATAGTTAGAGAGACTGTTTTGTAAAAAGTGATCATGAGGTTATGTTTGGATACCGGTTAGCATTAAGGTAAACAAATTTTAACATTTTGAACTAAAGAGTAAACGTGTATTGAGATGAAAGTCCGTTGACATTGTTGTCCTGTTATCCAAACATACACCAAGTAATGTACTGTTTTTCAAAGCAATTCAATCTGAAAGAAAGATATTCTGATAACAGTAAGGTGCTAGTATATTATGAACCCAATAACTGTGAAACAATGATGGCACTTAAAAAGTTCTATTTTATGGTTGCTATAGGGAAAGAAAAAAAAAATCAACAACTAATTCTATCATACAACAAAATTGGCAGTACTTCTAACAGAGTTTCGACAGTCATGGCATTCATGACTATAATAATGACTAGTTAACCATGATTATCTACGAGCTTTAGACCCCAGCTCATATCCTCACAATGCCTTACATGCGGAACGAGCGCACCGGTGTCAGTTCCTCTTTTAGCCTTGCAATCATAGAAGGGAGGAGCATGGAAGCATGGTTCCATCGACATGGCGCGTTGACAAGGAGGGTCAGGGGCTGTTCCATTCTCAGGCTTGTAGAGTATCCATGGTTTTAAACCTCCAAGCCCCTGCGCGACGTAACCGAAAGTAGACCATGAGCTAGTGACTAACATGTCAGTTAAGCTCAAGAGATACATTTCTGCCCAAGCTTTTTGGTTGTGCATCTGCTTCTCTGTTTGCTGATATTCCTCATGGCTTGGCTGGTAAATGCCCACAACTTCTCCTGTCACAGTGGGATATTCCCAGTACATGTCTCTCACCATTTCAGAATAACCCGAGCTTAAGGATGTCATCAGCACCGCTTTTGACTTCGGCTTCCCTGATGAACTGATAATATTCTGACCCCTGCTAACATCAGGCAAAATATTCTCCTTCAAAGCACAAGCTATGATCTGATCCAGTATATGTTGAAATGGGCCACTTCCAGTGTCAAACACTCTGATCTGGATGCCTACTCTTTCATCAGCACTAGCTAAATAAGGTTGGTAGTATCTGAGAACAAGTCCCCATACTGTGTTGGTGGGGTGGAATAGATATCTGCCTAAGAAATGGAAAACTGTTTCCTTGTTTGGAAATAAGTCACTCAGTTCCTGCTGGAAAGATGGCATCAAGAACAGAGATGGGACAAAGTAATTATCAGTTCTCACCACTAGCCAAGGAACTTTGTGAAGGAAAAGCTGGTCTTCATCACAGAAGAAAAGCTTATCATCATCATCATAGTCATGGGCCAGGTGAAGATACACAAAAGATGGCACCTTGGAATTTTTTATTGATTTTTTCTTCAGCATTTTCCCATGACAATGATCAGAATTCTGATTGAAACTAGGAAACTGATCGTTAAGAGGGAAATCAGGAGGGAGAAACCAAGAAACATCTGGGAAGGGCTCACAGAAGAGATCAACCATATCAACTCCAGGATCAACCAACAGAACACGGTTTGTGAGGACAGCATAGAGAAATGCAGAGGCTAAGGTCAAAATCCTATTCCCTAAACCACTATATGAAATCCAAACTACATATTTACATGGTGGGGACTCAGTTAAATGACCAGACCTTAGATCTTTCACTGTTTTGTTATAGGATTCAGTGTAAGGTCCACATTGTTTGTGGAGAGCTTCATATCTTCTTAATCTAGAAATGAGGTATGAAGAAGGATTTGCTGATAGCCCTTTGTGATTTTGATACCTGCTGAGACAAGATCTTTCATCAAATCCAGATGCAGCTAGAAGGCCACCAAGTAATTTATCTTGCGGCAACTGAAAGGAATCAAAGGCATCACTGTTCAAACCTACAAGCCACACAGAAGATAAAATTCCACCATTATTATAAGACCATGAGTGGCCAGGAAGCAAAGCAAAAGTCAAGAACGAAAAATTTGGAGACAGGAAATTCAGTTGATCCATTCATTAACAAAAAGAAAGAAAGGTAAAACATGAAACACAAGTTGATCAAATGCTCCCTAGCAAGAGAATCAAATGCAGAAATTGGAAAATTCATATGCCGAAAATAGCCATTCTTCTGTACTCTCAGTTTTAGCTATTGTTGCGTTCTGTTAAAGTCATAGAAGTAACTAACTTAAGCTCTCACTGCTACTCCCACCAATTGCAGTTAGAAAATCAAGGTTTTAGAGTTCTGGTCAATCCTATGAGGTCACATCAACTGCAAATATTAGTAATTTTTCTAACAGCATTAAGAATCGCAACTTAACCACAACCTCAGCTGTTGATAAAATAAGCGAGCAGACAATGGAAACTTACGATTAAGAATTTAGGAGGCATAACTCAACCACGAAAGCTAGCTAGCTCAAGAGTTGAGGATTGTCTTCCTATATATAAGGGTTGGGTTATCTTGGCCAATGGCCATATCTCCAATTAGTCAATGTAAGACTTCTCCTCACTCCCAGGACATCTGGAGCGTGGGATATGCAGGTGCCCCGTATACGGTGATCTACACTTTAGCAAATCTTGGAAAGATTCTAATACCATATTAAAAATTTGGGAGGCCTAACTCAACCACAAAAGTTAGTTAAAGAGTTGAGATTGTCTTCTCATATATAAGGGTTATCTTAGTCATATCTCGACTTCTTAATAGTTACTTGTAACTAAAAATCAACATCCTATTTCAGTAACTACAAACTTAGCAATGTCATGATCATTACATTAGAAATAAATAGTAAAAGAAAGAAAAAAGGGGGAAAACGAACCTTGTTTGAGTCGAAGGAGAGATGTTGTTGGAGTTGGAGGGTGTGGAAGAGCGAGAAGGAAGGAGAGGGAGAAGAGGAAGAGGGAAATGAGAAAGAGAGAGGCGAGGCAGCGCGTGGAAGTGGAGAAGGAGAAGGAGGAGCATTTCCATTTCCTGTTGTTGCGATTCATGAGGGGAAGCCTCCTCATCATCTCTCCCTCCGCAGTGAGATGGATCGGATTGGATCAATCTCTGTTTTATTTCCTCTGCTCCGCCCAACCACATCGCTGTCGTGCATCTCACGTTGAAATTATGAGTTTTTGACTTTTTGGTAAAATTAATTCCTAATTTTGTAAGATGTGTCTTTTATGCAGAAAAATGATGTTTTGTGAAGGTTAAAAATAACTCATAAACATTATTTTGACCGTCATTAATGGTTATTTTTTCAACCAGATGCTATAATTAAACTCACTTATAAAATTAAAGACTAATTTGATTATTAATCCAAAAATTATTAAGGATGTTAGTTTTAGTGCCACCCCTACTTGTTTTGGTGTCATCCCTATTTTTTTATAAACAAAACCTAACCCTATCTCAACATTCATATTCACACATGCACTCAAAACCTAGAAACGCTCTCAACTATTCCTCCGCCATCCTCGGCACGCACGCCTCTGCGCTCCGCTAGCCGCTTTCGGTAAGTTTGCTTGTTAATCTTAACACTTTTTTTGCCAAATCAATTCGCACTTTGGTGAGTGCGAAATTCAGGTATTAAAATTCAAAGGTAGGAGAAGGAATAAGTTAGGGATGAAATTAAAATTTAAGGGTATTTTAGGTAATTTCTTATAAAAGGGATAGCGCCAAAAAAAGTATGGGTGGCACCAAAACTAATCGTATTAATACTAGTATATGACCTTGTTCCTTGCACGAGTGAAATTAAAATTAAATGTAAATTTCATTGTGTTTATAGAGATATTGTGAAGTTTATTCAGTGATTATTTCGTAAATTTTATGTATTTTGGAATAACTGTATTTATTTCGTCTTGGTTGCAGTGAATAATGTTAAATATGTTAATTTAAATCTTCAAAAATATTAAGTTTTTTGTCAAAAAAGAGAGGACAATCTTGGCGAAGTTAGGCCTTGTTTGTTAGAAAAGAGATGCAAGAGAGAGAGATGCAAGAGAGAGAGATAGGAGAGAGTAACCTTGTTTGGTTTGCATGAATGGTAGGTGAGAGAGAGATTGGGGGTGGGTTTTTTCCCCTTTTTCATCTCTTCGCAATTTGTGAAGAGATTGGGGCTGGCTCACTTTTTTTTTTGTTTTTTTTTTGTTTTTGGTAATTAGTGGCGGTTTAAAACCGCCACTATTTGTATCTGACACACTTTTTGTATTTAAAATTGTTATTTTAATTAAAAGTCAACTTTTTCTCTCTCTTCCACATCATTATTTCTCATCTCTCTCTTCTTTAACTCTACCTTACCAAATAACCCAATAAATCTACTCAATTTATCATCTATTTCTCTCTACTCAACTTCTCTCTTATCTACCCTCTCTTCTCTATCTCTCCTTTCTCTACCAAACAAAGCATTAATGTCATAAAGTACGACGTTTAAGGGTCAATATGTAGGCGTCTAATTTTAAGTTCTTTTGTAAACTATAGAATATGTATTAGATAGATTCAACAAATGAAGCATGATACTGGTATGGATAGCCTAAATGGTACTTGATAGATTAAAATTTCCCAAGTTCAGGGTTCAAATCCAACTGATATCTATATACACAACAAATGAAGCATGATGAATTATGATAGAAAGTGTCATGTCACACTAAATTATTTAAAATTCGAAAGTAGCTAGAAAACCAAAAAATCATTAGATAAAATGTGCAAACAACTTTTCAAATTTTTCCTTCATAGTCTTTTCAAATGCCCATACCACCTCATTTGTGCGCTCATTCACCATGTAAGCAAAGGCAATAGAGTATGCCAAATTAGTTGATGTCACGCCAACCATTTCAAGTAAAGGAATCCTATACCTGTTGGTTTTGTATGTACTATCCATAAGCACCAAAGTAGGAAATTCATTAAAAAGATGATTACAGCCAAGAAGAGAGATTTAATCACATCAGAAGCACCCTCAACCCTAGACTAGTGTGCATATTTGTCACCTTCCAACAACTTCATCAAGTGTTGAATCTCCGAGAAAGGTCCCCTTTTAATCCTATTGTATGATTGCTTTTCATTGTAGATTTGTTTGATTCTAGTTAGGTTGTTGGGGTTTTTCCCCTTATTGCAATCAAAATGTCGCTTGGCTTAACCCTTTTCTCAAGCATACTTCCAATCATGGCCTTTTCATCAAGATTTAGACGACCTAACAAAAGAGTGACCTGTAAAATTTCAGTCGTATCATGGCTGTGAATCCCAGAATGAACTTTCAACTTCCATCGCCCATCAACCTCACTAGGCCTTGCTCTTAGCTTGAAAGGGAAATCACACTTTTTTGTTCCAGTTTGTCTGCGCTTCAACACATGAGCGGCTGGTATATACTTCCCACCACGCTCACATCCCAATGTTATCATAGGCTTCCTTTTTACATATCCGTAGTCAGACCTAGTCACAGTAACAACATAACCATTCTCTTTACCTACATGACGAGTCCAATCTATAAAATCAGTGTGAGATGCAAAAGCCTGCATATACAAAATTACAATAAGATCAGTGTGGGATGCAATAGCCTGCACGACGTAATCATGTCCTCCTAAAACCAATTTAATACTTACCTTATCGATAGTAAAAGCCTATGTGAGATCCACACAAATAACAATTGTGCCATCATGTTCATTATCATTATCTAGGGATGGCTTGTCTACTTCCTTTCCTCAGATTTTCCGGCCACCATTATGCTATAGAAAACAAATTTAACAAAGTCAAACACCAAAATAAGCACCAACAACCACATCAGCAATATAAACTGCGGGTACTACCTCATTTTAAATTGCGGGGGTTACCGTACTTTAAACGACGGTAAGCTAACTATGTTACCCTCAATTTATGACCGCAATTTAAATTGCGGTACAGACCAGTGTCCATAATTTGACGAATGACGGCAAAAATTTCAAAATCACACCTTTTTTGAGCTTCTAATCTTCTCTTGATCTCACCTACTGACCTTTACACTGATTTGGAGCTTCAAATCCCTCTAGGATTGTGTGATGTGTTGATCTACAAAGAGGATGAAGTAGGGATGGGGAAGGTGAGAGTGGAAGTGGAAGAAGAAGGAAGGAATGGGTTTGGGAGAATTTTTTTTTAAACTCTTTTTTATGTTAGGGGTATGTTTGGGATTAAAAAATAAGGGGATGGTGTGGATAGTAGGGGATGGTCCAAATAGTTTCAGACATTTACAACTTCGCTTCCAATATCCCAACGCAATTACTTACAGCAGACACAGCCGCCACCCCTCGTCGTCCGATAGCTTCCGCCGTTACCCGTCGTCGGCCGATAGCCACCGCCGGTGAGTCTCCACCCCTCTTTCTCCGTCAGTATTTCTCTTACTCTCGCCGTCGCCACTCACCTGTCACGATCTCATTCTCCCTCACTCACTCATTCAATACGATTCATTCTGTCTAGTGCAGTGAATTTTGAGGATTGAAGATCGACCCAACAAACAGAATCCAAAATGAAGATGCTAACATCTTTCAACATGAAGGTGATTAAAGTTTTGGAACACCCTTTTGGATTCGTACTCATACTCATGTTATACAAACATGCATGCATGCCAACTGTTTGTGAAAATGCTGTTACTGTTTTATGGACTCAATGTGATTCGTTTTTTGAACTTACTGTCAAATTTGTTTCTCTTATGATCTCAGAAAGCCGCTGCTGGGCTTCGACGCATCAATCTCGACGGTCTCCGCTGGCGGGTTTTCGATGCCAAGGGCCAGGTCAGTGTAATTTATGCTATTGCCCGCTATGTGACCATGATATGATGATTCTGATGTCAAGTTAGAGTATTTTCTCCCCCCCTAATGTATATGATCCAAGAGTAAGCTCCTTCTGAGCATTAAACACATGTATATCAGGGCTGTTAATGGCGGATAGCGTAGTGTAGCGGCAAGCCCAAAAAACGCTATTTCGAGCGCTATTGCGGCGCTATAGTGGAAAATAGCGGTGAATAGTGGAGTAGAGGTGAACCCCCAGGGCGCTACGCTATAGGCTATTGCGCGCTATTAACAAGCTTGATGTATATGATTGGCAGCATTTGCATTATGGAAAAAAGAAGTGTGTATTGGGTTGATGAGATGATTCCCAAACATTTAGCGTATTGGCTTGCATATCATGGGTTACTGGGATTTAAGACAAATCCGACGAGGAGCAAGAAAGCACAGTAGCTGTACGGCTGTACCTCCGTATCCGACACATATTCATGTTGGATTTTTTTGGATATTCCTAGATGCCTTTCATATTTTTTCCCCTTTGATTTTTTTAGCTACACAAATACAGATGTGAATACCAGAGTAATTAAATAAATTAAACATGCTGTATGTCTATAATAACTTATGGTCTCTTTTAAAAGATTGATTCTCTGCTTTGATTTATAATGTGTTAGATGTTAATTTTATGGAATCACTTACGATACACTAAGAATTTGTGCGCTGGTACACAATATAAAATGACCATTGATTTATAATTCAGTATAATAAATGGTGGAGATTCATCACTGTCAACCGTTTAATCAATCTGCCCATGATTTACATATGGGAGATAGATCCTGTTAAAGCTCCTCTGCTCTGAATCTGAATTGTGAAGAACTGGCATTCACAGTGAACTCCGAACCTTTGTTTCGTTCTTACCTCACCAGGTGCTCCAATAAACCCACAACTTCTGCTCCTTTTCTTTCCAATCTCTCAAGGTCACTCACTCTACATCCTCCATTCTCTTCTTACTTCAAAAACAAAAAAAAGAAACCAACAACTAAAATAGAAAAAGAAAATTCACCTTCACTGAAATTCAATGATAAGAAGTGAAAATAATTTGTGAGATCTGTTTGGAAATCAACTTGAATTTATCAGTGTTGTTATGTTTGGGAATACAGTTTAAGAGAGTACATGAGTTGATTGTAGTACATGTTTGCACGTGATATTTCTCTTGAAGTCATGAGATCATTTCGCTAATTATATGCGTCTCTTGTATAGGTTCTTGGTAGGTTAGCATCTCAAATAGCTACTGTAGTCCAAGGAAAGGACAAGCCAACTTATGCTCCTAATCGTGATGATGGAGATATGTGCATTGTGCTTAATGCAAAGGATGTTTGTGTGACTGGGAGAAAATTTAAAGACAAGGTCTACTACTGGCATACAGGGCAAGTACTTCACATTGAATATTTTAACTTAGAATTGAAGAAATATTATTTATTAATTGGATTTCTTGTAAATTACATTTTTTATTGTGATTTAGATGCCCGTCTTCTTCAAAATTCTTCCACTGATGCTATAATTGCCTTTTGCTTATTTGATATCTTATTCCCCATAATCTGTTGTCATTATTCAAACTAATTTGACATAAAGTAGTGGCATGTAGGTATGTGGGGGGCCTCAAGCAAAGGACTCTGAAGGAACAGATGGCCAAAGACCCTACAGAAGTAATTCGCAAAGCTATTCTGCGCATGCTGCCAAGAAACAAACTACGTGATGTAAGTGCCGTTAGACCAATGCCTTTGGAAATTTTGAACTGTGAGTATGGAATTTAACTGTTAGTGGCCAGAACGAGAGCTTTTTCATGTTGGGTTTGGAATTTGTATGAGTAGACCCGTTGGAGACAAAAGAAAAGGAATGAAAACCCTGAAACAGTATGCCCTAGCAATTTCAGGCTTTGAGGTTAAGATTTCCAGAATTTATTCCTACTGCAGAAATCATATCTATATGAAGTGATTTACAGAAAGCTTTTGTGATTGATGATCGATTGAGGTAGGACCTGTTGAGATATCTATTAAGAGATATCTATTAGGATATATCTTGTTGAGACGATTTGTTAGGATATGCTTTGTTAGGATTAGATTTTTATTGTTTAGTGTTAGTAGTTAACTAGGAAACCTCTAGAAATCTAGTCTATAAATATTGTACTTCTGAATCAATAATTAATCAAGTATCAACAGTTATTTAGAATACTTCCAATGTCTCTCTTCATAAACTAAAAGAGTAAATCGTATAATTTCAACAGGACCCAATGGTTCTCCATGAGGAGTCCTACAAGCAAGATGATAAATTAATTTTTACAAGTGGAAGTCATGAATTTTTAAAACTATCTGGCTATCTGCATATGTGCGTATAAATCCGAAAAAAAGTTTGAAATATTAATCTATTTTTCCAGGATCAATTATTTTACAATCAGTTTCTTACAATCTAACCCGAATAGACCCATAGTCATTTGGAGGAAAAAATAATTAAAAGGAACAAAAGAAAATGAGGGGAGTATTGTGGCATTGTATCCTTGATAGGTAACTCTTACAGGCAGTAAGAGAGAATTAGTTGGTTAGTTAGTTTAGGTTGTTAGTTAAAGATGAGAGGTTATAAATAAGGATGAGACAGTTTATCTTTTGTTTTGTAATAAGGGTCCAGAGTGGGAGAGAACCAGGTCTCTCGAATACCTGGCTGTACCAATAGTTGTCTTGTGAATGAACACAATTTCTTCCAATATTTCTTATCTAGTTTCTATCAATCCTTTAACAAAATCACAACCATGTTTAGCAACAATCCTTAAGAATCTCCATTTTTTCACAATAGTAGACAGTAATCCAGCTATTTTGAGTGGAAATAAGACCTATGCATCCTATGTTACTGAAGCAAGTCTTTTGACCTGATTTTATTATGGATACTAACATGGCTGTCCTAACAGTTCTTTTTCATCCATTGTAAATTTGGCTACTCAAAATCCATTTTCATCATTCCATGTCATCAACAGGAGCAATTGATCTTATTTTCTTAGAAAACGGGAGCAATTAAATTTCTTTATGGATGAAATTAAAATAAAAAATTTCTAGGGTTAATAGAAAGTATAGGGGTGAGGACTCAGGAGTCACCCCATTCAAGGTAGCATGCCACAGGCCTTACTGCTGAACTGATGACATAGAATGTTTCAAATAGATGATGACTTACAAATGCAAGTGCACCAATAGGAATTACTGTGGCATTTTTTTGTTGCCAAATGCCAACCCAAGGTTAGGGCATGCCACAGGCCTTACTGCTGAACTGTTGACATAGAATGTTTCTAATAGATGATGCCTTACAAATGCAAGTGCACCAACAGGAATTTACTGTGACATTTTTTTGTTGCCAAATGCCAACCCAAGGTTAGGGCATGCCACAGGCCTTACTGCTGAACTGATGACATAGAATGTTTCTAATAGATGATGACTTACAAATGCAAGTGCACCAACAGGAATTTACCGTGTGACATTTTTTTGTTGCCAAATGCCAACCTTGTTCGCAACTTCATGAATTTTGTTCCTTGTATTTATCATACAATCCAACACTTCTGCCTTAGTATTTTTCACGCACCTGGATTCTGTAAGAGAGGAGCATTGAGAAACAGTGCTATCAGTTTATATAAAACTTGTTAGGTCATTTCATTCTCGTACACGTATTTCTTTCTTAATAGCCTGGTTTTCAATTCTTTTTCTTTTGTTCTGTATCCAATATTGAAGAACTGCTTCTGAGCTGTATATCCTTTGCATTACTGCTAATGATTGTAGGATAGGGATCGAAAATTAAGGATCTTTCCTGGTAGTGAGCACCCTTTCGCTGATCGGCCACTTGAACAATATGAAATGCCTCCCAGAAGCGTGCGAGAAATGCGGCCACGAGCAAGGCGTGCCATGATTCGAGCACAGAAGAAGGCTGAGCTGCAACAACAGAAGGCTGAACAGCAACAGCAGAAGGCTGATGGAACAAAGGGCGAAAAGAGTGAAGCACAGGGAGAGAGTGCATGAAGACCAGTGGTTATCATTTGGATGAAATATCATCTTTATCAGTTTGCTTTCAGCAGATTCTATAACGCCATATTTAATTGTATGAATTTTTGTTTTACAAGTCTGCTAGTAAGAGCATAGTTTGAAACCATATTTGATTCACATAATAGTGAATTCTTGGATCTTTTTCTTAGTGACGATTTTTATGGTTCAAGTCAAGTTTTAAACTAAATTACCATTTTCATCTTCCAAAGATACGGTTGACTTTGCATTAATAATCCAAAGATGGGTTCCGTCAAATTAAAGTTATCATATCCTACTTCTTATCTTTCCCATCAAACGGATCGGGTCTTAAGTGTGATGTGCAATGGTTGTTTTAGTTAAAATAATGAATCTTGTAATTATTTGGCTTAATTCCACTTTTCGTCCCTGATCTATTACGATTGTGCGATTTGGGTCCCCTTATTATAAAACGAGCAATTTTCATCCCCTTTGTTTGTGCTGTCAACAATTTTAGTCCTTCCGTTAAGATATGGACGGAAGTAGGTGACATGGTATTCATTAAATGACATGGCATCCAAGATGTATTTCCACATAGATAAATAATTGACAAATCATATTTTTTCTAGAAAAACAATTTAAAAAACAATATGTGCCATGCACGTGATGAAAGAATTTGGGGATAAATTGTTATTTAATTGAACCAGCCCCCACCACCATCTTCAACCTCCATCCCCCCACCACCACGCCACCACCACTCCCATGCCACCGCACTCCTCCTCCTCCTCCTCCTTCTTCTTTTTCTTCTTACTACCGCACCACCATCCAAATCGCCTCTACGAGGAACCCAAATCGCCTCCCAAACCCTTTCCTTGCAAAACCCAGATGGTCAAATCCAGGTCACACGAATCCAATTCAGAGATTTAGAGCTGGTTCGACGGCGGCTATAGGGCAAATCCAGGTCCCAATTCGTGATTTATTTTTATTTCGTTCAGGATGGAGATGTGATTAAGATGAGGGTCAAATGGATTCTGTAGAAGTTGGAAGCTTTAAGACATTTTTGGAGAGTATGAAGGAAAATTAGGCTGAAATGGCTTCTAAAAATGGTGGATCTGAATGTTGATATGTGCTTCAAAGGTTGATCTGAATGTTGGGGTTGGTGGGGGAATGTGTTCGTGGGTTTAGATGGGAGTGGAGGTGGTAGTGTGGTGGTTGAGTGGTGGTGGTGCGGTGGTGAGAAGAAGAAGAAGAAGAAGAAGAGAGTGGTGGTGGTGTTGGGGTGGTTCAGTTGTGGTGCTGTGGTGGTGAGAAGATGGTGGTTGAAGGGAGGAAGAAGAAGATGGTGGGTTTGGTTTTAATGTTTGAAAAATAAAAAAATATAAAAAATGATTTGGAAAATAATTATCTATGTGGATTTGTTTTTGGGTGCCATGTCAATTAATGAAGTCCACATCATCAAATCTGGACGGAAAATTAACGGATGGACCAAAACTGTTAACAACACAAATAAAGGGGATGAAAATTGCTCCTTTTAAAATAAGAGGACCTAAATCGCACAATTGTAATAGATCAGGGACATAAAGTAGAATTAAACCTAATTATTTATGTTGATGTGACATGAAATGATTGAATGGGGTACTGCAATGAAGTTTTAGAGTAATGATATATACACACCTCATTTTTTAAACACTCTATTTTCACCTCTTTTTATTTCTATTTCTCTCATCTTATTATCTATCACATCTCATATTTTCTCTCTCTTACTTTTTCTTTTCTTCCTATCTCTCTCACCATTCCACCTCTCCACCTCAAAAGAGAGGTGTAGATGAAACATTACTCGAAGTTTTACGTCGTAACTCTTTTCCAATCAAGCAATGAATCATGACAAATGTTATGAACTTATGATAATACATCTCTTTGTTATTGTAAAAATCAAATAACTACTTCACACTCCCTCCTAAAGAAATGTAGTTAATGTAATTAATATCATTAAATTTATTCTTGATTTATATTAACTTTTCAAAATTATATGCATCACTAATTCATTTAATTTCTCTATGTTGATTTGCGTTTAATTTGTAAGACATTGAGCAATTTGCAGAGGAGCTCACATGGTGAACTAAGGGAAATGAAGGGATTTACAGGGTGAAGGGTCTGAGTTCAAATCCCAACGAAAGAACTAATTTACTAACAATTAACAACTAACATTTGCTTATAAAGATTGAGCAATTTGTTGTGAAGAAATATTCAGTAGTATCCTATTTGATAAAGGGGACTTCAATGTAAAATCTTAGTGTTAATTTGTTGGGTAATTGGATGCTGTTGTTGAGTTGATTTGTTGAAAATTTTGCTAAAGAAGGAAGAAGGAAAGTTTGGGAGTAGTGGAGATTTCTGATGGTGGCCGCTTCCATAAAGGTGGTGGTGGGGTGGAGATAGGAGAGGGTATTTTAGTCATTATAATTTTTTTTTAATTAAATCTAGATCATATTTAAATATTATATCCAAGGGTATAAATAAAACTGAACCACCATAGTTCACTTTTTAAGTGATCTGTGGTAAATGAAATCCTCTTTATTATCGCATGTTGTGAATAAAGCGAACTAAAAAGAAGAAAAGAATATAAAATAGCTGCAAATTAACAATTTTTACAACAAATAAGAGATTTGACGTCGACAACACTCTCACCTACAAAGTTGAGATAGATATGAATATCTATTATGGTTGAGAAAAATGTATCAACAAGGATAATGATTAAACTATATCAATTAGCTAAATAGTATTACTTTTAATTCACAGTTCCATTAAACAACAATCATGTGGATTCTAACTTTTTATCTAAAAGCCATCACTGCAATGCATATAACCCCCCATTTGATGAGCCACATTTTCTAATGGGTCCAAATGTGTTTGGAAAGTATAATGAAGATGGACTTCATATGATTTCACAAGAATATGTCTGTTCAAATTTTGTTTGTCAATGAATGCTAACGTCCCTAGGCGACAACAAGTACCCCGAGACTCATTGGGTTCGGGCTTGAACACTTCTTGTACTTGTGATCTTTCTTGTAATTGTTCCATTGGAGGATCGAAAAAAGGAGGAGCCCAATGACATTGAAGAGGGGCCAAGTACCTATCATCCAAGGTGTGTTGCCTTTCTTGCAATTGTTGCATGAGAACATTTGTTGGAGGAACCAAATTTTGATAAAGAGGTTATTGTTGTGGAAAATTCTTAGGAAGAACCCTATTTTGCTGATTGGGTAATTGTCGTGGAACATTCAAAGGAAAAACACTATTTTGCTGAGGGGATGATTGTTGTTGGATATTCAAGAAAAACCCTATATTGCTGAGGAGATGATTGTTGTGGAACATCCAAAGGAAGAACCCTATTTTGCTGAGGGGATTATTGTTGTGGAATATTCAAAGGAAAAACCATATTTTGTTGAATGGGTAATGGTTGTGGAGCATTCAAAGAAAAACCCCTATTATGATGAGGGGATGATTGTTGTGTAACATTCAAAGGAAGAATCCTATTTTAAATGAGTAATTGTTGTGGAACATCCAAAGGAGAAACCCTATTTTGTTGTTGAGGGGTGATTGTTACATTGGAATCAATGGAGAAATCTGATTATGGTGAGAGGCTAAGTCAATATCCCCTAAGGTTAGAACATGGATTCTTGCTCTTTTTCTCTTTTTTTAGCATATCATTCTAGCGAAGAAAATACTTTTGAGCACGACTAGCATTTGATTTGGAGATTTTGACGTGAGAGCATGTCTTGAGATGATTTTCCATTGTCCTTTGCCATAAGTCTTAAGCCCCAATATGAATCGAGGTTAATGGTTGTGCACGGTTAGTGTAAAAGATTTTTACACAAACGTCCAATAATTGAATGCCACGTATTCAAAAACATTTATGTTTCTTTTTATTTTAATTAAATTAAAAGCATCTTTTCTGATTTAGCGACTCATCATTGGATGTCTATGTAAAAAAAGTTTACACTTATAGTGCATTACCATTAAATTCAAATAAAAAAAAGGGTGTTACATTTTTTATATATACATATGGGAAAATCTAAATAAATGAGTATTATTTGAAAACTGACACAAAAAGTAAAGAAATCACACACTTCTTTACGTTGATCTAAAATCTAAATAGCAAAATGCATAAAAAATAATTTTCAACTCTTTTTCTATTTATACCTTCATTATTCAAGAAAACAATAATTTACATATTTGTATGGAAAAAAAATGAGAACATTATCATATAACTACAAAACACTACTAACAATGTAGTTAAATTTATTTTAATTTAATCATTTTATTGACAAATGTTAGTTTTTAGTAATGTTAGTAAATTAATCTCTTCTCAGAGTTCGAACTCTGGACCTTTCGCCATTCATCTCACCCAACCCTTATGTCCCCTAACTCTTACCACTTCAGCTAACCCTCCACGACTTTTAATTTAATTCATGTAGAAAAAAAAATGTAAAACTAAGGTCTTCTTAAGCATTTAATTCGAGGTTTAATTTAAGCGGTGTGTGTGAAGAAGAATTTATTGAGATAGCTTTCCGCTTAATATAATCTCCGAGAAAAATCAACAAATTCATTGCATCACAAAATATTTTTATTTTATCAAGTTTATAACTTTTCTTTTCAAACCAATGCCTGGAAAACATAGTGAAATTACCATTATCATACCTGAAACAAGCGAAATGAGTTGGAAAAAAATTAAGTCCTTTGAAGATTTAATTTTCTTTTATTTTTGTAAGAAATCTCAGTATTCAAAAGAAACCTTATTGGGAAACTATACAATTAAGAATTTAATATTTGTTTTCATCTTCAGTCCATAGTACTCTTTTCTGATCACTTCGATTAGGAATGCTTAACCTGCTCTTGACCCCAATTTTTTGTGAGATTAGAGACTCAACAGGAACTGGTTCAATAAATGCAATGTCATTCTGCAATGCTTCATAGTGTTCCCAAATCTCAGCCGGTGAACAGTCAGGAAGCTCAGCGGCGATTTTTTTCCATCTCTCGGGCTCATCTTCGGTGAAGGTTGCGATGGCTCGCTCAAAGGCTTGGTCTTGGGACTAAGGCCACAAATTCTTCAACATTGTAAGGTCTTGGGACTAAGGCCACAAATTCTTCAACATTGTAACACTTGTTCTTTTGCAAAGCTTCTAAATAAAAGATACTTACTTCAATTAAACTTTGTGTGTTTACCACCAAATATATGTGGATCAACTACTACCGAATTGTTTTACCATGCTCGAATCCTTGTTAATGCAGGGTTTGCACCCTTTGCTTCCTTGCATTGAAAAATTTTGTGACTTGTACGGTGTAAATTTAATTATACGGAATCTTGTTAAATTTTTATCTTCTTCTCTTTAAATATTGAAGTGTTTATTATCTTTGATTAAACTTATCTAACAAATTATAGGGACAAGGCAACTATATGGTTTTTTTCTATTAGGTTGTAGCAATAAAATCAACAATCCAATTAGAGATGAAGATTTTAATTTTATGATTTTACTGTTTACTGTAATTCTATTGAAAAAAGATATGTAGACATAAGCACAATGCAGACACCCAATAGAGTAAGAAAGGATGAGAATAAAGAGAAGTAACTGTTATTGTATATGAAGGATGTGATGAGAAGTAAGAGTTAGTAAAGTTAGTATCACTTTTTGTTGTTGGAATGTCTCAGTTTTCTTTTACTTATCTTTTTGCCTATCCTTCTGAATCCTGATTTTCTTTACAACTCAGGATTGGATGAGATGGGAGCGAAAGAGAAAACAAACTAAGCACCTTTACTGAATTCGCTTGTACATTCTAGGCTTGAAGGCCTTCTCAAGTTACCATAAACTTTCAGACTTCTGATCAAGATTCAAGAACATCATATATCTGTCATTGGAGGATGGTTATCGTCTGCAGCAACAAATTCACTTACCCCACTTCCCACCTCAATTGAGCTGCAGCCAGGTGCTCTTGACTGTTTTATCTGATTCCTAACAATCACCTTTTTGCTCCACATGTCTCTATTTGCATAAATGTTAGACATGGCAATACTATCACCCACATAGCCAGGGTCCAACATATGCAGCTTATGCCGAACTTCGGTAGCTAACTCCAATTCACCATGGAGGCTGCATGCTCCAAGCAAGGTTCGCCAGATCACCGCATTAGGCAGCACTGGTATCTCCATTATGAACTCATAGGCCTCTCTTATATTCCCACCTCTGCATAAAAGATCCACCATGCAGCCAAAGTGAGGCTCTCTAGGCCGTATACCATAATCTTCAGTCATGCTTCTGAAATGACGCTTCCCTTCCTCAACCAACCCTGCGTGGCTGCAAGCCATTAAAACTCCTATGAATGTTACATCATTCGGGGTTATGTTATACCCACTGGAATGGCAGTTTTTGCTGTCATTCTTTCTGTTCAATTCTGAGAAAAGTTGAAGAGCCTCATGTGCTTGCCCGTGTAGCGCATGCCCCACAATCATGGACGTCCAAGTTGTGACATCTTTGCTTCTTATGCTATCAAACAGCTTTCTGGCATTAAAGATATCCCCACACTTAGCATACATATTTATGAGGGCATTACTCAAACACAAATCCATGTTCAACCCTTGTTTATGCCGAACAAAAGCATGGATCCATTCACCCATTTCCAGTGCCCCAGTGTCAGCACAGGCCGAGAGAGCAACAGTTAAAGTGACTTGATCAGGTTCCACATTGTCCATCTGCATCAGTCTAAACAGTTCTAAAGCTTTGCTGGGTTGGTGATTGTCAACATAGGCAGTAATCAAACATGTCCAGCATATAATATTCTTCGAGGGTATTTCATCGAACACTTGGTGTGCATCTCTCAAGTTTCCCCTTTCCGCCGCATACACTCTCAGAAGGGATGTCTGGAGTTGAACTATGGCTTCATATCCAAATTTTATGATGAGGGCATGCAATTGCTTTCCTTGAATGGAGGAACGTTTCTTCTGGTTGCAGGCTTTGAGGGCAAACAGTATTGAAAAGCTATCAATGGAGTTAAAAGTAGATCTTTTTCTAAAGAAGGTTCTGAAGAGTAGCAGAACCTTAGTGTGGTTGTTGCACTCAAGATACTTCTTAAGGGTCTGGTTTGGCATTGGTGGTTTGAGGTTATTGTAGAAATGAGCTTTGCCCTGCCACATGGACATGGGGACATAAACCAACTTGTTTGCACTCCTTTGAAGCAAGAATTTGAACATTTCAAGTGTGTCATGAATGGTCCGTGCACAAATTCAAGCTCAGCAATCATATAAGGTCAGTTAAATAACTCAACTACCTTGACACACTGTTGAACTAGGACAATATAAGCCAAACGGCTTCAATCAGCCACAAACTCTTATTTTGATGAATTTATTTTCCACACAACATTTTACACACGGCATACCCAAGTTTATGCGGGAATTGATGAGTGTAATTCATCCCGTTTGAGCATTCATTGCATAGCGTTTCATACTTTAGAGCTGTAGAAGTGCATAGTATCACTTTGAAATTGTTAGACAGTTTGATGAGGCATACTTGTTTGAACTGATTCAGGTCAGGGCATGGAAGTGGTTATCCTCAAAGGTGAATGGATTTAGCTTGAGGGCTATTCATTAATATATTGGGTTGAAATACCTCTTGTACTTCACATCAATATATATTACATGGCTTATCAAAAAAGAAAACACTTTGAAATTGTTAGACATAATAATTTAAAATCATTTATGTGACTTTTACTTAATAACTTAAGCTTTTGAGGTAATTGGTTATTTGATATGATATGAGAGTCTTTATGATCAAGTTTCAAGCTCAAATAGACTCTTGCATGAGGGAGCGTATTAGAAATAATATATTGGCTCTTACCCAAGCTTTTGAAATAATTAGTTATTTGACAGAGATAAAATAAAAAAAAAATGTAGGAAGGATTAAAACAGATTTTATCCCCAAATGGGAACTCATGTACAAATAAATTATTTACAACATAAAAGAGCCATAAACACTATTTGAATAAAATCAGTTACAAAGATCATGATCCTATCATGTTTCCAACAAAATGCTTCATTTTACATTGTTCTATCACATGAGAGGATCCAAATCCAAAGAATCGGATAAGATATGCATTAGGCTGTGCTTGAACAGCAGTTAGAGTCAAACGTGAACGTCTTTTGGCTCCAATTCAACACATGAGCTCCATCTAGAATTGTGCCTTAGGAAGCCACAAATCCAGGTAGGAAGGTTGGTCAATCATTAAGTGTCTTTTTGGCTTCCGTTTGTATTAGGAAAACACACATCCCCATCAATGGAGAAGTAAATGTTAACTCAAAGCATACACCGATGGTATGCCTCAATGTGCCGAAAGATGTCAGTTCTCCTCTTGTCCTCACCACTCAGTTAATGAGAAGAAAGTCTCAAAATCCAAATCTGTTATCTCAAGCTGTCAAAGTAGGAAAGCAAGTCTCCTTCAGTAGTTAATATGCCTTATGGTCTTGGAGCAGTGCACCAAATTAATACCAATAAGCATGACACTAGCAAAGGAATAACTAGGTGAAGGTCACTTGCGGAGAAATGAGAAATCCACGGTAATATATTAAGAACCAGTAGCATTAGTGACTTAGATGATATATGAAAATCCTTAGTCACTATGTTCTAACACAAGCAACATCACTTGGCGATCTTGCTGTAAAGGAGTCCAAACTTGAACCACCGATGGAATCAGAAACACCTTCCTTATTGAGGACATGCAATGCCATATTCCATTAGATGTTCAGAACACATGCGAGCTGGTATCAAATCTCCTCGCTCTCTATAGCCCCTAGACAACACACGATATATGGTAGAGTTTAGCATAATACCCATCTTCAGTATGTCTGCATGCAACATCATTACATCAAGCATGTGCTTGAATCGAAAATGTCCCTGCAACATGGCAACATAAACAGCCCTGTCTGGTAAGAAACCCTTGCATCTCATTTCTGTGAAAAACTTGGTGGCCTTAAAGATCTGTCCATCTTTACATAAACCTTGAATTAAAATGGCATACATCACATCGTTTGGAGAACACAAGCTGCTCTCCATTTTACCTCCAGGGCAACCAACTCCTGTTTTCTCCAAGAACAGTTTGATTGCATCATATGTTCTTCCATCTTTGAAAAGGCTATCAATTAAACAACTAACCGTAAACACATTGGGTACAAGTCCTGCATCCGGCATCTCCTTGTGTAGCCTAAAAGCCTCTTTTGTGTTCCCAACCTTGCAGTGTCCATCAATCAAAGCTGTGTAAGTTACCACGTCAGGCACAAGACCTTTGATTACCATTTCCGTATACAAGCCCATTGCAGCTTTCATGTTTCCTTTTTTGCAAAACCCGTCAATTAATGAGGTAAATGTGATAACATTAGGTTCTATTTTCCTTTCATTCATTTGGGAACACAACTCAATAGCCTTCTCCATATCTCCAATCTTACAATGTCCATCAATCACAGCATTGCACGTCACAGAATTGGCAATGACCCCTGATCTGTCCATCTTCTCCATCAAGGCCTTAGCTTCCTCCAATCTACCAGAGTCACATAGACACTTAATGAGTATACTAAATGTGTAAATATCCGGCGCAATTTCAAACTTTTCCATTTCTCCTAGCAACTGCATTCCTTCAGTAAAGTTCCCGGCTTTACAGTAACCATTCATCAAAGAATTAAAAACATGAGCATTAGGAACAACATCAAATTCGGCCATGCTACGTAAACAGTCTCGAGCAGCCTTTAAATCCCCCGCCTTGCATAGAACATCCACCAGAGTAGCAAAAATCACAACGTCAGGGCGCAACCCCCTTCGCAACATATCACCAAACAAAACAAAGACTCGTTTTTTCGCATCATAACCCACCTTGCGATACCCATCCATGACAGTCTTATAAGTATACAAATTGGCATCCACCCCAGACTCCCTCATCAACCTGAACACCCTTTCAGCATCCCCCATCCGACCCTCGCAGCAAAACACGCGAATCAGAATAGTGTAAACCACCACAGTAGGCAAAATCCCCCTCTCACGCATTTCATCGAACACCTTGTGTGCCTTACCAAAATCACCTTGGTTACAACAACAGTCCATCAAAATCCCATAGGTGATCACAGTAGGGGAAAATCCGCGTGCCACCATGTTACCGTAGAGCTCCCAGACTGAATCAAACTTCTGGGTCTTGACCAAACCATGAAGAAGCGCGTTGCAAGCTTGTAACGGGGGCAAGAAGTTGAGCTGTTTATGGACCCAGAGGGCTTCATCGATGAGACCCAGTTGGGAGAATGCGAGTATGAGGATGCCGAAGGCGTGGGGCGTGGGTTTGGAGGTGGTGAGGGCGTGGAAGAGGGAGAAGCATGCAGTGCGGTGGGGTTTGGGTGAGTTGAGGAGGTGTTGTTTGGTGAGGAAGGTGGCTTCGGCGTGGTTGTTGGTGTTGGTGGTGGTGGTGGTTGTTAGGATGTGGATGATGATGGCGTTTGTGTTGTCGGAGTGAGAGGGAGAGTGTGAAGAATAAGAGGAGATGCGGTTGGGAATGGAACTGATGGGGATGATTTTCCGACGGACAAGGTTCCACATTGCATCGATGATCGGTTCTGTGGAGCACCTGAGCTAAGCTAAACTCTGATTACAGTTAAACTCTAATCACCAGACATATGATTCATTAATGAAACCACTACTTCACAGTTCAATTGTTGAACATTTCTTTTTGGGTAAATAATTGTTGGAAAATAGAATAAAGTATAAACATACACATTTGCGGCAGTTTTTAACAGCCGCTAAGTTTTGCTGCCTATAAAAATCAGTTAGAATTGTGTATGTTCGTAGTAGGGGAGTTTGTGGGATGGGTTTGACTTGACTTTCACTCTCCCCTCGTCCACCCCTTCTCCATCGGCCCCCTCCCCCCTTCTCATTTCCCACCACCGTCATCGATCAAATCTGGATGAGAAAATAGTACTTTTTGTCACTATCGACACTAATCAGATCTAAAGAGGAAGTGGAACTTGTCGCCAATCTGAAAGAGGTCTTGGGAATTGAGCTTGACAAGGGGTTGTTGAGGAGGTGAAAGTCGCCCTCGACGAGGCAGCCATTCTTGCTAAGGACCTCGAGGGCAAAGCGGCAGCGGTCAAAGTCGTAGAAGGTGTGAGTGAGGCCACAAATGAGGGTTCCGCCGACAATGCAGTCGGCATAGAAGGCATCGGAGTACATCTCGATCTTCTCCTTTGAAGGTTGCCTCTGTGGATTGAAACGACGGTGGATGCGATGGTGTGGAGGTTGCACGACAGTGGTGATTCTAAGTTGATTTGGGGAGGGAGAGAAAGGGGTTAGGGTGGTATTACAATTACAATTATAGAGAAATGTCAATACAAGTTAAAGTCGTCTCGAATTTTAATTCCACATGATATTTCACAACTGTCCAAATCCTTACACCTCCCTAATTTTCCATGTTCATTTTTTCTCTCCAAGAGTGTATTTTATTCGATAGGTATGAGACAAGTTCTTCGGTACATTAATGGTGTAAACGATGGAGAATTCTTCTAGCAATAATGTTTTTTAGACATCAATTTTATGATCAAATGGATAATAATGTTTAGAGATTTTTCCTCTTTTTTATATTCATAAACCAATATACTAACGTTCAAGAGATTTTGCTTAGTTAATAGATTAGCTGGACTCAGTGCTTTAGTTAACCTGTGTAAATATTGGTTGGCAACAAATTATTGCTGTCACATTGTCAACATACTCTTCCTTTTCGGCGTAGACATAAAAGATGGAACATTCTCATTTGATTTAATGAAAGTACTTGTATATTGTTCACGTAACTATTCAAACACTAACATTTTTTGGCAGCATATATAACCAAGCCATATAGCAAGCAAATAAGCAGGCTAATGAGTCAGCTTAAAGTATAGAATTAATACAATTGCAAGGACTAGAGCTATCATCAAGGAGCCAACAATCCATTTGTTCCTGCTCATTCTTCTGGACATGGCTGACAAAATCTTCTTGCTCCTGCTAATGTTATCATCCACTCCATGGAGCTGGATAGGAAAAAATATAAATAATTTTTAGCCTTTGACAATTTGAAGTGCATCTACTTGTTGAGCTTGAATATTAAATGCTAAATCATCCGGATAAAAGCAGGGCCAATACATTATAAAGAGGAAGTAGGAACTTAAAAGTGGCGAAATTTACCGTCGTATGGGCATGGAGTAGAGATTGACGTTGTTGATGCAAATCTTGGAGGATAGAGACACCAAGCTCCTCTGTCTCCAGCATTGTTTTTCTGCTGTCCTTTATTCTATCTGTGGACTGATTTAATCTCTCAGTAGACATCAAAAGTCTTCCCCTTTGATCATTTGATACCTGTCCTAGCAATGAGAATGCGCAATAAATGAAGAGAAACTCTAAAATGTTGACACCTTTCATTTCCCATACATAAGCAGCATAGTATTAAGATACAAGTGGAATTATAAATGTCAAATAATTCAATGTTGAAACTAGAAATATCTATATCATGCAAAGTTTCCCACTCCACATCCCTAAGAAAAAATAGAAAGACTTCAGTCCATTTCTATGTTTTATGAATGTACCGTGCATCACGGGTGTGGAGGCCCGTCCACTGGCCTACATTTGCTTGAAGGTCAATTCATGACTTTTGCAACAAAAAGTCCTTTAGGTTTTAGAACAATAAAAGTTTACCAGTGTTGTAGTATCTTCTTCATGTTCTTACATGTGTATTAGTAACCTAAGCTCAAAACTCCAAAAGAATAATATTGACACCTATTAATATCTGAGGAAGGATGGATAAGAGAGATACCGCCAGCGAATCAGCTCTTCCTGACTCCAACAACTCATCTCGAGCAGTGAGGCTGACATTAGCTGATGAGATTCTTTTAATGTCATTTTTCAAACTGGTCAAATCATTTTTATAGTCCCTTAACTTGACAAGAAGTGTTGCTTTCATACTTGGCTGCAAACTCCTAGCCTCAAGGTCCATTTTCCGAACCTGAAAATATACAAGCAGAAAATATAATACAGTCAAAGTAGGGCAGGAGGAGGAAGAGGGAAGTCCATTTATACCAATGCATCAGCATCGTCTAACCCAGCTTTTATTTCAGAAAGTTTCTGCTTCTTCTGTTCTGCACCACAAAATGGTAAATGGCAAGTCATTTAAAAGATAATTCTGTATGTGTATTGAGAGGGGGTGGGAGGTGGGGGATTTGGGAAGGGGGAGCAGGGGCAATAGAAGATTGAATTCTTAATAAACTAGCTTAAACCTTTTAAACCAAAATCAAATTGGTATAAAAACATTGTCATAAGGAAATGCTCTTCAGCTGGAATTTCAAACATGAGGCTTATGTTTCACAAAACATACTTGCATTTGCAGAAACGAGCCTGATAGGTACCAGATGACTATAGGGAGAAAAGAACTGATTAGCTATAGTATTGTATTAGGCAGGAAAACTGAGAAATCCTAAGGTCCATATTAAGGAAATTACAGAGAAAAGAAAATAGAAGAAAGATATAGGAAAATTAGAGGATGCCTCTCCCTTCCAATCCAACAGTTTCTGTCTATCTTAGACCTTCTACACGCCCATGGTTATACCCCCTACGCACCTCCACACACTCTCATTCACACATTCTATGCACAGCTAGAGCTAGTATCTCCTGAAGATACTGCCACATCAGCTTGGCAGTTATCTCTAGTGGAAATTAAATGTATTCCCCCTTCTACCCTTCCTAACATATACCTTAGTAATTCTAGGCTTCTCATTAATTGGGTCCTCATCACTAGCAAAAAAGAAGTTTTAAGGTCATATAAATATCACACCCAGTTCCAATATGCATGAAATCAAGTTCAAAAGAGGAGCATTTTAAAATTTAAAATTAGTGGTCATAGAATGTACATGTTGCACACTGCCCTGAACTCCAAAGTTTGAGAGCTCAAACAAGAATGTGCATGCACATGATTATAGAAACCAACACCACAAAAAGAAATGAAAGAAAAAGAAGAAGAAAGAACACTTATCACTTATGAAGAACAATTGAAGGTAAAAACTTCAATGCCACAATATATCCTTATGAAGTTAACAAATCAAAATTAGTGTGACTGACTGCGACCGAGTTTTGATTTAGCCACACCTCACTTTCTCTTCCATCTCATTCCACTCACTTTATCTTCTTATCTCTCTTCTTTTCCTATTACATCACTCATCTTATCTTTCATTTATCTCTCTTCGCTTCCTATCTTCACTCAGAGCAAGTGTTTTCCAAGTGTGAATGAAACTTTATTCGACAGAGACCCCTCGTAAAAGCACTCACCAACCCAATTTGTGCAACAGCGGTGTGCTCAATATAATCTTAACAAACATTATGTAGAAAACTTTAAAAAACAAAATCCATGATTCATACTAAAGTTTCTCCGGGTAAACGTAAATGTAAAATTCTATCATCTTCAACATGCAAACCAGTAATCATACATCATCATCATCATCATGTCAACCTTATTTTGCACAAAATGATGACAGAGATTGATTGATTCCATTACCTCCATCAAGAGCAGAAGCTGCAGTGCATTGGCGGGTAAGATTGGCGGATAGCTCACAGTATTGACGCTCGTACCCTTCAAATACCTCACTCATGGTTCCCGATTTCAGATTTCTCCAACCCTACATTCCCAATTCCAATTCCAATTCCAATCAATCAGGTACAAAACAATAAACAAGAATCGCAATTACTCACATTTCGATATCAAGAAAAAGAAACTTTCATTGTGGTTGTGTGTGCATGGGGATTGGGGATGAAATGTTGCTGAGAGAGAAAAGCGTACCGGAGAATGATCGGAGGAGAGGTGGTGGTGAACCTGAACGGAGCTCGCACGAACGTTTACGAAGGAATCGAAGAACGACGTATGAAGTGGGCAATATGATCGGACAAGGAAAACAAACAAAATATTTTATAATTTTTGGCTTAAATATTCGTTTGGTTCCTAAAATTATAAAGCGAATCAAACCTGGTCCCTCTAGGCTATGTTTGGATTGATGGAACATAATGGAGCGAAGCAGAATGGAATATAATGGAATGGAATGGAGCAGAGCGGAATGGAATAAAAATTTCATTCCATTGTTTGGATATTTTATGACGGAGCGGAACAAAGTTACCACTCCATTGTTTGGATAATGGACGGAGCGGAATGAGTTATAATTTTTGTTATTCCTATATTACCCTTATTTTAAAATAAAAGACAAACTGAGAAACCAATTGAAAATTGGTAGCCAATATTCAATATCTTATAATCTGGTGTGTCTAACAACTGGAACATGAATGCTCCTATATTCCGATTGAGTATTGAAGACATGAGCATACCAAGTACCAACAAGTTTCAAATTTATTTTTTCAGATAAGCAATGAATTAATACTAATAAAGAGGCACAAGGGGTGTCAACCTTACATAGAGTAATAGAAAAGCAAAAAACATAGAACAGATAGAGAAAATGTACACGAAATGAAACAAGAAACAAAGAGAGGAACAGGGGATAATAACATAAAACAAAAGCAAGGGCCCTTCTAAGTTATCACGAAGTCATGTGGGTTCCTTCAGTCTTCAGAGAAGCAAACACGCGTACCCAATAAGGAGGCCAAACATCAGAGTAATTAGAATTATTTCCCTTCCAAATAGTCAGAATTAAACACAAACCATCATCTTCAAATAAGTTAGAAAATAATCATCCTCAATATCCATCTTCAAATAAGTTTCAAATTTATTATCACTAGCACAATAACGTGAAGTTGCAGAGATTCTGCCCAGAACTATTTCAATTGTTACGTGATGGGAGAAAATTAGGGTCACCAACTAGGAGAAGTTATGTATGGAGGTTACCATGGGTAGAATAGTATTTTCATAATTTAATTAAGTGATGAGTTTTTCTTTCCATTCCTTTCCATCCAATTTGGGGGGGGAGCAAATATGAAGGAAAGTAATGGAGCATGATGGATCTTGGACCACTACTTACCACTCTCTTCCATCATATTTTAAATAAAACAAACAACGGATCACTCCCTCCTCCCCCACCACTCCACTCCACTTCATCCCCCTCCCCCAATCCAAACAAAGCCGTAAAGTGTAAACATTTTGCATCAAATTGGGTCTCTAATTGTTTTCTAATCTAATTAAGTCTTTTTGCTCAATTTTAACCGATTAACGATCAAGTGGCAACCTAGTCAACTGAGGATGGTTTTTCACATCAATTTTATTCCCTTGAAAGATATTTTAATCAATTTTATTAACCATTCTTTCACCTTCATCTTCTTCCTCTTCCACTTTCTTCCTCTTCCCCATAACTAAAATCCTTAAATCCAGAAATTCAAAAGCCTAAGAAAACTATATGTTCATCATATTCACCTTTGTGACGACCCGACTTATTCCCTTCTCTCTTACATCTTTATTATCAAGTTATTATCATATTATAAGATAAACTATCAATTAGTGAGAACATGCTAAGTATTTTCACACACAACATCACATTACTATTAAACACAAGCATTAGGTATCATACACCACATCATACTTAACATCACAAATAAACACACCAAAAGAAAATAGAATAAACCAGATCCCACAAGTCGGCCACAACGAGCTGATAAAGGGTTCTATCCCTTTATTTATATTACAGGCTACTAGCAACCAGCCATAAGTACTACACATCTCTAGATATATATATATATATATATATATATATATATATATATATATATATGTCACATAAGCTGTTTCTACTAATAGCTACTCAGCTCGTCTATCTTCCTATTGTGAACTTTAGTGCTCCATCTCCACTGCTTCATCATCTATTGCTAAAATATAGAAGAAAAAGAAGCACAACAAGCAACAGAGGGGTGAGAAGCATTCCAACTCAATCCCATCAGGGAATAACTTAACATAAATGAGCAAAACATAAATAACAATTGATCATATCAAAATACCAACGGTAATCAAGCGTAAGAATCATATGACTTTGCTCACTGAGCCAAAGCAAACCTTGTCCACAGAACCAAGACATCGTTCTTGCTCACGGAGCCAAGAAATCCTTGTCCACGGGACCAAGGGAATCCCTTAGGATCATTCTTGCTCACGGAGCCAAGAGAATTCATGTGTGCACATACATCCTTACTCACGGAGCCAAGGAACCAATAATCAATCACACCTCTACTCACGGAGCCAAAGGGTCACATAAGCTCGCCCACGGGGCCAAGGCATATCCATCAACATCACCTTACTCACGGAGCCAAGGCTAATCTATCAACATCACCTTGCTCACAAAGTCAAGGCTAATCCATCAAAACAAATCAGGGTTATGATTCTAAATCACATAAATCATCAAGAGACAAATATCACTTTAATCTTCTTAAACACATAGTCAATCAATGACATAAAGCATACAAGTTAAGAAAAATTCACAACAAACAACAAGCAAGGGACCTAAGGAGGGTCTGATACTCATTTATTCGTATTATTCCCCCATCATGGTTGGTGACCTCTCCCCCCTTACCTTAGGATTCAATGATTACTGCATCCGTCAATCCTCGTGAGTTTCATCTGCATAGAATTACAGTTACGACTCATTTAGTCTATAACTTCATGAAAACATGACTTATTTCTCATTCCTTTTTATTACTTAATCCCTTCGTCTTTCTTAAACTCACAGCCTTATAATGCGTGAGGAAGAGTAAGGATTTTAGTTTATAAACCCTTAATTTGTTTGATTAGGTTAACTTAGTCATTCCTTAATTTCTCTTAACCAACTAATTCTCATATACTTGAGCTATTTCTTCACTTTACCATTAACTTCATATCATTTTACCATTAAGTTTTGTTAGAAATTATTCATTTAATTAGACAAATTAATAACTAAGTATCCAATTAATCAAGATTAACAAAACCTAATAAGATCTGAGTTAGTTTTAAATTAATTAGAACCTGCCCAGTACCATAATTCAGATTAAGACATAGCCTAAATCAAAATCATCCTTGAAATCACTATTTTATGTCATTTTAAGTTCAAAATTCATCATAATCAAATCCACATAATTTTAGCTTGTTCTGTTCTCATTTCTTAGTCCAATTCATACTGATATTAGTATATAAAATCATTCAAACAGAATTTAGAGTCCAAGTAGCAAGGTTCCTTCACGTTTTTGAAGGTTTTGGCCATGGTGGCCATGAAGATGGAACCATGTTACCTTCACTCTGGTTCTGTCCTTCTTCTCCAAACCACTTTATTACTATCCCAGCTGAAATAAAATGTTCACAGCCAGAGTTGAACGGGTCAGAGTGGTTCCAAAAATTGTCAAAACATGTTCATATCTCTCTTTAATTTGAAAATGATATACCCAGAACTGTAAACCATGTTCTTCATGCCCCAAATCATGAAACTAAGCCTAAAAATGAGTTTAGGAACGAAAAAGGGACCTGAAATACGTTTCTGGAATTTTCCAGCGAGCTAGTCACCGGAGAAGATGAATTGTGGCGGCGACGGTCGCCGGAGATAAACTGTGTGCAGAAACGGCTTTGTCTCTTCGAGAGAAAGAGATTGGTGGTTGAAGTGTCGCGTTTGGATGTCGGAAGAGAGAGAAAAACGTGATTAAAGCCTCGGAGTTTTCGGTGAGGTCGCCGGAAAATTCATCAGACGGATGAACACGGCGAAATCTTGCCCAGATTCGGTGTTTCCATGCCCAGAACTTCTCCAAACTTTCAAGATCCACTCATTTCATACACAGAAGCATAATTGGAAGGTTTTTAAGAATAATTAAGGTTGTTTTCGTGAAGAACAAAGAACATGAATGAAAGACTAAGTTATGGACTTTAAGAGAGACATGGGAGTTTCCCTTATTTGTTCTGAAGCTCAGGTCAGGTCAGGGGTGTGGCTTGATCATCAGAGGTGCTGAAGGTTCCAATTTATAGGCTAGAAGGTGAAAGGATTGGATGACAAGTGCCTATGAAGGTTCATGCACAAAGACAAGTGTTAAAATGTGAGGACTATTCTGATAAGCAAGAATAGTTCAAGGACTACTTTGTAATAAGCTAGTTGTTTAGTTTTAAGTCTGTTAAGTTTGTTAGAGTTAGTTCAGGTTGTTAGAACTAATTAGCTGACCTGGCATGCCAGCTGTACTAGTTAGTTACACCAAGCTAGATTAGTTAGAAGTTGATAATCACTATAAATAGTGATTTACATTGTAACTGAAAGTTAAGTTGAATAATCAGAGAATCAATTGAAGTTCTATCTTCTTCTTCCTCATTTTTCCTCTGATAAATCTTAGCTGGTATCAGAGCCCTAACCAGGGTTCTGCCATCTCAAGCTTCCGCTACAATGGTGCGTCAAGCATCGAACAACAACAACAATGGCGTTCAGCAAATGCATGGTGTTCAGCAACCGCATGTGGTGTTGGAGCCAGCACAGAATCCGATTTCACCCTATTACATTCATTCTGGAGAAAACCCCTCTGCAACAATGGTGTCACCACCTCTGAATGGCAGAAAATACAACGCTTGGGCACGATCGATGAAGCGGGCACTAGTTGCAAAGAACAAGTTCAAATTCATCAATGGCGAGATTCCAGTAGCAGTACCTGGAGATGCAAACTATGAAGCCTGGGATCGATGCAACAGCTTAATCCACTCTTGGATCCTCAACTCGGTAACATCTTCCATTGCTAATAGCATAGTTTTCGTAGAGAATGCTTGTGATGCATGGAGAGATTTGAGAGATAGGTTTTCTCAGGGTGATTTGGTTAGAATTGCTGAGTTACAAAATGAAATTGGTAATCTGAAGCAAAATACTCTGTCAGTGAATGATTACTACACAGAAATTAAGGCTCTTTGGGAAGAATTGGAGCAATATCGCCCAATTCCACAATGCAGGTGTGTTGTACCTTGTCGTTGTGAGGCTATAGAGCATGTTAAGATGTTCAGGGAACAAGATAATGCAATACGATTTCTTTTAGGGTTGAATGAAACTTTCAGTGTTGTGAAGTCACAAATTCTGATGTCAAATCCTTTACCTCCAATTGCAAAGGTTGTTTCACTAGCTATGCAACATGAGAGGCAATCAGAAACTGGAGAAAATGAAGAATCCAAGTCTCTGGTTAATATGGCAGAAGGAAAGAAGACATATGGAAAGGGAAAAGCCGCTGGTTCTAGTTCTTCAGGTTCTGGCTACAAGAGTACTGGAAAATATTGTACACACTGCAAGAAACCTGGCCATACGGTGGATGTTTGTTACCGGATCTATGGTTATCCCACCACTTCTAAGTCCAAACCTGCTTCTAACAATGTTAGTCATGTTAATAACATTGCACGGGGTTATGATTCAGAGGATGATCAAGAAGAGAGCTCAAAGTCACAAAGAGGGAATGAGGATTTGTTCACAGCAGATCAATACAAGACAATTATGGCCATGATTCAGCAGGTTACTGCAACTTCAGCTTCACAGAAGCACACTGAGTCAGGAAAAGCTTTTGCAAATCTTGTTACCAAATCAGCAGTTTGTGGAGCAAATACTGCAGGAAATGGTAAGCATTCAGTCTTATCCTATTCTAGCCAATATGATAGTAGGGATTGGATAATAGATTCTGGAGCAAGTGACCATATATGTTTTAATAAGCTGTGTTTTGATACACTTAACAGAATAAAACCTGTTAGTGTTAGGTTGCCTAATGGAATTTCTATTCAGACTTGTTATGCTGGGGTTGTGAGTATAACAAAGCAGATTTTGTTAACACATGTGCTTTATGTGCCAGAATTCACTTACAACTTGATTTCTGTTCATAAACTTGCTAAAAGAAATCGTTGTGAAGTTGTTTTTGGTGAATTCACTTGTTTTGTTCAGGAGAAGCACACCAAGAAGAGGATTGGTTTGGGTAGCTTGAAGGAGGATGATTTGTATCACTTAGTAGTTACTAGTCCTTCTAGTACCTGTTTTGCAATTCCAAATGTAGTAGAAAGAATAAGTGATTCTGATCAGTTGATTCCACCTGGTGCATTGTGGCACTTCAGGTTAGGACATTTATCACAGGATAGGATATTAGCCTTAAATGCTTTGTATCCTTCTATTGATGTAAGCAAGCATTTAGTTTGTGATATTTGCCATATGGCTAAACTGAAAAGAAAAATGTTTTCAGATAGTTTACATAATGCAAAGTGCAATTTTGATCTTCTACACATGGATATTTGGGGACCTATCTCGGTTTCCTCAGTTCATAATCATAGGTATTTTCTTACTGTTTTGGATGATCATAGCATATTTGTTTGGGTTATTTTGCTTAAGCACAAGGGTGAAGTTCAGCAGCAGATTAAGAATTTTGTAGCCCTTGTTAAAACTCAGTTCAATCATCATGTTAAAGTCATTCGAAGTGATAATGGCCCTGAGTTTATGTTGCATGATTTTTATTCTGCTCATGGTATTCTGCATCAGAGGAGTTGTGTTAATACCCCTCAGCAGAATGGGAGGGTTGAGAGAAAACATCAGCATATACTTAATATAGCTAGAGCCCTTCTTTTCCAATCACATTTACCTAAGAAAATGTGGGGATATGCTATACTACATGCAGTGTTTCTTATGAACAAAATTCCAAGTAAGGTTTTAGAAAATAAATCACCATATGAAATACTCTTTGGTGGTAAGAAAATTGATTTGCAGGAGCTCAGAGTTTTTGGATCATTGTGTTTTGCTAGTACTTCATCTTCTAGCAGATCAAAGCTAGATTCAAGAGCTAGGAAATGTGTATTTCTGGGGTTCAAACAAGGAGTTAAAGGGTTTGTGTTATTAGACCTGAATTCACATGAGATATTTGTGTCAAGAGATGTGACATTCCATGAACAGATCTTGCCTTATAAGAGTGCAACATCCACAGCCTGGACTTGTTTGGATTTAGAAGTCAAAGATCAAAGCTCTTCTTCTCTCAACATTCCAGAAATTACATCTGCTGGACAAAAGCTCATTTCTGATAATGAGAATTTTTCTAACACAGAATTACCTTGTCATACTCAGTCACAAACAATTATTGAAGAAGAAGAAGATGACACTCTTGTCAGACAGTCAAAGAGACTTGCAAAGAGACCAGCTTATTTACAAGATTTTCAGTGCACTCCTTTACCTACTAGAAGCAGCACAGCACACAGTATCATGAAGCATTATTCTCATGATAAGCTCTCTTCCACACATAAGGCATATGTCCTAAATATAACAGCAGATCAGGAGCCTACTACTTATGCAGAAGCTAGTAAATATCAGCATTGGCAAGATGCTATGAAAGCAGAAATTGCAGCACTTGAGAAGAATGAGACTTGGAAGATTGTGAATTTGCCTCAAGGAGTGAAACCTATAGGAAGCAAGTGGGTTTACAGAATCAAGAGAAATGCAGATGGAACTCTAGCCAGGTATAAAGCAAGATTAGTGCCAAAGGGATATAATCAAGTAGAAGGATTAGATTACTTTGACACTTTTTCTCCTGTTGCAAAGCTTACTACTGTGAGGATGATTTTAGCTTTGGCAGCTACACAGAACTGGCATCTTCATCAATTAGATGTAGATAATGCATTTCTCCATGGTACATTAGATGAGGATGTATATATGAGCATACCAGCTGGAGTATTTCCTGAGAAGACCAATCAAGTCTGTAAATTGCAGAAATCATTGTATGGACTCAAACAAGCCAGTAGAAAATGGTATGAGAAGCTATCTTCACATCTCAAAGGCTTAGGGTATACTCAGACAGCTTCTGATCATTCCTTATTTGTCAAGTTCGAAGACACTCATTTTACAGGTCTGCTGGTTTATGTTGATGATGTTATCTTATTTGGAAATCACTTGGCTGAGTTTCAAGTAGTGAAAGATTCTTTGCATAAGGCTTTTGGTATTAAAGACCTAGGCATTCTTAAGTACTTTCTTGGGCTGGAGGTAGCACATTCTACTCTGGGAATCTTTCTTTGTCAAAGAAAGTACTGTCTTGACCTTTTGCAAGAAACAGGAACTTTGGGCAGCAAACCAGTGTCTACCCCTCTGGATCCAGCATGCAAATTAGTTCTTAATCAAGGAGAACCTTATCCAGATCCTGCTGCATATAGAAGGTTAGTTGGTAGGTTACTCTATCTCACCACTACTAGGCCAGATATCTCTTTTGCCACTCAGCAGCTTAGTCAGTTTATGAGTAACCCTATGACTGATCATTATAAGGCTGCTCTCAGAGTTTTAAAGTTCCTGAAAACATCTCCTGGTCTAGGATTGTTCTTTTCCAGAAACTCATCAATTACCATTCAAGGCTATTCAGATGCAGACTGGGCTGGTTGTTCAGATACTAGAAGGTCCATTTCTGGCTACTGTTTTTTTTTGGGGAATTCTTTGGTTTCTTGGAAGGCAAAGAAACAGACTACAGTTTCTAGATCCTCTAGTGAAGCAGAATATAGAGCCTTAGCTTATGCAACTTGTGAGTTGCAATGGTTACTTTATCTTCTTCAGGATTTACGGATCACTTGCACTAAACCTCCAGTGCTATTCTGTGATAACCAGAGTGCTTTGTACATAGCTGCAAATCCTGTATTCCATGAGAGAACCAAACATCTAGAGATTGATTGTCATGTTGTGAGAGACAAGTTGCAAGCTGGAATATTGAAGCTCTTGCCCATTCCAACAGCTCTTCAAGTAGCAGACATGTTCACAAAGGCTCTACAACCTAGAGTGTTTCAGGGATTCACTGCAAAGCTAGGCATGGTCAACATCTTCCAATCTTCAGCTTGTGGGAGGGTGTTAAAATGTGAGGACTATTCTGATAAGCAAGAATAGTTCAAGGACTACTTTGTAATAAGCTAGTTGTTTAGTTTTAAGTCTGTTAAGTTTGTTAGAGTTAGTTCAGGTTGTTAGAACTAATTAGCTGACCTGGCATGCCAGCTGTACTAGTTAGTTACACCAAGCTAGATTAGTTAGAAGTTGATAATCACTATAAATAGTGATTTACATTGTAACTGAAAGTTAAGTTGAATAATCAGAGAATCAATTGAAGTTCTATCTTCTTCTTCCTCATTTTTCCTCTGAGAAATCTTAGAACAAGTGTGCTTGAACTTGTCCTTCATCATGAAGTCAATTGTCATGCTTCATGCACTAAATCTCACTTAATACTTCTGATTGAAGCTTAATTAACCAAGTCTATGGATTGTCAAGGTGTGTGAATGGGGTTTGAGTTTTCATCACTTTTGTCAAACTATATTATTTTATTTGAATTTTCTTTAATTTTTATTCCTAACAAATTCATAATAAGGCTTTTTAATATTCAAACTTTGATCATGGAAATAATTACTTACTTCATAACATATATTATCTCCCTATTTTAAATTTTAAACACATCTACAACAACATAATACTAATAAGAGCTTATTAAATTAGTGGAGGAAAAATGGGATGTTACAATCTTGTCCTTCCAAAACCTAAAAAATCAAAGGCAAAAAATTTTCATATCACAAACTTTAAGTTGGACCTTTGAGAAAAAATGACTTAATTTGATTAAAAAACAATTTTAGGGATCCAATTTGATGCAAAAATGTTTCAGGGACTTTATTTGATTTTCATTACAATTTTAAGGACCAAAAGGTTATTTAAGCTATTTTAATTTTATTGTGATAAAAAATATTTTTTTAAAATCATTAATGAAAACAAACTCTTTCAAAAATTAATGAAAACAAACAAAATATTTATCAAAAAATAAAATCATTTCGGTCATATTAGATTTTTTTTACAGATCGGTCATATTTGATTTGATAGAATATAATTGAACAAATATTTTGTTTGTTTTCATTATATTTTTGTTTAGAAAAAAAAAGAATATAACAAAGCAAAAATGAATAAAATATAATGGAATGAAACGAATGAGATAAAACAGATTTACCACTCTATGATTTCAATAATATAATAAACAAACTAAATTATATCATTTTTATTTCTATGTGAAGTACTGTTACTTCAAAAGATCTAATATTAAATTTATGGTGCTCACTAGGGTGGACATTTATAATTTGGTCCACCGGTGCACGCCAAGAGTATTTTTAACAATTTAAATTATACCGTCATGGATTCAGATTCATCCCCCTTGTCCCCAAGACTAGTCAAAGGAATTCGTTATTATTCCCCTTTATTCTTTACTCATTCATGTAGCTTAGTCAACTTAGAACACCGTCTAGGTTCAATGTATATATCACTAGGATTTTGAGTTCTTCAACTATATAATGGGGAGACTATGATGTCCCATCCATGTTCAGTTCTCTACATGAATAATGCATCCTACAGTTTTATTCAGAACATAAACCAATGTATTCTCCCCTCCTACTACCCTCTCCGCCCCCACCCATTCCAACTAAACACCAATCTACCTCTGCCATCCGATCTACTCTCCTCCTTCTCTAATTCAACCAGATCTACATAAGAAAATTGTGGGATAAGTTTTGGGTGCAGATTAAGTCAGATCCATTCTTGGTTGATGTCAAAATTACTACTACTACCAGATCTTCATCACCCAACATTCATCCACGCCCCAATTACTGCAGATTAAATATGGAATTTTATTCAAATCTTCAGATCCATTTTTGGTTGAAGTCACAATTACTAGTTCATCTTCAAGTCGGAAGTTTTTCTTTGTTTCAATTTCTTGTTTCAGATCTGTTGATGTTGGGGTCATTCAAATGCAAATCTTCGTCAAGATCATCATAGGGGTTCGCGATTCAAGTTCTCCTTCTCTAATACCTAGGTGTTTGCAATTGTAGGTTTCTTCCAAAACCACACCTTGAGTCTCAACCCAGTTGGGATTTGAAGGGTTGAAGGAGGAAATGGAAGGGCGACTGTTGGAGGAGATTAATTTCGCTCTATGCAGCGTCGACGGTGGGGAAGAAAAAGAGGAGATAGTGTCGTCGCCGCGCCGGAACACTACAACCCACTCTTTCCTCCCTTATCCGTTGTGGTGGCAACACTATCTCTTTTTTTCCTCCCCACCGTTGACGCTGCATATGGAGAGATTAATCTCCTCCATCCCACAATCGCTCTTCCATTTCCTCCTTCAATCCTTCAAATCCCAACTAGGTTGTGACTTAAGGTGTGGTTTAGGAAGAAACCCATAATCGCAAACACCTAGGTAGCAAAGAAGGAGAACTTGAATCGCGATGCACAACCTCTGTGATGATCTTTATGAAGATTTGCATTTGAATGACCCCAACATCAACAGATGTGAAACAAGAAATTGAAACAAAGAAACTTTCGACTTGAAGATGAACTAGTAATTGCGACCTCAACCAAGAATGGATCTAAAGAATTGAATAAAATTCCATATTTAATCTGTGGTAATTGAGGGTGGATGAAGGTTGGGTGATGAAGATCTGTTAGTGGTAGTAATTTTGACATCAACCAAGAATGGGTCTAACTTAATCTGCACCCAAAGCTTATCCCTAAATTTTTTATGTAGATCTGGTTTAATTGGAGAAGGAGGAGAGGAGATTGGATGGCAGAGGTAGACCGGTGGTTAGCTGTAATGGGTGGTGGAGGAGAGCGTAGTAGAAGGGGAGAATACATTGGTTTAAATTGTTAAAAATACTCTTGGGTGCACCGCTGGACTAAAATATAAATGGTCTGCCCTAGTGGTGGGCACTTGAATCTATAATAAAGGCAAATCTAGAAAAATAATTTTATAATTTTAATAATTATTAGTGTAACCATTCGATTCCATCCACCCAAATTGAGGGGTAAGAAAATTAATGGTAAGTAATGGATTGGAATGGATACATACCATCATCGTCCGTTCTATTTCATCCTCGTTCAACAAAATCATACATGGAACATAATGAGACTCATATTGTACTCTCTTTCATTGATCCAATCACAACTTCATTATTTGTTTGATTTTTTTGTTTGCGTTGACACAAACTGGAAAATACACATCCCAACGCATCAATGATGCATTACTCTGAAGCTCTCAAGTGATTTAGATCGATTATGCAATTGACATGGTCAAAGCCGATATGAACCGGTCAAAACCGGATCAAATTGATAAAGATCAATTATGCAGTCGACATAATCAAAATCAGATCGGACCGATAAAGACTCAAATGGTTGAACTGGGCTGTAACTCGAGTTAATGTGATCAAAGGATTTTGAATTTCAACTTTTGGTGGATTTGGAAAATTCAAATTTTGGACAAATTTATTTAAATCATGTTAAAATGAAAAATAAATTACACTAATAATGAGTCAATCGTAGAACCTCTTGGTTTGGGAGCAAGGATAAACACCACTAAGCCACTTTGTTGATTATATACTTTTTGGTCTTGGTCAAAGTATCCACATAGGCCGCAGTCGTGAAACTAATCTTTTTTATCCATAATCAGCGCACTAAGCCGTAAGGAACTCATTAGGTACTTCACTACTTTGAGCTATATTTTTAATACATATCTATATAATAAACTAATATTAAAATTATGATATATATTTAATTATAAGATCTATCTACAAAATAACCCACCAGTTGAACCAATTTATTGACCCATACGTTGACCGAGTTGATTAGTGGTCCAAGTTTTAAAGGAGGGCGAGAGTCCAACTAACTATCAACTATCAACTTCATTTCATTTTTATTTAATGACAGAGAGCGTATATGGTAGTGGGATGTTAAAAAAGCAAATGAAAAGACACATAATTAAGTGAAGTTGTTTAAATGACTACAAAAGATGAGTTAAATCGACTTAATCCCATGTGAACGGATGACATTTAAAATACGTGAGTTAAAAATTTCATATTTATTTATTTATTCTAAATACTATTGATTCACTTGAGATGATGATGATTTAACTCCAATTTTTGGTAGACAACTCTAGTTAAGTACATAACCTTAGCTTATTTTATGAATACATTATTAATAATTCCTGTAAAAAAATTGATTATAAATTTAGTGCACCACTCACAGAGCTAAGAGTCAATCAGACATATGGCAATTGGCAACGCACCACATGATGAATTTTACAATTTTTGGTGAACAAGATCTTGAAAAACTGCACATGGCACATGGCACATGAGCACGTTAATTAAGGAGACAAGCACGTCGAGAGACAAAGAAAGCGCAAAGAAAACAAGAAATGAGATACTGTTGGGTGGGATCAGGATAGGTTAATGGCAAATTAGTTCTTAATTTCATAAGTGGGTTTAATTTTAGTCTCTTTGCTAGAAAATAATTTTTAGCAGCGGTTATTTTCATAATTATTGACTATTTTTTACCGTCACTAAAATCATTTTTTCTGTCGAAGGTCAAACTAGCTTACAAAATGAGGGTTAAATCTATTGTAGCACACTGAGGCACTGTGACCAGTCTTGAAGCACACTTGACACCTAACAGTGCCTCTTCCTCTTCCTCTACCACGATTGTCTCTTCCTCTGTTATCATAAGAACCATCCTGATACTGCTGAGAGCCATAAGATTGTGCAGGTGGAGCACTCACTGGATTATTCACTGCTGTGTTTACTTGCTGCTGTACTGGTGATGCAGGCACTATACTTTGTGCTTGGGAAGATTGTGGAAACATTGCAGTCTGAGTAAGATTCACAGAGAATTCTGGCATAGTCTTCTTTGATTTTGAAACCCTAACTTCTTGAGCCAAGAGCAAGGCTTCAATTTCTTGCAATGACAACAATTGAAATTTTGCACTCATATGAATTAGGTTAACTAAAGATTCATATTCAGTTGGTAATCCTTCAAGAACAGCATCAACTTGCTCTTTAGCACTAACAGGATCACCAATAGCACTAAGGGAATCAGAAATTGCCTTGATTCGTGTAAGATATTCATCAATAGTCTTTGTGCCTAGTGTTGTGTTCCTCAATTCCATGCGTAACAGTTGAGACTTAGCTTGAGTCTGAGAATGATATTGTGAATGCAATTTTTCCCAAAGTTCATAAGAAAACTTACAACCAATCAGTTTTGTGAGTACTGAGGCTGAAATTGTAGACTGGAGCCATGATCGAAGTAGAGCATCTTGCTGCTCCCAAGCTTCATATGCTGGATTCACGATTCCAGCAACACGTTCTGCATCAGTGCAGAATCTTGACGGAATTGAAGGCTCAACCAGAAGCTTATTCAAGCGATGACCAACAATCACAGGCTCAACTTGCTGTTTCCAGAGAAGAAAGTTCGAATCTGACAACTTCTCAGTGATCGCATGAGAGAACGTTGTAGAATTGCGTGGTAACAGTGATGACGTAACATTCAGGGGTTGAACGCACGACGGCGAACGCGGCGGTGACGGCGGCGCTGGGCGTGGCGAGGTAGGTAGTGGATCTCCGGCGCTAGCCATGGAGTCTCCGAGATTTCAAGCTCTTGATACCATAACAGAAACAAAACAGAAAAGAGAGAAGAGAGAGAAAAGAGAGAAGAGAGAGAAAGCTTTCTAACTGAATTTTGTTATTATGATAATTGGTAATTGACACAGTACACAATTGATCTATTTATAACTAAGACTAGCAGCTTACACAATAAGCTACTTCTGCCTAATCCTAATAGTACAATACATCATATATTCCTAACAGAGTGCTATACACTCCATTAAATATGATTTTAACTCATTAGTTTATTAATTGTTTACACTCTAAACTAAATACATATAAAAAATTAGAAATGTAAGACATAATGAGTGATGGGGCAGAAAATGTTAAAATAGAGACGGATGGAAAATAGATAAAATTGAATGAATGATAACTCTGAGGAATACCTATTTTTTTTTTTTTTACAGGAGGAAAAGAGGAATACCTAATTTAATCTAATTAAACTAATATATATTCTATCAAATAATCTAGTATATCTATCTAATCTTCAAATCATCATATACTATAATTTAAAATTAAACTAATAAAGTTGCAAGTCCTGTAAATGGAAATCTCTAAACCTTTTGTCCTTTGTCTAGTTTAACTCTACTTATTTCTGTTATTAAAATTGGTAGTTGGATAATGTCGTAAACAATTTATTTCTTGGTGAATTATGTGGTACTCAGATTTTTTTTGGGTGTGGTACCCAAAGTAATATTTTAAGTTATAATTTTATTGGAAAAATGCGAAATTTTATATTATTGCAATTTTGAAAAGTTCAATAATCAACTTAATGAATTAATACCATATAGTAGTTCTTATGTTTGTTTATGTTATGAAATACACAATTTGAAAATTAGTTTTTTTAGTTCAACTTGTAGTTCTAAGAGGTCATAAAAATTCCTTTCATGTGAGGATCTTCTTCCTTCATGCTTCGCCCATATTAAACCTCAAAATCTTCATTTATCCTCTTTCTCTAAGTTTAAATTGTACATTTTCTATTGGTTTATGACATTTCAGGTACCACGCCTTGATCTGGCTTAAGGTACCACAACAAACACCTTATTTCTTACTCATAATTTTTTTTTTCTACATTTACTATTTGATTATAACAAATAACTCAAAATATTATTTTGTATCATAAATATTTCAAACTTTTATAATGACGATATTCTAAAATGATTATAACAACTTGATAAAATTTCAAAATCATTAATCTTAATTTTTATTATTATAGAAACTTAATAAACATGGTCACTGAAATCAGGCATTTGTTGGGGGTTCGAATCCCAACTCTTGCGAATTGAGAAAACTCATTGGTCAGCCCCTTACCGCTTAGTGCGCTGACCGTGGGGCGAGGGATTAGTCTCACAGTTGGCAACACCATCAGCTCTCTCCCTAACGACCCTTCATCCTGTGCGCCTTCCACTACACCACCACATGGCAACACTTGCAAATTTTCCTTGGCAACACTAACCTTAGGTTTTTTTGGTCGCCATAGGGGTCGTCGAGGAGCATCCATGAGAACCCGCTTTACCTCTTTCTGTTTCTTGGGATGACCACGAGGCCTCGGCGGGGAAGGCTCTGAAAAAGAGGATATTCAACCAACCCCGACTTCTGCATCTGCCACAGCTTCGCCAACCTCCACCTCTGCAGCAACCTCAACCCCATGCTTCTCTTCATCCCAGCAGCACATGCCTGATGAAAGCATTAAGTCTCCTTGATCCCCACCCGTTGATGACCCACTAGCAGAATCAAAATCCTCTACAGCTTGCAAACACATCCCCTTCTCAGACCCAATAGAAAACAGATCAGCAGAGAGTCTAATAAAAGAAGAAGAAGCAGAGGCAGACTTTGACACAGCGAAAGACCCATTTAAAACTGGCAGTGGCAGAGTCACTCCAATCTCCCCAAAACGCGTTATGATTGAAATCCCCTCACTAGGAGAGATAAGCACAGTTTAAAATTTCCATTAAGAACCATCGTAAAAGCCATCTCCTCTCCTAAAAGCAGCCGAAAATAAAGAGTATTCAAAGTTGAATTCTCAACAAACACTAACAAATTATCTCCTAGCCGCCTCTGCCTCTTAAAAGCTTATTGTTCCACCATTGCTACTCCACCGGCAGAAGAATTTTCACCCTCTTGAACCATATCCTCTTTACACCTTGGAGCAACTTCTGGGAAGAGAAAATCAACCGGGGACCTTGGCTCCAATATCAGACCCTTAACGCCAGACTTCCAGAAATTTATTTCCAGAAACAGAAGTTCATCAGAGAGCCATCAGTTCCCAACACACGACCTTCCAACATCAGAAACGCAATCCTGTTCTGCCTCTAAAAAAACACCTTGGTCGAATCTTTGAAAAATTCCCTACCAGCACCTGACGCCAACTCTGAGGAGCACCTTGACAAACCGTCTTATACGGAGCTTGAGCAAAGACACCTTTCGACTTTGCTTTTAATCCCCCAAAACGAGGGAACTTCGTTGTCGTGACCGATAGCGTCACTCCACTCATCTTCAATCCGTCTGAAGCCTTGATGGCAGAAGCAGCATCGACCTCAGAAATGAACCGAATGAAACCGAAGCCACTAAGAATAACGTTTAGGACCAAGAATAAAATTTTCAAAGTTTAGGGACTTCAATAACACATTCACACTAAGTGAAAGATTAAAAGGGAAATTAGTCCTCCTTTTTAGCAGCAAATCTAACCAAGAAGTAGTCATCACTGTGATCCTTCACATCACATTCTTTGGCCCGTAAATAGTGAAGTCTCTGATGCATCCATTTGAATCCAATCTTCGTCACAAGGATTTTCACTAGTAGTGTGTACTTCCAGGGTTTGCACCACTCATCATATTCCTCATGAGAAATAAGGACTGTTGGGTTTGAATTAAAGGGCCCATTATCCACCCCAATCGACTCAAAATCTATATTCCCCACTCTCAGCTCCTATCTTGTGCGAGAATGATGAACCAAGGCCTTCATCAGCGATAAACCTGTCCTTACAAAAGAATTTAGGTGAAGGCTTTGAGTCAGAGCCAGAACTTACTCCGATCAGGCCTGAGACATCTTCGATGTCATCATCCATAGCTACGAAATGTGCATTTCCTTAGTAGTATATAACTGTAAGACCTGGATTTTCAGAACAAGCTAGTTTCCGACTCACGCGTAGAATCAGTGTAAGCGTGACAGGAGTTTGACATTTGAGGAAGATTAATGAAGAAGAAAGTTCAGGAATTGCTTGAGGAATGTTGCGTAGTCGTTTTCGGAGTTAGTACGAGTCGTCTGCACACTTGCCTTAGGGCGAGCGTGTCCAGAATAGGCTATTTCGCTCTTAAAGCAACGTTTTGAGTGAGATTTCGAACTCTCGGAAAATTTAAAGATTCTCTTTATTTTTCCATCGACCAGCGTTTCATTTCGGAACTCTGGACTGTACGCACGATAGGTTTCATTTTTCGGATGTCCGCCGACGCTAATTTCTTTGCTTCGAAACCCTATTTTCGAGCAATGGATGAAGACTTTTTCTATTCGGGACTTCTAACGAAGATTCCGTCCGCGTTGCCAGACTTGTTTCGACATTTCCAATCTTTTTTCTGTTGGAAGTTTTGTCGTTTGAGCATCACAGCAAAAAGTAGTTTTTCGGGGCAGATTAACCGACACCGCTTTTGAGTTTTTCGATATCGTTTTTCCCAAATCTTAGATGTTTGTTTTGAGTTCTGGATTTCTGACGCCAGAATCTCTCTTAGAATTTCTCGGTGATCGTGCTGCAAAAATCGGAATCGCGAAATTTTCATTTTCCCGCGATTTCGCCCGCCTATAAATAGGCGAAAAAGCTAATATCCTCTTCATTTTCACCATTTTGGCCGAGATTGTGGAGAGCTTGGGGGGAGAAGGAGATTTCGCGAAACCTTGACCAATCTTCGTGCAGTTCGTCCCTACTTCTAGGTATCAAGGTAACTAACACGATTCCTGCCTCTGATTGTTGTTTCTGTTGCGTTTCTGAAGTCGTTTCTGTGCTCTAAGTTTTGAGCTTTTTCTAAAATTGTCCGATTTCTCTGATTTCTCGCTTGGGTTATGTTCCTTATGTTTCCCTGAGTCTAAAACCTCTGTCAGTAAACTCTGATTGCGATTCATTTGTCCAGGATCTGAAAAATTGACTCAAAACTCTTTTTGTCTCACATTTCGAAACTTTATTGTCGTAAAGCTAAAATCTGACTTCGTGCCTTTAGGATTTGTTGTCACGGATGTCATGAGGATCGTTGCTGTCAAATTTGTTTTCAGAACTGATAACTTTGAAGTTTTGAGCCTTTATTTTGGACCAAAATGCCCCTGCGTAGTCGTATTTCGACCCGATTGTCCGAAAATTGTTCTGACAGTTTCTTTGTCTTAGTTTTACCCTAAAACTACCTTGTAAACTGATTTGATCGAAGAAAAAGAGCCGAAGCCCTTTTCTCCTTATGGCCGTGGGTTTTCCTAAGGGGAGGGGAGTTTTTCGTTTTCGAAAACTTGTCCTTTCGTACCCGTTTGTCGTATTCTGAAGCTTTGATGCTTTGTCTATCGTTTATGTATTGTATTGCGATCGAACTAATCGATTTTGTTTGAATTCTGCTTTGTTTTTCTCCGAGGTTCAGTTGAAGGAACTTTGGAATATTCAGAGCAACTGTTTGAGGACAACCTTGATTTCGAAGCTGGAACAGCTCGAGGTTAGGGCAACTTACATATATATTAGCTATGACTGCATGATAGGCGTCGATAAATTCGACTTATGTTTTATCTGACGTTGTTTTTGATGATGAGTTGATGTTATGATGCTTTTCCATACTTGTGATGTTGTGCTTTTGTTGGATTGAGCGTTTTGACGCAATTTCGGAGTGGAGATTCATTGATCTGGTGATCTTTGATATTTCGGGTTGGATGAACAACCCTAGGCAAGTTCAAACGAGGGGTTTGAGACTTAGCCACTTGCTGGTATTTGTTGGAATTCTTAGACTTTCCCCGGGAAATGTATTTTGGGTGGTTGATCTTTGAAAACTTAGAATGATAGAGCTTTGAAAAACTAAAGACTTGGGAAACTTAGACTTTGAGAAATAAACTCATAACTTGACTAATTCGAATTGAAACAATTTTTATTAACGTTTAAGCATAGGAGAACTGAAGGGGAAAATATTTACGATAGACGGGGAAAAGTCGACCTTTGCTGAGAGTTATTGGAATTGGGGAAAGCCACTAAGGTGAGCTATGGTGATGATTGAAGTCACCGAGTACTTAGTACTCTTGGGAAGTGTTGTGGAGCCGTGTTGTATTGACCGACACCTAGTGCTCTTGTTGTTTGGGCTGTGTTGTATTGACCGACACTAGACCCTTGTGTTTTCTTGTTGGAGTTGTGTTGTATTGACCGACACTTACTCCGAGTTGTGTTGTATTGACCGACATTAACTCATTGGGTTTGGTTGAGATTGGGTTGTGAGCTAGACACTTTCGTGGTAAGGGCGATTCGTTGTTTGGCTAACCACGTTGCATTCAATCGGGTGAATAACGGGAATGGTTCACCTGTGCATATCATGGTGAATAACGGGAATGGTTCACCTTGCATTAATGATGAATAACGGGAATGGTTCATCATTCGGTGAATAACGGGAATGGTTCACCAAGGATGAATAACGGGAATGGTTCATCCAGGATGGATTTCATCCAGGATGGATAACGGGAATGGTCCATCCATAGTGAAAATGCTTCACTTGTGGCGAACGGGAACGCGTCACAAATCCGGATTCATATTGTGCATTTCACGCATACATTCATGCTGACTGAGACTGTGTGCTGTTTGTTTATTGAAGCAATGTTAGAGCCATAACATGCTAGGATTACTTATATGCTTATATAACAACTTATATATATACCCTGTCACATGTTGTGTGTATATGTACTTATTGCTGTGAGTTGACCCTAGCGCCTTGGCTTTGTCTGTATGTTTGTCTTTGGGCGGTCGGCCTGCTGCCAGATGTCGATGGCCGACTGGTTCTCGACGGTCTCTCCCTCGGGGGGGATCAGATATGAGTTGCTGGATAGGGATGCCCCCACCGCTTGGGTGATCGATGTGGCTGGTCACCGGGCGACGTATAGGGGAAGGGTCATGGAGGACCGGACGGATGAGCGAGGACGCCTGACGAGCGGAGTGCTACGGCGTATGGAGCTGAGTTTTGACTTGCCGCCCTCAGTTCATTGTGGACCAGGCACTGGACATGCACCACCTGCACCACCTCCGACTTCACCTACTGTTGAGGAGGACCCAGAGGAGATCGAGCCTGCTGCTGCTTCTACACCTGTTGTGCCACCTCCGGCTACTGCCATCGCTTCTACCGACGTGGCGTCGTCCTCTAGGCTCGTACAGCCGAGGAGGGAGTCTGTTGTCCCATCTGTCTCACGTCTCTTATCTTTCTCTTCACCGCACGGCTACCGTGTGGACCCCTTGATGAGGGTGGAGGAGGAGGATGTTCTCACAGGAGAGGTGGATGTGGAGACCGGCTCGACTAGGGCGGTGCGCAGGACAGTGAGGAGGGAGGTTATGGATTTGGACACCGAGATGATTACGGTGGATTCCGACTCTGACTCCGAGAGCAGTGGGGAGAGCTACTCGCCGAGCAGCGATGAGGAGGAGGATGATTGGTGAGCTGAGCTGGGAGGGTAGGTTAGGATTAGCGACATTTTTTGTGTAGAGCTCTGATCGTCAGTTTCTTTTTGGGACAGGGTAGGTTCCGATGTGTGGCTTTTTGTGTGGTTCTTTTGAGGAGGATCACAGAGAGTCTGTCGGAGTATAGGGGTCTTCCTTTCAGGCCATTTTTGAGTGCCGACTTTCTCTTGGATAACTGTATTTTGATACTTTTACTCACAGTTCTGGTTTGTATATTTGCCTGCGGGCGTACTACTTTGGAGTCACTGCGGCTTCGCGTGACATGGAGTGCAGCCGAGGCTGTACAGATGTATATATTTGTATATCGGTTAGTTTAGTTGTTGGGTGTTGTCTCTACTTCTTTATCACTTTGATTTAAAGGAAAGAAAAAAAAATTACCTGTTTTCCGCGTAAAGTTTATTTTTGGTTACTAAAGTGACACCTGGAATTCGGGGTGTTACATTGTGGTATCAGAGCTTAGTCGAGTCTTTTGGGAGTCTTTGGGGAATAGGTCTTCTGTGCTAGGTTGTTTGACTCTGCAAAGAGTGAAAATTGATTGTCTGCAGGACGATTTTTCGTTCTAATTGATTGCATGGTTGTTTAACCATATGTTATAGTTTGGTGCTATTCTACGATTAGGACTAATAGTTTTCTTGGGGGTAACAGACGATGGTGAACACGAATCAGCTAGCAGAGATGATGGCCACTATGGCCCAGGCAATGACTAACCAAGCGAATGACAATGCTTTGAGACGTGCTGCGGAGGAAGCGCGTGATCAACACCAGCGTCAGAGGGAGGCGACCCTGGACCAGAATAGAGGGTTGAATGACTTCAGGAGACAGGATCCGCCTAAGTTTTCGGGAGGTACTGACCCGGACAAAGCGGAACTCTGGATAGAGGAGATTGAGAAGATCTTTGGAGTGTTACAGACTGCTGAGGGAGCCAAGGTGGGGCTGGCAACCTATCTGTTGTTGGGAGATGCTGAATACTGGTGGAGAGGCGCCAGAGGAATGATGGAGGCAAATCATGTGGAGGTGAACTGGAATTCGTTTCGAACTGCTTTTCTCGAGAAGTATTTCCCAGACAGTGCTCGTGACGAGCGTGAATCACAGTTTCTGACTCTGAAACAAGGAAGCATGAGCATTCCGGAGTATGCTGCCAAGTTAGAGTCTCTGGCAAAGTACTTTCGGTTTTTCCGTGATCAAGTTGATGAACCCTACATGTGCAAGAGATTTGTGAGGGGATTGAGGCCTGATATTGAAGATTCGGTGAGACCATTGGGGATCATGAGATTCCAGGCATTGGTTGAGAAGGCAACTGAGGTGGAATTGATGAAGAATCGGAGATACAACAGGGCTGGAACAGGAGGACCGGCGAGGTCGACACCACAGAGTTTTCAGGGAAAAGGGAGGTTTCAGGCGAGGAAGCCATATCAACGACCTGCGGGGAGAGGAATTACCCCGGGATCTTACAAGCCGATGGCTGCTGCTACTTCTGGAGGGTCGGGAAGCCGTATCCCAAATCGTGAAGTGACTTGTTTCCGTTGTGGAGGAACGGGACACTATGCAAACAATTGCACGAGGCCACCAAGATGCTACAATTGCAACAAATCTGGGCATCTGGCTACGGAATGCAAGGCACCGAAGGTTGAACCGGCTGTGAATGCTGTTAGTGGGAAGCGCCCAGTGGCTAAGGGAAGAGTGTATACAATGGATGGAGAAGAAGCTGAAGGAGCTGATGGGTTGATCAGAGGGGAATGTGAAATTGACGGTAATCTTCTAACTGTACTCTTTGATTCTGGTGCAACTCATTCATTTGTCTCTAAGGATTGCGTATCAAGACTACATCTGCCTATTACTACTTTGAGTTTTGATCTTATGGTAACTACACCTGCTAGGACTCTAATTGCTAATGCCGCATGCATGCACTGTTCAGTAGTATATAAAGATAGAACTTTTCATGCCAACCTAGTATGTCTACCCCTTAAAAACCTAGATGTAATCCTCGGGATGGATTGGTTATCCCACTACCATTGTCTTTTGGACTGTAGTCGAAAGAAAGTGGTGTTCCCAGACTCGGATCTTTTCGAGTATCTTTCTATTAACCACATTAGTGCATCGTTGAGCGAGGGCACTCAGAAGTACTTTTCATTGCTAAGTCTGGAGGGGAAGAAGGAATCGGATATTCAAGGTATTCCGGTGGTTCGAGATTTTGCGGATGTTTTTCCTGGAGATGTACCTGGACTGCCGCCTGTACGCGATGTGGAGTTTGTGATCGACATTGTACCCGGAACTGGACCGATTTCGATTGCACCTTACCGTATGGCACCTGCGGAGTTAGCGGAGTTGAAATCTCAGTTGGAGGATCTTTCGGCAAAAGGATTCATTCGACCAAGTGTTTCACCGTGGGGAGCGCCAGTGTTGTTAGTTAAGAAGAAAGACGGAAGGTCGAGATTGTGTGTGGACTATCGACAACTGAACAGGGCGACGATCAAGAACAGATACCCGTTGCCGAGGATAGATGATTTGATGGATCAATTACGAGGGGCTGCTGTATTTTCGAAGATAGATTTGAAGTCAGGCTATCATCAGATCAGAGTGAAGACTGAGGATATACCGAAGACTGCATTCAGAACACGCTACGGACACTACGAGTACCTAGTAATGCCGTTTGGAGTGACAAATGCACCTGCTGTTTTCATGGATTACATGAACCGCATCTTTCATGAATTCTTAGATCGGTTTGTGGTGGCGTTTATTGATGATATACTGATATACTCGAAGGATGCAACGGAACATGAAGGACATTTGCGCCAAGTTCTACAAGTGTTGAGAGAAAAGAAGCTGTATGCGAACCCTTCCAAGTGTGAATTCTGGCTGAAGGAAGTTAATTTCTTAGGCCACGTTATCTCAAAGGAAGGCATAGCTGTGGATCCGGCGAAAGTGGAGACTGTTTTGGCTTGGGAGCAACCGAAGACAGTGACGGAGATAAGAAGTTTTGTGGGTTTGGCTGGATACTATAGACGCTTCATTGAGGGATTTGCTAAGATTGTTGGACCTTTGACTCAACTAACGAGGAAGGATCAACCTTTTGCATGGACTGAGGCGTGTGAATCAAGTTTTCAGACTCTGAAGGAACGTTTGACGACGTCACCTGTGCTTATTTTGCCGCAACCAGAAGAACCTTATGAAGTTTATTGTGATGCTTCGTACCAAGGCTTGGGATGTGTGTTGATGCAACATCGAAAAGTGGTGGCTTATGCGTCGAGACAGTTGAAGACGCATGAGAGGAACTATCCGACTCATGATTTGGAGTTAGCTGCCATTGTGTATTCGCTGAAAATCTGGAGACATTACCTCTATGGTTGTACTTTCACGATATTTAGCGATCACAAGAGCCTTAAATACTTGTTTGATCAGAAGGAGTTGAACATGAGGCAACGAAGATGGATGGAGTTCATCAAAGACTATGAGTTTACGTTGCAATATCACCCTGGGAAGGCGAATGTAGTTGCTGATGCTTTGAGCAGAAAGATGCATGTCTCGTCAATGATGGTTAAAGAGCTGGAGCTACTGGAACAATTTCGAGATATGAGTCTAGGTGTGACACCGTCTGAGGGAAAGTTGAAGTTCGGTATGATCAGAATTGCCAGTGGACTGATGGAAGAGATTAGAGAGCAACAACTGCAAGATGAGTTTCTGCTGGAGAAGAGGAACTTAGTGATTCAAGGGAAAGACCCGGAATTCAAGATCGGAACTGACGACATCTTAAGATGCAAGGACAGAGTGTGTGTACCCAATAATCCAGAATTGAGAAGGCTGATCATGGATGAAGGGCACAAGAGCAAATGGAGTATTCATCCGGGAATGACCAAGATGTATCAAGATTTGAAGCTGAATTTCTGGTGGCCAGGAATGAAGAAACAAGTGGCCGAGTATGTAGCTGCATGTTTGACTTGTCAGAAGGCCAAGGTAGAGCATCAAAGACCTGCTGGTATGCTACAGAGTTTAGACGTGCCAGAATGGAAATGGGATAGTATATCCATGGATTTTGTGGTGGCTTTGCCAAGAACACAGAAGAGACACGATTCGATTTGGGTGATTGTGGATCGTTTGACCAAGTCAGCGCATTTTCTACCAGTGAGAACTACCTACAATGTGGAGAAGTTGGCTGAGATCTATGTGGCGGAGATTGTGAGACTACATGGGGTTCCGACAAGTATTGTGTCTGATCGGGATCCAAAGTTTACTTCGCACTTTTGGGGAGCTCTTCATGATGCGTTAGGAACCAAGCTGAGATTGAGTTCGGCGTATCATCCACAAACGGATGGGCAAACAGAGAGAACTATTCAGTCGCTAGAGGATCTACTACGGGCTTGTGTGCTAGATAACAGAGGAAGCTGGGATGATCTTCTGCCATTGATTGAATTCACCTACAACAATAGTTTCCATGCGAGCATTGGGATGGCACCGTATGAAGCTTTGTATGGTCGGAAGTGTAGGACACCTTTGTGTTGGTATCAAGATGGGGAGAGTTTGTTGATTGGGCCAGAAATGCTGCAACAGACGACTGAGAAGGTTAAGCAGATCAGAGAACAGATGAGAGCTTCACAGAGCAGACAGAAGAGCTATGCTGATCAGAGACGTAGAACCCTAGAGTTTGAGGAAGGTGACCATGTGTTTCTACGAGTTACTCAGACTACGGGGGTTGGACGAGCTATTAAGTCAAGGAAGCTTGCGCCAAAGTTTATTGGGCCTTATCAAATCACTCGACGTGTTGGACCAGTTGCATATCAGATTGCACTACCACCATTTCTTTCCAACATTCATGATGTATTTCATGTGTCGCAGTTGAGGAAGTACATTCCAGACCCGACTCATGTGATCGTGCCAGACAACGTTGAACTGAAGGATGATTTGACCTTTGAGGCACCGCCAGTGAGTATTGGGGATAGGAGAGTGAAACAGCTGAGGGGAAAGCAGATTTCGTTGGTAAAAGTGATATGGAACAAGGATACGGGAGATGCTACATGGGAATTGGAAGATAAGATTAAGGAATTGTACCCCGGACTTTTTGCTGAACTCTGAGTTTCGAGGACGAAACTTTCTTTTTGGAGGGGAGTATTGTAAGACCTGGATTTTCAGAACAAGCTAGTTTCCGACTCACGCGTAGAATCAGTGTAAGCGTGACAGGAGTTTGACATTTGAGGAAGATTAATGAAGAAGAAAGTTCAGGAATTGCTTGAGGAATGTTGCGTAGTCGTTTTCGGAGTTAGTACGAGTCGTCTGCACACTTGCCTTAGGGCGAGCGTGTCCAGAATAGGCTATTTCGCTCTTAAAGCAACGTTTTGAGTGAGATTTCGAACTCTCGGAAAATTTAAAGATTCTCTTTATTTTTCCATCGACCAGCGTTTCATTTCGGAACTCTGGACTGTACGCACGATAGGTTTCATTTTTCGGATGTCCGCCGACGCTAATTTCTTTGCTTCGAAACCCTATTTTCGAGCAATGGATGAAGACTTTTTCTATTCGGGACTTCTAACGAAGATTCCGTCCGCGTTGCCAGACTTGTTTCGACATTTCCAATCTTTTTTCTGTTGGAAGTTTTGTCGTTTGAGCATCACAGCAAAAAGTAGTTTTTCGGGGCAGATTAACCGACACCGCTTTTGAGTTTTTCGATATCGTTTTTCCCAAATCTTAGATGTTTGTTTTGAGTTCTGGATTTCTGACGCCAGAATCTCTCTTAGAATTTCTCGGTGATCGTGCTGCAAAAATCGGAATCGCGAAATTTTCATTTTCCCGCGATTTCGCCCGCCTATAAATAGGCGAAAAAGCTAATATCCTCTTCATTTTCACCATTTTGGCCGAGATTGTGGAGAGCTTGGGGGGAGAAGGAGATTTCGCGAAACCTTGACCAATCTTCGTGCAGTTCGTCCCTACTTCTAGGTATCAAGGTAACTAACACGATTCCTGCCTCTGATTGTTGTTTCTGTTGCGTTTCTGAAGTCGTTTCTGTGCTCTAAGTTTTGAGCTTTTTCTAAAATTGTCCGATTTCTCTGATTTCTCGCTTGGGTTATGTTCCTTATGTTTCCCTGAGTCTAAAACCTCTGTCAGTAAACTCTGATTGCGATTCATTTGTCCAGGATCTGAAAAATTGACTCAAAACTCTTTTTGTCTCACATTTCGAAACTTTATTGTCGTAAAGCTAAAATCTGACTTCGTGCCTTTAGGATTTGTTGTCACGGATGTCATGAGGATCGTTGCTGTCAAATTTGTTTTCAGAACTGATAACTTTGAAGTTTTGAGCCTTTATTTTGGACCAAAATGCCCCTGCGTAGTCGTATTTCGACCCGATTGTCCGAAAATTGTTCTGACAGTTTCTTTGTCTTAGTTTTACCCTAAAACTACCTTGTAAACTGATTTGATCGAAGAAAAAGAGCCGAAGCCCTTTTCTCCTTATGGCCGTGGGTTTTCCTAAGGGGAGGGGAGTTTTTCGTTTTCGAAAACTTGTCCTTTCGTACCCGTTTGTCGTATTCTGAAGCTTTGATGCTTTGTCTATCGTTTATGTATTGTATTGCGATCGAACTAATCGATTTTGTTTGAATTCTGCTTTGTTTTTCTCCGAGGTTCAGTTGAAGGAACTTTGGAATATTCAGAGCAACTGTTTGAGGACAACCTTGATTTCGAAGCTGGAACAGCTCGAGGTTAGGGCAACTTACATATATATTAGCTATGACTGCATGATAGGCGTCGATAAATTCGACTTATGTTTTATCTGACGTTGTTTTTGATGATGAGTTGATGTTATGATGCTTTTCCATACTTGTGATGTTGTGCTTTTGTTGGATTGAGCGTTTTGACGCAATTTCGGAGTGGAGATTCATTGATCTGGTGATCTTTGATATTTCGGGTTGGATGAACAACCCTAGGCAAGTTCAAACGAGGGGTTTGAGACTTAGCCACTTGCTGGTATTTGTTGGAATTCTTAGACTTTCCCCGGGAAATGTATTTTGGGTGGTTGATCTTTGAAAACTTAGAATGATAGAGCTTTGAAAAACTAAAGACTTGGGAAACTTAGACTTTGAGAAATAAACTCATAACTTGACTAATTCGAATTGAAACAATTTTTATTAACGTTTAAGCATAGGAGAACTGAAGGGGAAAATATTTACGATAGACGGGGAAAAGTCGACCTTTGCTGAGAGTTATTGGAATTGGGGAAAGCCACTAAGGTGAGCTATGGTGATGATTGAAGTCACCGAGTACTTAGTACTCTTGGGAAGTGTTGTGGAGCCGTGTTGTATTGACCGACACCTAGTGCTCTTGTTGTTTGGGCTGTGTTGTATTGACCGACACTAGACCCTTGTGTTTTCTTGTTGGAGTTGTGTTGTATTGACCGACACTTACTCCGAGTTGTGTTGTATTGACCGACATTAACTCATTGGGTTTGGTTGAGATTGGGTTGTGAGCTAGACACTTTCGTGGTAAGGGCGATTCGTTGTTTGGCTAACCACGTTGCATTCAATCGGGTGAATAACGGGAATGGTTCACCTGTGCATATCATGGTGAATAACGGGAATGGTTCACCTTGCATTAATGATGAATAACGGGAATGGTTCATCATTCGGTGAATAACGGGAATGGTTCACCAAGGATGAATAACGGGAATGGTTCATCCAGGATGGATTTCATCCAGGATGGATAACGGGAATGGTCCATCCATAGTGAAAATGCTTCACTTGTGGCGAACGGGAACGCGTCACAAATCCGGATTCATATTGTGCATTTCACGCATACATTCATGCTGACTGAGACTGTGTGCTGTTTGTTTATTGAAGCAATGTTAGAGCCATAACATGCTAGGATTACTTATATGCTTATATAACAACTTATATATATACCCTGTCACATGTTGTGTGTATATGTACTTATTGCTGTGAGTTGACCCTAGCGCCTTGGCTTTGTCTGTATGTTTGTCTTTGGGCGGTCGGCCTGCTGCCAGATGTCGATGGCCGACTGGTTCTCGACGGTCTCTCCCTCGGGGGGGATCAGATATGAGTTGCTGGATAGGGATGCCCCCACCGCTTGGGTGATCGATGTGGCTGGTCACCGGGCGACGTATAGGGGAAGGGTCATGGAGGACCGGACGGATGAGCGAGGACGCCTGACGAGCGGAGTGCTACGGCGTATGGAGCTGAGTTTTGACTTGCCGCCCTCAGTTCATTGTGGACCAGGCACTGGACATGCACCACCTGCACCACCTCCGACTTCACCTACTGTTGAGGAGGACCCAGAGGAGATCGAGCCTGCTGCTGCTTCTACACCTGTTGTGCCACCTCCGGCTACTGCCATCGCTTCTACCGACGTGGCGTCGTCCTCTAGGCTCGTACAGCCGAGGAGGGAGTCTGTTGTCCCATCTGTCTCACGTCTCTTATCTTTCTCTTCACCGCACGGCTACCGTGTGGACCCCTTGATGAGGGTGGAGGAGGAGGATGTTCTCACAGGAGAGGTGGATGTGGAGACCGGCTCGACTAGGGCGGTGCGCAGGACAGTGAGGAGGGAGGTTATGGATTTGGACACCGAGATGATTACGGTGGATTCCGACTCTGACTCCGAGAGCAGTGGGGAGAGCTACTCGCCGAGCAGCGATGAGGAGGAGGATGATTGGTGAGCTGAGCTGGGAGGGTAGGTTAGGATTAGCGACATTTTTTGTGTAGAGCTCTGATCGTCAGTTTCTTTTTGGGACAGGGTAGGTTCCGATGTGTGGCTTTTTGTGTGGTTCTTTTGAGGAGGATCACAGAGAGTCTGTCGGAGTATAGGGGTCTTCCTTTCAGGCCATTTTTGAGTGCCGACTTTCTCTTGGATAACTGTATTTTGATACTTTTACTCACAGTTCTGGTTTGTATATTTGCCTGCGGGCGTACTACTTTGGAGTCACTGCGGCTTCGCGTGACATGGAGTGCAGCCGAGGCTGTACAGATGTATATATTTGTATATCGGTTAGTTTAGTTGTTGGGTGTTGTCTCTACTTCTTTATCACTTTGATTTAAAGGAAAGAAAAAAAAATTACCTGTTTTCCGCGTAAAGTTTATTTTTGGTTACTAAAGTGACACCTGGAATTCGGGGTGTTACAATAACTTTCGGTTACTTTTGTTTTCTGAGATCCTTTCCTTCGGCCGTGGAGGCTCGAAAGTCCCCTCCTCGCAACGTTGTTAACTATCATGGACAAGTTAGAGTAGGAGATCTCGGATGCGACAGTAAACACCACATAAAGCTGTGTAGGAACAATATCTTAGAGAGAAGGGGGAGTTTCTCTACCTCTATGTCAAAAAAAAGTACTCCTTACGTTCTAAATTATAAGAACCAAATGGAAGGTTCACTTTGGTCCCTTTTATAAGAACCAACTTGAAGTATTTGGTGTATTAATTATTTTTGGACAAAATTGCTCTCATTTGATTGAATTTTCTCTCTCTTTCCACTATGCAAGTCATTAATGATGAGTAAAAATTAAGAAAAATGAGTTGGGTATTTTTGGGAAGTTAATATAAATTTGAATCAAATTTAATGCTACCAACTACTTTAATTATATTTCTTAAAGGGCGTGAAATAGTGATTGTATTTTTATAAAAATGAACATGATTGAGTATTTAAAATTTGTGATTTGACCAAAGTATCCTCACAGCCGACAACCGTGAAACTAATCCCTCACCCCATGGTCAATGCACTAAGCAATAGGGGCTGACCAAAGAGTTTTTTCTATTCGCAAAAGTTTTGATTTGAACCCCCCACCACTAAACTACTTTAAAATTTACCACTAAACTACTTTAAAATTTAAAACAATGTAAGTATCGCACCTGACCAAATAAATAAAACAAAATAAATCCCTTAAAAGTCGGTGTTGGACATATACATGTCTTCCTTTCCCTTAAGCTCCCCTTTGTAAATGCCCTCCACTCCCACACATGTTGTCTCTACGCCTCCATCTCAGAGGCCATCTCTCTCACACTGACTCTCCAATCCTCTTCACCATGAACACCGACAACAACCCCACTTAACCTCCTAGCTACTCTTCTCTCCACCCAATAATCATTCATCCCACATTCATAAATAAATAAAGTCTCACCGGCGAAAATGGGTCAAGAAAACCTCTCAGCTCAAAAAAGAACCAACAACACCACCACCGCCGTGTTACCCACCACGACGGCGAGATCACGCGCACTCTCCGGCCTTCCACGCGGCCGCCAACAGATCACGAAAACCTTCAACAACATCAAAATCACCCTCCTCTGCGGCTTCGTCACCATCCTCGTCCTCCGCGGCACCATCGGCGTCAACCTCGGCTCCTCCGCCGCCGACGCCGTCAACCAGAACATCATCGAAGAAACCAACCGCATCCTCGCCGAGATCCGATCCGACTCCGACCCTTCCGATCCCGAAACGCTCCTCACCCTCAACGACACCTACGCTCTCGGCCCCAAGATCCACAACTGGGACGATGATCGGAAATCATGGCTCCGTCAAAACCCTGAGTACCCCAACTCCATCAGAGGGAAGCCACGCATCTTGCTCCTCACCGGTTCTCCGCCCAAACCCTGTGATAATCCGATCGGTGACCATTATCTTCTCAAATCGATTAAGAACAAAATCGATTACTGCAGATTGCACGGAATCGAAATCGTTTACAATATGGCTCATCTGGACATGGAGCTTGCAGGTTATTGGGCGAAATTGCCCATGATTCGGAGGTTGATGCTTTCACACCCTGAGGTGGAGTGGATTTGGTGGATGGACAGTGATGCGTTCTTCACCGATATGGTGTTTGAGATTCCGTTATCCAAGTACAATGATTATAATATGGTGATTCATGGTTACCCTGATTTGATGTTTGAGCAGAAATCATGGATCGCGATTAATACCGGGAGTTTTCTGTTTCGGAATTGCCAGTGGTCGTTGGATTTGCTCGATGATTGGGCGCCGATGGGGCCGAAAGGACCGATCCGTGAGGAGGCAGGGAAGATCCTCACGGCGAATCTCAAGGGGAGGCCGGCTTTCGAGGCGGATGATCAATCTGCATTGATATATCTCCTGTTGTCGAAGAAAGAAAAATGGATGGATAAGGTTTTCCTGGAGAATTCATACTATTTGCACGGTTATTGGGCCGGGTTGGTCGATCGGTACGAGGAGATGTTGGAGAAGTATCACCCGGGGTTAGGCGACGAGAGGTGGCCGTTCGTGACGCATTTTGTCGGGTGCAAGCCTTGTGGGAGCTACGGGGATTACCCTGTGGAGAGGTGCTTGAGTAGCATGGAGAGGGCTTTCAATTTCGCCGATAATCAGGTGCTGAAGTTGTATGGGTTCCGGCACCGTGGGTTGTTGAGCCCCAAGATCAAGAGGATCAGGAATGAGACAGTTACTCCTCTGGAGTTTGTGGATCAGTTTGATATACGAAGGCAACACGCGGGAAGAAGTAGTAGTGAATCAAGAAGCTAGTGAAGTGGCTTGTTGTGAGTGATGATGGTGATGAAGATACATGTTTGATTGATGATGTTGCAGGGCAATAACTACAACTGGAATTTGATTTGGATACATTTACATACAGTTCATGTGTAATTTTCTTTTACCTTTGTTCTGTTGTCTTGTTAAGTCTGTTGAGAAGGTTATAGGATATAGGATTAAAATTCTTTCATACAAGTTATCTTCTTTAAGCCATGCTTTGAGTTATTGCTAAGCAAGGTTTTATTTGCTGATTGAGGATTCCTTGTGTTTTTCCTCTTATTGGGCATGAATTGCTGATTTGCTGATCTTATTGGGGCACTATTGAAATGTTTATGGTACCAACAGAATGCAAAGGAAACAAAAGAAATGATCTTTCAACTCTCATGTTTAAGTACATGTTTTTGGATATCAGTTTAATGCAACCTGATATTATTACTATTAGAAATCTGGTCAAATTAAAGTTTGGAAGTATAATCCATTTAATGCATGGCATGACATGCAACTTTGACTTGCGGAATGATAGAGCATTGTAATGGAAGGATGAATAGTACGCAACAGCATTTCAGTGTAGCACTATCTCGTTTAATAGATTTCTTCATGTACGCAGAGATAATATCTGGACATCCTCAAGGTTTTTCTTAGTTGCATAATACTGAATCCATGGTTTTCAGAGTTTGCAGATGTTACAGCTCTAATTAAGATGTTGGAATTGAGTGCATCAAACTGAGATGAATAAAGTCTTAAATTCTCTTAAAACATTGATTCCTTTCATTTTTATCTGGGGTTAAATTAGTTTTTTGGTCACTCTAAATACAAGGTCATCGCTCTTTCACCAGATCGCATCTCATACCATGAAGGTCGTTGCTCTCATGCTCCACCAGCACCTCCTCATGTCCCGAGCACCCGATTCTCCCCGTTATCTCTGCCCTGATTTGCCATGGAAAAAGATCATACAAATAAAGAATGGCTTAATCCAGTTTTTGGTCCCCAACCTTTGTCATAAATATGGCTTTAGTCCCTCGTCGGAGTACAGGTGGGGATTGGTCCCCAGATTTTTGCAAAATGATTGGTTTTGGTCCTTCCGGCCGATTGGGTCAACGCCAGAGCTCCGGCAGCTGATGTGGCCCTTGCCACGTCAATTAGTGAGGTCCAGATGGCTTTTTTTTTTCTTTTTCATTTTAAAAAAAACCTAATGAATTTAAAAAAAATAAAATTGAAAAAAATAAAAAATCTTAAACAGAAACCCAATTTTATCTTCATCTTCAACATTTCTCAGATCAAGAAGCCCCACCCCAGATCATTCTCAGATCATTCTTCATCTGCAACTGAAACTCAACCTTCACCCCCACCCCCAAACCGCAACTCCACCCCAACCCCTCACCTGCAACCAAAACCCCAACCCCCCACTCCTCATCTCCACCCTCTGTGGCAGATCAAGAAGCTGATCTTCGAACCTTCGATATGGTGGCTTGGTGATGCAAGCTTTGATCGAAGGAGAGATGAAGGTCGTGGTGGCTTGGTGCGGTGAGGGTTTGTCAAACGCGCACCACCGCCACGTTTGTGCTCTGAAATCGCGCCGCCACCATCATCTTCATGGAGGCCAGCCACCGTAGTGTCCAGATCTGGGTTGGGGCTTTAGGGATGGGGTTTCGATTGGATCTGGGTTGGGGCTTTGAGGATGCCATAGCCATGGTCTTTTGATAGTGAATAAAAGGTTGGATTTGTGGGAATGGGTTGTTAAAAGTTGCGATTTTGAGGAAGAATCAGTGGCTGTTGCTACTGGTCTTGTGGAATTTGATCACATTTACTCTTGGAGACATGCTTACATCTACGCACATCACTGTCTCTTCTTCTTCCTTCCTTCTAAAGTTCTCATCTTTTTTGAGTTTCATTATTTGGGTCTTCATCAATTTGCATAATCGTAGCAGTTTCTGGGATTCTTTTTCATTTTCATTTTTTTTAAAATCATGGGTATTCAGGTTTGGTTCATTAACTTTGAGGCCAAGTGCGTATTGGTAAATCATTTTGTTGTTGTATTGGAAAATCTTCACGTGGTTAGATTTATTCAGTGTAGTCCAACTGCTGTAATTTGCATCCAACTTCTTCAGTGTGCTGAAGCAACACAATTATTATTGAATCAACCTTCTGCATAGAAAAACAATTGCTTTTCTTTTTTATGTTGACCTAATTTCTAAATCAATTTAAAAAATGTATTAGTAAAATATTTATATTTAAAAAAATTAATGTTTTAATTTTTTTAAATGAAAATGAAAAAGAAAATCCAGCGAGGCTCATTAATTGACGTGGCAAGGGCCACATCAGTTGGCGGAGCTCCGGCATTGACCCAATCGGCCGGAAGGACCAAAACCAATCATTTTGCCAAAAATTGGGGATCAATCCCCACCTTTACTCCGGCGAGGGACTAAAGCTATATTTATGACAAAGGTTGGGGACCAAAAACTGGATTAAGCCATAAAGAAACTAAATTGGTAAACATATACTCCAGGAAAACTGGGGTTCAAATCATCTCTTACATTGCAACTTTGAGAGAGATGTTTAGTTACTCATCATATAATGATAAATCACATAAAACTCTATAGCTATCATCATGACAAAGAAAGAAAAGCAAACACTAGTCGTTCTATGTTCTGTCAGAGCACTTTAGCATTCTCCTTTGAATCCTAACTATTGAAGTCGAACCTCAGACAACCTTTGCCTTTGTCTTCGCCTCAAATGCTAAGTGGCTCTTCACTCCTGTGATCCTCTCTAAGTTTGGCCTCAAGGCCCTTTTTAATAGAAAGTATTATAGTTTTTCAGTGATTTTGGATGCACCAACATGCACAGTTGTGGCGAGCATAAGGCCTGAACATACATGGCCTTCAATTCAGCAGACACATGCAAGCTTAGGGGAAGCTATGATCGCGATTGTTTAATTAATTAAATGCGGTTGTGCTCTTGGGGTATCTGCGGTTGTGCCTCTCTTCAGCACATGAATCTAAACAAAAGCTCTATTTCACTTGGTTTTCTTCTCTTCTCCACTTTTTTCACCTGTGACCTACCTATTGCACATTTAACATCCCATATGTGAGTTATGTAAAGGTGATGCAAGCATTAGGCACAAAGTAGTTTGAAAACTATAGTCAAAAATATCCAATTTAGACTCACATCAATTATCAAGAAAAGAGAATGAACCATTTTAATGACAGTAAAGAAAAGCAAGGGTTGTGGTGTTGAGGGGAACCGGTATTTGTGATGGTGTTGGGTTGAGTGTATGTGTTGTTGTTCAGACTTCAGAGTAATAAAGGTAAAGCTTTGAAGTTGTGAACGAGGACAAAGAGATCCCAGACTTTTTGGGAGAACGAGAAACTTGATTAGAGATAGTGGGGGAGAAAATTATAGATTAATGAAATTAAGATTTTTTGTTATTTTGTTTTTTAAGTAATAAGTATTTATTTTTTTGGGTTACAAGGCGAAAGCTAAATAATAAGTTTTTAATTGTTAATTATATACGTGAGTTAAATTCTAAGTGAAAATACACATGTCTATCACGCCAATTTCATTAAAATATGTAGGCACGACCACATAGATGCTCACCAAAACACATGAGCACATTGCTTGAGCTCAACCTCCAACTAGGAGCAAAACCAATCATTTTTCCAATTGTGGGGACAAAATGCAAGTATTAACTGAGGTGCCAATTATTGTAGGTACTATGAGTAAGGTTGATTAAAGTAGTATTGATTTAGGTTTTAGGTTTAATTTCTTTCATACGTCTTGTTGACTGTTTAAAAAGTATGGAAAGATGTTTATTAATGGATCATTTATAAGAAGTACAAAGGCAACGAGCGGCTAGTGCCACATCAAACTCCCTACGAGTTCAGGCTAACCAGCATGCATGTATACAGTATATTGAGAGTCCAAAGGTTGAACCAAGCTCAGGTCATCCCCTGAAAGAAGAAAGACTGTCCTTCTAAAACATTTTTGAGAAAGAAGTGGAACTTATCTGATTTTAAAAAAAGCATAGTTAAGAGAGGAAACTGTCATCTTAAATTTGACATTAAAGGTAAAGGACATATGGAGAAGACCTATGGCCATATAACCTTGAAGTTAAGATTGTCACCATATAATATAAAATCATTTATTTGGCCCTTATCCAACAACTCAACCTTTCGGGATAATTGGTTGCTTGAGATGGTATCGGAGTCTCTATGACTAAGTGGTATAGAATTCGATTCCTGCCTCCTCCAATTCCTAAAAAAATAAATTGAATTTAAGCACATAGTAGGTGAGTCTGTGCACTGTTCATGCTTCAAGCCTAAGTAGTTTTAAATAATGGCTAAAAATAATTATTTTATATTATATTCTGACAAAAATCATAAAACAAAAAAAAGTAATATATAGTAACTTTTAAGGAAACATCTTTGGAGTTCATTCACACCATGATTCCACGTTCCAAACATGCTTTCTAATGTCCTTCTCCGAGGAGAGGGGGGCTTTTTATTAATTTTTGGCGGAGCAAGATCTTTGTCCTAGATGTATTAGCTACTTATTGTTTCTTTTGCATTTGCTCTTAGCTTTTTTTCTCTTCACTTTGTATTGAGTTGAAATACCCCTTATACTTTATTAATATATATATATATATATATATATATATATATATATATATATTGCTTATCTAAAAAAAACGCTCCAAACATGCTAAAAATTCAATCTCGGGGTTTTTCTATTTCTATTTATAAGGCATATTTAAAACTTCTTCATGTCCTTTAAGCATCAAATAACTTTTTGGCCTAATAGCACTTTTGGTCCCCCACGAATGCCTTTTGTGCAAAATGAGTCCCTAAACTTTAAAAATAGCATTTTTGGTCCCCAACGTTATACTCCGTCAATAGTTTTGGTCCCTTTTCCATTTACCGTAAAAAAACTAACAGTTTTGGGGAAAAAATCCATTAAAATAATAAAAAAAATCCAGAAACATGTTTATCATCATGTTCATATATAATCTTCATCTTCAACTTCTATCATCTTCAAACCTAAAAACCCCAAGTTCAAAAACCTGAATTACAAATAGAACTCAGAAATTAAAACTCAAAATACCCACACTTTATCCTCTCCATTAATTAAAACCCAGAATGTTTGTAGATGTGAGGAAACCAGAAAAAAAAATCCAGGCTTGAAGAAGCAGACAAAACCCAAAAACCATAAGCCACCATAACCAAAACTAATTTCTCCCAATCAAACATTGGTGGGTTCCATTGCTCGTGAACTCCACCACCAAAATTCTGACCCATGAATCATTCTCAACCCTTGAATTGTTCTTGAAACCCCACCAAACCCACCAAATTCTTGAATCAATCGTGAACTTTGCTGGTGCAAAGGAAGAAAAAATCCAGCCTCCTTCTTCAACCTTCATCAACCCATAGAGCAAAATGAAAACCTTAAAATCATCAATCTCTCCTCTCCTCCCTACCTCCCTCTTCATTACTGCATACCCATAACCAAAACAGTAAACCCAGAACCGATTTTCTCCATCCTCACCTCGAAGAGTAGAATAGAGAAGAAGAGAAAAACAGAGAACCCAACCACCTCAATCTGGTTTTCTCTCAATATGTGTCCTCTCTCGATTTGGGTTTTCACTTGATTTGGGTTCCCTCACCCCCAAATCTTGAAAAGATTCGACCTTTGCGCATGTGGGTGAATGGGTAAGCCACTGAGCCAGGGTTGTGAAGAAGAAAGGAAGTGAGATTCATACAGAGAGAGGGACAAGGCTCAAGGAAGAAGAGAGAAAGCGAGATTTGTGAGAGATAGCATAGAGGAAGCGAGACTCGTCGAGAGTGGGATAAGGCTCACGAAGAAGAAGAAAGGATGCTGCGAGATTCATTTTGGATTTTTTTTTAAGAATATGATGAAGATGATTGAATGATGTATGTAGAAGATGAAGAAGTTGATGAATTTTCTGAAAAATCCAGAAACCGTTAGTTTTCTAATGGAATAGGGAAAAGGGACCAAAACTGTTAACAGAGTATAACGTTTGGGATCAAGAATGTTATTTTTAAAGTTTAGGGACTCATTTTGCACAAAAGGCATTCGTGGGGGACCAAAAGTGCTTTTAAGCCTAACTTTTTCAAAATCTACCGGCATTCAGTGCTGGCCATATTCAATTATTTAACATTTACCAATAAAATCTTTTAATTTTCCACTAAAAAGAAATTTAGAAAAATTACCATAATTTTCAATAAATTTGATACTTGTAACTGATCTTAACTAATTTTCTTGATCTTTATGAATTAGTTAAAAGTAACTAATAAATAGGAACAAATAAAATACTATAATAGATATTGATTACAATGTTATCCAAACAATCCTAGTATTGTATTTTCCTGTTCTAATTAGACTTTTTTTCACCACAAAATTTCACAACTTGATTTTTTTAGCAAATAATCATATTCTCCCCTATAAGGGCTCTTCGGAACCTAGAATAGAAAGAAAAAAAAAGAAATTATAATAATTTTAAAGTAAGCTAATCCAAACACTCACTAACTATAGCACAGATTACACTTCTAAACCAAAATCTAAGTATATTACCCAGAATCTGCATTCTCAACTGCTCTTACTTCCAGCAAGTGTGCCCTATATTACAATGCTTCTTTTGCCTCATTGTATTACAGTATTCAATTCAGGACCATTAGTCTTCTCCTCGTACCTCGTCCATTGTACCATTTCATGGTACATGGGAAAGAACCACATCTGAATCGTTGAGCATGAGAAGTACGGTATAAGCGTTGAGATCGCCACAAAGAACGTGACAATCCAAAAGGATGGAGATGGAGCCAGAGTTTCAATGAAGACTTTGTAAGCATTTGTAGAAATGCTCGGTGGCAATGCTCCATATGCCAAGAGGAAGAGATGCCAGAAAGCAATGGATCCCCAGATGAAAACATGTTGAATCAAGGTGAAGTACCGTATGGCGAGTGCCATCTGCAAGTTCACAACCCAAACCACGCAAGTGTACATGGTTGCCGCCAACATGTCCTTTCCGGCGGTTCTTCCCTCCTCGTCAAAGGCCTGAATCCCCATTGCTTTTGTGCAGAAGAAGAATATTATTATGGCACTGATGAATCCATTGAGCATCCAGCTGAGTATTCGACGCCAGCTAAAGAGGATATTTTGTACCCCTTCTTGATATAAAATAGGAAACTGCAACCTCAAATAGAAATAGTAAGGAATGAACATCACCAATCAGAGAAAATAAGTAGGTCCTTGCTGCATTCTAATTTCAAACACAACACCAAGGGTGGTTTATCTATGATGTAATACACAAGTTACTATCATGGACTTGGTGCTTTCAAGCAAGACAAAATGCCACAATTAGGTATCAATTAGGTGTAGAGGTTATGTGAGCATTAAATTGTTTTAATCTTGACCATTCATGATTAGATCTAACGGTCATAATTTATTCTTATTTTCTCATATAAGAACACATTTCTCATATGATACATCCACTATATATATATATCATAAACCAGCATACTATCTTAGAATAGGATGATTGAAATTTTCCATTTCTGATTTATTTGTAGTTTGGTACAAGCATGACAACATATTAGATGATGAACAGTTAGCTTACCTTGAGGCAGTACCTGGCAGATACATCCTGGTCAAGGACCCCAAGGGCAATCACGGGAAGTGAAGAAAAGAAAACACTATAGAAAGATAAAAACCAATCATTGTACGCAGGCTGTCCAGAGAATGATGCATAGACCTCATATAAGAATAGAGTGAAGCCAAATGTGATATTCTTGTAGAAAAAGTAGCATATCTGTCAGAAGAATGAACAAGTTAATCCAAACACTGAAGGTTTCAAGATTTATAGAATTTGAGGGCCAGTATGAGAGGCCATACCATTGATGACATCCTTCGGTAACACCAGTGTCCGTGTACAAGAAGTAATCTTTCTAAATATCGGAACTGCGCAATTGCAATATCACTAGACATAACAGCCTAGGGGGGAGAGAGAGCATGAACAAAAAGTTGTAATTAAACTGGTTATGATATGGAAGGGAAAAGCAATTAAAACAAAACAAAACTTGAGTAGTTTGTCAATTTATCTTGTACCTGCATTCCTTCAACACCACTGATTCCAACCCCTACATGTGCTTCTTGAAGCATTCCCACATCGTTAGCTCCATCGCCAATAGCTAACGTTGTCTTACCAGTTCCAGATTTGACCAGTCTAGTAACCTTTATCAGAGAAACCAACAAAAACTAGTTTTAAAAGCTGTGACTAGAACCATTATCAGGATTAACTGAAAAAATGAGGACATGATGTCAAATAGAGGGGAGAAACGCAGAATAGGATGGCTTAAACATACCAGTGCCTTCTGTTTTGGCGATGAGCGACAACAGATAACAGATGCACATCGAGTTGCAAGCTCTAGAAACATGTTCTTCATATTATCTTCAAGAGCATAAGCAAGTGATTTTCCATCAATTATCAAAGCAAATGCCTGCTGAGAGGTCCCTCTTGATTCAGAAAGAAGGATAGCGCCTTCAGATATCTGACGGAGTACACTTTCTCTTGATGCCTTAAACATAAAACAGCATAAAATATCATAATTTTTTATTTTACAGTTTCACTAAGATGCCTACACACCAAGCAAGTCCTTCCAACAGAGAATGATTAACAAGGTTAATCCAGCCATAAAGGTTAAGCAAAATGTTAGAAATATAATATAGAAGTATTCATGTATCTTCAACAGATTAAGCAAGTGATTTTCCATCAATTATCAAAGCAAATGCCTGCTGAGAGGTCCCTCTTGATTCAGAAGGAAGGATAGCGCCTTCAGATATCTGACGGAGTACACTTTCTCTTGATGCCTTAAACATAAAACAGCATAAAATATCATAATTTTTTATTTTACAGTTTCACTAAGATGCCTACACACCAAGCAAGTCCTTCCAACAGAGAATGATTAACAAGGTTAATCCAGCCATAAAGGTTAAGCAAAATGTTAGAAATATAATATAGAAGTATTCATGTATCTTCAACAGATTAAACTTTTGGGACAGTTGGTTCTTGACATGGTATCGGGGCCTCTATATCCCAGTCGCCTAAAGGTTCCCGCCCCTATTTTTCTATGAATTTCAACATAAGGTAAATGAGCCTGTACAATGTCCACACTTCAAGCTCAAAGGGATCATGCATGAGAGAGCATATTGCAAATATAATAAAACTATTCACGTTAATCTTCACCCAACAACTTAAACTTTTGAGATAGTTAATAATGCTAAGCAACAGCATACAAGCATGGATCATGTTTTTTGCATCTTTTGAACAAAAGTGAGTAACACCATATAAATGCAGTTATTAGAATTCTTTAAGTCACTCTAGCAAGCTCCTTTATTCACAAAACCATAAATGGAGGAATCCATGAAAGACAAGTTCAAACTGTCATCATTGTAAAGGAAACTGAACCCTATGTCAGCTCCACTAAACCTTACGGGGATATTTAAATGTTTTAAGAGAATCATTCTGTCAACATCTTCACTGAAACTACATAGAATACTCAATAAGTAAACCACATTATTGTAAAACTAGATTAAAGGCTGAAAATTATTTTACCTTGATAATAGCCATCTTGTCTCCAACCTTCTCTAATGCTCGAATTTCTGGAATCTCCAAATGAATTGTAATGTGTTTCATTCCTTGCCTAAGCAATCTACAAGAATAACTGCATTTGTATACTTGTGTCACACATCTTGAAAAGAAATTCTCAAGCTGAAGCAGTGTAAAAAAGGCATAATCACAATATTATACCCAATATTGATGGCAGTCTCCATTTTATCCCCCGTCAAAACCCATATCTTAATTCTAGCTTTAGCAAGCTTGTCAATACAATCAGGAACCTAGCAAGACAACATTGTCAGGCATAATTTCAAGTCCTGTGGATAAATCTTCACATGTGAAAGTTATTTATTTTTCTAAACTACCCCATTTTGGAGCTTGTCCTCCACAGCAGTGGCACCTAGAAGGATTAGATTCCTCTCGATCTTATCTGATACTTCCTCAATTAGTGTTTCACGATCTATAGTAACTGAGTTTTTTACTTCAGAAAACATATTATCAAACTCTTTGTATTCTTCTTCATCAAGCTCGCGATAGGCCAGTATCAGGGTCCTTAGACCTGCATCAGCATATTCACGCACATGTTCCAAAGTTTTCTCTTCAAACTCCCTTCCATTCAAGGCAAGTCTTTCAAACATGACACTGCATGAAAATGGGACTTAAGTCAATAGGTTAAGGAAGAGAAAACAAGAGACATATGAGAGAGTGTGTTTGAATTTCACAGTGGAGCTGAAATGTTCAGAAAATAATGATTAGGCATTACAATTACCATAATTACCAGAAATACATGATTCAACTTATGCAATGTACCTATGACTACTATTTACATATATACCAAGCTTGTTCATATGTAAATTATTTAACAACCGTGCAAAGACAGTGAAAACAACTGTAAACCATTATGTGTCTTCACCGAACAGCTTAAGCTTTTGGGATAATTGGTTCATGACAGAGGTAAAATAGATATGACAGACTTAGGAGTTGGAGGAGGTCCAAAGAAAAGGACAAGCTCAAAAGGTATGTGCTAACATCATACAACTGTAGAGCTTGAGTAACAATGATAAACCATTGGAGAGGGTGTAACCAAGGAAGACACGTGAGCTTGGGTATCAAACTAATTCCACTAAGAGCATTCATTAGCAGCCACAAAGTCTTCCTTGGTACATGGTCTGCACAATCTTGTTTGGTATGCCAAAGTTTCATATCGGAGGTCAAGGTTTCACAGTTGCTATAAAATAACTTGTTTGTGAAAGATTAAGTAGCATAGTTTGACTTTCAAAAAAAAAAAGTAGCATAGTTTGTAAAAAAGAGAAGCTCAGCCTTCTAAGTGTCTTTGAAAGTAATAGAGGAGCCAAGCATTGGTCGTAGTCGGTAGAGGAAAGGAGACTAAAACATGTGTTGACCAGCTAGATAAATGTTGTACAGAGGAGATGAAAACTCCAGAGGTTGGTTTGAAACCAAGGAGAAAGATCAAGATACAGGAGGGTTGGCAATCTCAATGAGGCTGACAACAACTGGAAGGGGGTTGAATGTATCGCCACGCGCATCAGACATCAAGAAGCATGCTAAAAATGCTAATATAAGATGCATGTATATGTGAACCCATTTCAATGCATAACCACCAGGGTTTAGACCAGACTGGAGTAGCTCTGAGTGTCATTAGCTAGAAATCACGTCAATTGACTGTGGATGGTGGCCAAACAGTGGCGGCAATCATTGGAAAAGTAGGTTTGGGCTACCGGAATGACAAGACAACTGCAACTGAACCAGAAATGAGAAATCAAACACAATTTTAAGCAAAAAAAATGTCATTGATGGATAGTTAGTCCACTGTGTATGAACAAACACACTAGGGTTGCCTCGCATCAAGCTCTAGATACCATGTTGAGGGAAAAGAAAATGTATTAGAATTTGGGAGGCCTAACTCAACCCAAAAGCTAGCTCAAGAGTTGAGGATTGCTCTACCCTTTATAAAGGTTATCTATGCCATATCTCTAGCCAATGTGGGATTTCTAACAAATGAAAGCCATGTTAGGGACTCTGTGTCTCAATTACATAGTACGACTATAATATATAGACTGAAAATAACCATTAAAATTATATTATTTACTTAACTTACACAATGAACATATGCACACTATTAATATACATTCCAACAGGTTAAATGCAGAGGTCAGAACGCCAAAATACTGAAGGCTACATGTTATTTGGTCACAAACCTGTCAGCACCTTTACAAAGAAGCAAAATCCTCCCTTCTTCATCTTTCACTATCACTGACATTCGCTTCCTTGAGCTATTGAATTCTAAAACATTGAGAAGCTTGTATGTCCTGGACAATGAAATTGGTACATGCATATATAATCCATTCAGAATTACTTCAAGAAAGAAAATATGAAAAAACAGTAGCTATAAACAAGAACTAAATGATGAATGATGTGCTTTAATAACTAAGCATATAAGGGCTATAAGGTGAATTCTGTTGGCTATAAGAGGGTCCATAAAAGCCAGAGAGATTTGTTTAAATGGACTGTAACCAAACTAGTGGGCTTGTGATGATAGTTCTATCCCTAAAATACCTAAGTCTAGGTTTACAAAGGTATATACTAGGAAACATAAGGGAAGTAAGCCTTAGAAGGTTACTTCTAATATAGCTGCTTAGCTGTTATGCTGATGTCAGCAATACAATTCTGTTAGACAGCTAGCAATTAGTATAAATAGGGATTGGGTCATTCAGTTGAGGCAGTTATCGAGTTGGTTAGGATTTGGGAGATTCTGGATCTCGAATTCCAGAGGCTAGGGTTTGTGTTGCATTCCAGTTTCCATCGTTGTAATCTCGAGTTCAACCTCAATTCTTGAGTGTTGATACTCTGTTTTCTCAATAATACCAGTAGTTGATTCTTGAGTTCATCATTGTTGGTATCAGAGCTCCATCCAGGAGCTGTGGTACCATTCTATGGTTGCTAGTAGAATGGAGTCTCGTGTTGATGCAATCGAGAGACTCATCGAGTTGATGAGTCGCGACAGAGAAGAGGATCGTCGAATTCGAGAGGAAGAGCGCCGGGAGCGCGCGATTGAGCGCGAAAGAACTGAGGAGCGGTTTCGCGCATTGGAGAAGATTGTGGAGAATCTTGCTGCGAAGAGTGACGGTGAGAAAGGGAGCGAAGAACGCACAGGGAAATTTCATCGCAGAACAGGGGAGGAGAAAACGATCGAAGGAACAGAGAGTGAAGGTGATGTTCAAGGAGATACAGTGAATGAGTTGCGTTCTGAGGTTTCTCACACTGAGCGATGGAGGAAATTGGAGATTCCAGTTTTCCAAGGAGATGAAGATGCCTATAGTTGGATTCAGAAATTGGAAAGGTACTTCAAGCTTAAGGGAGCTACTGAAGAAGAAAAGGTCCAAGCAATTATGGTTGCATTGGATGGAAAAGCACTTAGCTGGTATCAATGGTGGGAAACCAGCAACACTGCCACAACTTGGGACAAGTTCAAGGAAGCACTGCTAGCCAGGTTCCAACTTGCAGCAGCTTCAAATCCTTTTGCAGCAATCTTGGCACTCAAGCAAGAAGGGAGTGTAGAGGAGTTTGTGGAGCAGTTTGAAAGGTTTGCAGGAATGCTGAGAGGAGTGGGTGAAGAAAACTTCATGGACATATTTGTCAATGGCTTAAAGGAGGAGATTTCAGCAGAAATCAAGCTCTATGAACCTGACACACTAGCTGCTATGGTAAGGAAGGCTTTGATGGTGGAAAAGAAGAATATGGCAGTGAGCAAAGCTGGAACCAATGGTTCTGCCAGGTATAATAACTCCTACAAGTCCAATTTTAAACCTTCAACTTATCATAAAACTGTTACAGTTGAATCTGGTGTGAAGAGTGGAGGAAATTCAGTAACACAGGGATCAAATTCCTCTAGTGGAAGTGTTAATGACAAGTCTGTTAATAAAACACCTAGAGGCAACCCATTTAGGAGGCTAACAAGTGAGGAGATGAGGGAAAAGATTAGGAAAGGAGAATGTTTCAGGTGTGAGGAGAAGTTTGGTCAGAATCATGTGTGCAAAAACAAGCAATTTAGAGTCATGTTGCTGGCTGAGGAGGAAGAGGGAGCTGATATGGAGGAATATGAGTTGTTGCTCGAAAATTCAGAAGAAGTGTTGGAGTACAAGCGTCTCTCATTGCTCAGTATACAGGGAATTTCCACAAGAAAGTCCCTCAAGGTGTGGGGAGGGTTGTTGGGAACCAGAATTATAGTTCTTGTAGATTGTGGGGCAACTCATAACTTCATTTCAGGAGCTATGGCTAGGAAATTGGGACTTGTTGTCACAACTACTTCCACATACACTGTAGAGGTTGGGGATGGGCATAAGGTGGAGGGAAAAGGAGTTTGCAAACAGGTAAGAATTCAGATACAAGGCATAGAAGTGGTACAGGACTTCTATCTTTTTGATTTGAAAGGAGTAGATGTGGTTTTGGGGCTGGAATGGCTCGCTGGGTTGGGAGATATTAAGGCCAACTTTGAGAAGCTCACCCTGCAATTCAAGTTAGGAAACCAGAAAGTGAAGTTAAGAGGGGAACCTGAGCTTTTGAAGAAAAAGGTATCCATGAACTCTTTTTTCAAAACAATACAGCAGCAAGGGGAGGGATATATGTTACATTACCAGCTGCTAGAGAAAGAAGAAGCAGTTGCTGAGGAGACACCAGCTGAATTAAAGACATTTTTGCGGCAATTCCCTACTTTGTTTGCCTCTCCTACAGAGTTACCTCCTAATAGAAGGCATGATCATGCCATACACCTGAAGGAGGGGGCTCAAATTCCTAATATCAGGCCTTATAGATATCCCCATTATCAAAAGAATGAGATAGAAAAGCTTGTAGCTGAGATGTTGAATGCAGGCATAATAAGGCCTAGCATTAGTCCTTATTCCAGCCCGGTGATCTTGGTTCGGAAGAAAGATGGAAGCTGGAGATTTTGTGTGGATTACAGGGCATTAAATAAGGTGACAGTGCCTAATAAATTTCCTATTCCTGTGATAGATGAGCTGTTGGATGAGATTGGCCCAGCTAGGGTGTTTTCCAAGATAGACCTGAAATCTGGTTACCACCAAATCATGATGAAGGCTGAGGATGTAGAGAAGACAGCATTTAGGACTCATGAAGGGCATTATGAATTCATAGTAATGCCTTTTGGACTTACTAATGCTCCTTCCACTTTCCAAGCACTAATGAATGAGGTTCTGAGGCCAGTCTTAGGGAAGTATGCTTTGGTCTTCTTTGATGACATATTGGTTTACAGCCTCACTATGGAAGAACATGTTTTTCACCTCACTCAAGTACTACAATTGATGGAGCAGCAAGATCTAAAGATCAATGGAAAGAAAAGTGTGTTTGGCAGGCAACAAATTGAGTATTTGGGCCATATACTCTCTGCTGGAACAGTAGCTGCTGACCCAAAGAAACTTGAGGCAATGTGGATGTGGCCAGTGCCTAAGGATTTGAAGAGTTTAAGAGGCTTCCTAGGACTCACTGGATATTACAGGAGATTTGTAAGGGATTATGGCAAAATTGCCAGGCCATTGACTCAGTTACTCAAGAAAGACAGCTTCTTATGGGGAGCAGAACCACAAAAGGCTTTTGAAGCCTTGAAGCAAGCTCTCACTGAATTACCTTCCCTTGCTGTTCCAGATTTTTCCAAGGTATTTGTCCTGGAAACTGATGCATCTGGAACTGGTTTAGGGGCAGTTTTATCTCAAGAAGGCAAACCTTTGGCTTTTTGGAGTGCAACCTTATCTGATAGGAGTCAGGCCAAGTCAGTTTATGTGAGAGAATTGATGGCTGTGGTGAGAGCTGTTCAGAGATGGAGGCATTATCTCATGGGTAGGCATTTTATAATCAGAACTGATCAAAAGAGTCTTAAGTTCCTTACTGAACAACAAGTGCTGGGGGAGGAACAGTTTAAATGGATTTCCAAACTGGCTGGTTATGATTTTGAGATTCAATACAAGCCTGGGAAGGACAATTCAGCAGCAGATGCAATGTCCAGGAGAAGTTCTTATTGCGCACTATCAGTCATTAAGGTTAATGATCTAGAGGAATGGCAAGCTGAACTCATGCAAGATGATAAATTACAGGCTATTATGCAGGATTTGATTGTGGATCCTGATTCTCATAGGGGATACACCTTGAGAGACCACAGATTGTATTACAAAGGCAAGTTGGTTTTGCCTAAACTCTCTAACAAGATTCCTATCTTGTGCAAGGAATTCCATGCTTCTTTGGTTGGAGGACATTCTGGTTTTTTCAGAACTTATAGGAGGTTGGCTGCAGTGGTTTATTGGGAGGGAATGAAGGGGGACATCAAGGATTTTGTGGCTCAATGTGAAGTTTGTCAGCAGAACAAGGTTGATAACTTGTCTCCTGCAGGATTACTTCAACCCTTGCCTATTCCCACTCAAGTGTGGACTGATGTGTCCATGGACTTCATTGGTGGGCTTCCTAAGTCTAAAGGGAAGGACACTATCTTAGTGGTGGTGGATAGGTTGACAAAGTATGCACATTTTGTTCCTCTCAGTCACCCCTACACAGCTCCTGATGTAGCTGCTGCCTTCTTACAAGAAGTGGTGAGACTTCATGGTTTTCCTAATACTATTGTTTCTGATAGGGATTCAGTTTTCCTGAGTAGCTTCTGGAAAGAATTGTTTCGACTTTCAGGGACTAAACTGAAGTATAGCTCTGCCTATCATCCCCAAACTGATGGCCAGACAGAAGTTGTGAATAGATGCCTTGAAGTTTATCTTAGATGCTTGACTGGCTCTAGACCAAAACAGTGGGTTACTTGCTTACCTTGGGCTGAGTTTTGGTTTAATAGCAACTACAATAGATCTACAAAAATGTCTCCTTTTCAGGCTCTTTATGGGAGGGACCCTCCTTTGCTACTCCATGGCACTACAATTCCTTCTAAGTTGGAGGCTGTGAATGTGTTACAAGCTGACAGGGATGAACTATTAGGGGATTTGAGAGCTAATCTTTTGAAGTCCCAAGACATGATGAGGAAATATGCTAACAAATCAAGGAGGGATGTTGAATATCAAGTGGGGGACTTGGTTTATCTCAAGCTTCAGCCCTATAGAAGAAGATCCCTAGCTAAGAAGCTTAATGAGAAGCTCAGTCCTAGGTTTTATGGCCCTTTTCCTGTGGCTGCTAGGATTGGTACTGTTGCTTATAGATTGGATTTGCCTCCTACCAGTCGCATACATCCAGTTTTCCATGTCTCCTTCCTCAAGAAAGCAATTGGTACTGGTTTCCAAGTTCAGGACTTGCCTCCTGTTTTGACCGAGGACCATGAGCTGCTGGTTGAACCGGAGGAAGTGCTTGCTGTCAGAGAATTAACCCAGGGAGTTGTGGAAGTGCTTATTCAGTGGCAGTCCCTTCCTGCTTGTGAGAATAGCTGGGAATCAGCTGAGAAGATTCATGAAGCTTTTCCCACCTTTCCCCTTGAGGACAAGGTGGTACTTCTGGGGGGGGTATTGATGATAGTTCTATCCCTAAAATACCTAAGTCTAGGTTTACAAAGGTATATACTAGGAAACATAAGGGAAGTAAGCCTTAGAAGGTTACTTCTAATATAGCTGCTTAGCTGTTATGCTGATGTCAGCAATACAATTCTGTTAGACAGCTAGCAATTAGTATAAATAGGGATTGGGTCATTCAGTTGAGGCAGTTATCGAGTTGGTTAGGATTTGGGAGATTCTGGATCTCGAATTCCAGAGGCTAGGGTTTGTGTTGCATTCCAGTTTCCATCGTTGTAATCTCGAGTTCAACCTCAATTCTTGAGTGTTGATACTCTGTTTTCTCAATAATACCAGTAGTTGATTCTTGAGTTCATCAGCTTGATATCCCATTTCAACCTAAAACCTTAAGACTTTAGGTCCAGGGGTACTTTCGCTTTATATGATCCTCACCTTGTCCACACCAATCGAAGGTGAGATTTCTTCACCACACCCAGTCACCCACATTATACTCACTTGAATTCCCAACGATATACCCATCAACAGCATGTTAAAAGCCTTTCCTATCCATGGTCAACGAATCAACGGTCTTTCCCCCAAGCACCAAGCTCATTGTACTGTGAGACTCCATATATCGTTAATGCTTTTGTTCTTAGAATTCAAGTTGATGAATTAATTGTGTTGTTCTAAGCTAAAATATTTTGTACTTTCCGTTTTTATCTCTACATATATTCTGTGATATTATTAGGAATTTTTTTTTTTCTTTGGTTAACCATTTATAAGGTTGATGTATTATAGTTTATCAACTAGAGTCCATGCATGAGGAATTATTATTAAAAATAATATTATGTTTCATTTCTGCTTCTGCACTTGATCTTGCTGTACACTTTGTTTCTTGCTTTTTTTAAGAGATTAAGTTATTGCCAAAGAAGCCAGAGGTCGATCTCCAGACAATAAGAGAAAATACCCAATCTACATCAGAGTTTCCAACTCTTGTATGCCCATTTTCTTATAAAATAGAGCTTTTCACCTTAATACATTTTAAGACCTGAATCATTGCATCCCAATAACTTTCACTGGGAGAGTTAAGAAATCGGCTTACAACATTGACAACAAATAATATGCAGACAAGTGACAGTGAGATAGTTCAATTTCCCAACAAGTTTTCTGTATCACTATGGGTATGAAAGTGGCTCCCCCTAACTTGACATAAATTTGGCATTAGAATCTATAGGAGCTTACCATTCACCAATCCTGCTTTATCCTAAATATCCATTGCATGCTTCCTCCTCTATGAAATTAGAATACTTTGCTTGGATTATGCCACCTCTATTCCTAAGAAATGATGAAATCTACCAAGTATTTTTGTATTGAATTGGTGACAAAGATGTTGCTTTACATGCATAATTTGCTTGGATTATGCCACTTCTCCATCTTTGAACAATGACTCCTTTGACTCATTTATTTGGTCGCCCACCCACATATTCTAATCTCCGTACCTTCGGTTATGAGTGTTGCATCTATCTTCCTCTGCAAGAATGCACTAATTTGACCACACAATCTGGTGGTGAATTTGATTTTCTCAGACACTACACACTAAAAAGGTTTTCAATGCTGCAATCTTAGTCTACGTAATATTTTGGTCTCGAGACATGTCATCTTTCATGAATTTATAACTCACCACGGTCCTATTGCTTCCTCCATTTCTGATTTGCCATTGTTTTTTAACTCTTCTCCAAGACTATCATCATCAAGATCTCTCTTGATCAAAAGACGTATTTGGGCGACAGCAAATCAGCCATCAGAACCTCCTTCGTCCCCTCAAGATCATTCACCAGATACAGATACAGTACATGTTCTATAACCTACTACTCTAGGAAGTAGTGTTTTCGTTCGTAAACCATCAAGTATGGTTTCACCTCTCTCTATGGCAACAATTTTATCATTTGTTCCTATAACTTCTTAAAAACAAGCAATGAATCATGGCTGTTGGCAAAAAGCTATTGAAACTAGCACTAAAATTCTTAGCTGGTTGTGCTCGGAAATGTGGAATTGTATGGACTTGACTACGAGTTTGCACTTATAACCAAGATGACTTTTGTGCATACAATATGCCTTTGCAGCACCACCATCTTGGCCATTACATCAAATGGATGTAAAAAAAAAATCACTACATGGTGACCTCAAGAAGGAAGTTTACACTAATCCTCCTGCAGGTATATGGTCCCACTATCATCTAATGCATTTTGCAAACTGAAACGCTTTATATACGACAAGTAGCAGGAACAATAAGTATGGTTTGACAATGAATGGCTTCTAAAGGTATAGTGGTACTTCTCGATTATATGGATGGAATTTTGGCGCCCGATTTTGATCATGAGGATGTCTCTGTATTTAAGCAATTGCAATTGCTGCTTTCAACTTTCCATATGAAAGAACCTGACCAGCCCATTTACTTCTTGGGGTTAGAAGTAAATTATTAACTTAAAGGCACATTTTAAAATCAGCACTAGTACATTCAAGAACTAATACACTTAGGTGCCTCACCAATCCAACCTCCATCAACTTCATCATAGAAATTCATCTAAAATATTAACAAGATGAAGGTAGCCTTGATGGTCTCACTCTGTATTGCAAGCTGGTTGGTAGTCTTGTCAACCTTACCATCATTAGACCAAACATTTTTTTGCTATCCACAGATTTAGCTAGTTTATGATATCCCCCTGGCATCTCCACCTTTGAGCTGTGCACCGTGTCATTTGATGCCTCCTAGGCACGTCCAAATGCAGTTGATTCTCGCTGACTGGTTTATCACTCCAGCTCCAAGCATACAACCATGTTGATTAGGCTCTATGTCGGAAAACAAGGAAATCTACTATTGGTTAGGGTATGTTTCTGGATAATGCTCCAATCTCATGAAAATGCAAGAAATAATACATGATTTTATCCATGGAAGCAAAGTATTGCAGCCTGTCTATTGCATACTTTGAGATAATTAGCCTGTACTTGTATACTTATGTATCGCATCTGTCAAATAACCACTTATCCCAAAAGCTTAAGCTGTTGGGTAAGGGCCACATTAAAGGTTTTATATTATATTCTAACACGCCCCCTCACGCAAGAGCCCTTTGGGCTTGAAGCGTGGATAAATGCACAGGCCCACCTACCATGTGGTTAATTAAACTCCACTTTTTAATTAGAAAGTGAGGGGAGCAAGGATCGAACTCTAGACCTTTCGGCCATAGAGGCTCTGATACCAAGTCAAATAACCACTTATCCCAAAAGCTTAAGCTGTTGGGTAAGGGCCACGTTAATGGTTTTATATTATATTCTAACAGCATCATTCTTCCACCTGGTAATTATGTATAGTAGATCGGTATTAAGTAAATCTTCAAGGTTCAACCTAAGTGTTTTGTAGTCTCGAAAGTCATCAATTCCCAACAAAATCCATAATCCCAAACACCAGAACAAAATAAATATACAGAAAGGAAAAGAGTGCTTCAACCATAGCTTAACCAAATATCTCACCATGTATATGTTTTAAAGCAATATCAAAATTAGACTCTAATACCAACTGAGGAAGCCAAGACTTAAGGATCCACATATGTAAGCCAAGACTACAAATTCCCCTATGATAAAAGCAGGTCTAAAATAGTAGGTTCAAAATCTAGAAGGAATTAAAAAGTATCAATACCATATCCATATCATTGTGCAGCAATTGATGAGACCAGAAGCAGAATTTAAAAGTTTCTCCTTCCAAATATATTTGTTGAAAACTCTAAATTGTAAAACTGAACTTTATTGATTGAAAAGGTAAAGAGAACAAGAGACACTCTCAGTATTTATAGAGAGATAACAAGCTTGCAGAGCAAGCTAACAGAAAGGAAAGGATTCAGTTATCTCTAACTAATTCTGTTACATAACAGCTAATGACAGCTCATGCTAACTGTAATGACAGCTCATACTAACTAACTGAACAGTAATTAACTAACAGTAACTACATAAAAGAGTAACATATACTCTACTCTAATAATATTAATTGAAACATTAACTACTGGTACTGGCATTACAACACAAGCTACAAAACAATATGATTGAATGTGCATTCCTCAATGAGAATTGATCCCAAAGTTTTGCACATTGGTTAGCAATGAAAAATGCAGCACTCAAACTCTAAGTAATAAACAGACAAAGCTATTCAAAATTAAAAAAGAAACACTAACCTTTCAACTTCATCACCAGAAACTGGATCGAATTCATACATAGACAAACTAGTTTGAGTCCTATTGTAGAATTTAAAACCAATTTCTCTTGCAGCAATAACAAATGCTGCTTCGTCTGGTGATTCTGCTTCATATGAGACATTTCCTGTGTCTTCATCCACTTCTGGTATGGCAGTATGGCAGACTGCCAATAAGCGGAAAAACTTTCGTATAACATCTGTATTAGGCTCATTAACCCAGTTTCCCTTCATTATCCTTTCATCTATGAAGTTAAAACCTTTGATGGATTCTTTTCTATCAGGAGATTCTCTGATTGCATCTGATTCTGATTCTGATTCAAAACTATTAGCATGCTCATGAATAATAGGTGAACGATTACTTCTATCGATGGCTTGCTCAACCTCTGTAGCACCACGGCCATAAGCTACCCCAGCAATAGAACATTTGATGAACTCCATTGAGTTGCAGGTCAGAGTTCCAGTTTTGTCAGAAAGTATAGTGTCAACTTGGCCAAGTTCCTCATTCAAGTTTGAAGTGCGTGCATAAGCTGGTTTGTTTGTTTCTTCATAGTACATATGGATATCTTGATTGATGAAGATGCTTTGGAGGACTTTGACAATTTCAATTGAGAAATACAATGAGATAGGAATGATGAAGTTATATAACATTAAGGCTGTCAAAAAATGAAATATAGCAGCTGCAGCTGCCCTTTTTGGATCAAAGAAAATGGTGGAATCATCTGGTCTTAGATACCATCTTTTCATCAACCCATTGTCCAGGTCATCTTTAGTTGAAATGCCAAAGAGAATAGATCCAATAAATGCAATTAGAAATAAAACACAAAACAAGAAGTAGATAATCTTATCCATCTTCTTCTCAATTTTGCTTCTTTTTGAAGGGGGATCGGTGGAATTTTGAATAACCTTCGTGTCATGACCGGTAAAGATGACTGCTCCAAATATGTACTCTGTATTACGAAGTTTAGAGTCTCTCAGAAGAAGTTGCTGAGGTGAAAGGGCATACTTTTGCCCTTCAAACTCCATGCTCCCGACAAATGAGTACAAATTAGCATTCGGGTCTTCACATTTGACAGTAGCTTTAAAATCACGGAAATTGAAGTCCTCATTTAAGGAAGAAGTTACATCCAATCCTTGTTTTAACTTCAAATTTGTCTCCCCATCCAAGTTCATGGTCTCAACATAGCAGACTGCATCCTCATAACTAGATGAAAGCAGTAGAAGGTCAGCAGGGAAAAATTCATCCTTCTTTACCTTCACTATATCGCCCACCCTCAGATTCTTCCACTCTGTATAATCGAAGATGCCATCACCTTTATGCAATATAATTCTTCTGTTGTTCACCTCAATATCCTGTAGAAGTATATCATTAGCTAAGTTGTATACCCAAAATGAATTGATAGATTGCCAGGAACACCAACCTTTTTCATCCCCCCACCCCCTCTTTTTTTTCTGGTCCCACATGGTGCCAAGTGATTACCACTTTAGCATTTTTCCCTTAATATATACATAGAACTGTTGATCTCTTATTTTAATTCCACATAAATATTTACTTAGACATGAAAAAAAATTCTAACCAAATATACACACAGACCTTAAAGTTTAGGAGATATTGTAGCAGGATTAAGATTATATAGACACCACTTTCGACCTTTATATTTCTGACCATATTGTTATTTGTAGAAAATTATTTAAGATTAAGACTCTTCAAGTCCAGTAAGGAATTGATCTGGAAATCTACGAGGTTATTTTTGCAAATATGAGAATTTGTAAATAAACAGCTTAGTAATGGCACTTAATCCTTTTTCAAACAATTTGTATCAATGATCTAATCTAAACATAAAACTTAGAATCTTACATAAGCTATTCGTCACTGGTCATGAAAATTGTCATTCCATTTCTGTTCACAACTTTAATAAAGCTAGAAGTGAAATTGAATCTTTTACATAAACTGATAGAATGTTTGGGATGAGCTTCTCTTTCATCCTAATCAATTCTGAAATCTAAAAGCTACCTTCTCCGATTTCCAAACATGAATTGAGTTGCAAAGAAAATGAACTTATTAACGTAATAGAAGAATATAAATCAAATTAAAGAAGAGAAGACCAGTCTGATCAAGTTAAAATTAACACACTCATACTCCAGGGAATAAGCTTTATGAAATTACTTGACACAGAGAAAATCACAATGGGATAAAGTGGTAGGCAGAACATTGCACCTGTTTTTTCCGACGCCAATCTTCAATACCCTCTTTCACCATAGTTCCCCCAATGATCAGACACAGAGGAAGGATAGCACTGACAGCTGTATAAGGAGCAAGCTTTGTGAAGGCTAAGATCCCAGCTACCAAGAAAAAGAAATTAGCAACCCTCCTAAACTGCTCAAACAGTGATTTGGGCAAGAAAGTAGCAGCAGTGTACTTTGTGGACCTGACAGAGTTATCTGCATAATACCTAAACCCTTCCTCAGAGCTATCTGGTTCATTGCATAAGACCACCCTGGAATAGCCATATCCCCCAATCTGTGCATGATCTCTCTTGAAGGTTGTTTTACCACATGCAAATGAGTAGATCTTGCTGAAATTAAGCTTCAACTTCCTCCTGCCACTGGCCCCCATCAATCTACTTTGATGAAAATGGTAAAAGTGATAAATCCAAGGGAGAAAGGCCCACTAAGATTAACTAATTGTTCTAACCACTCCCAGGACCAGCCCCAAAAACTAGCACCCAAGTTGCTAACTTTCCCAACTCTCAAAAAGCAATTTCACCATACCAATCATAAGATTTAAAAAAGAGCATAACTTTTAGGTCCTCCACCACCAAATATCATAAAAACTCAGAACCCCATATCACAAATACCACTGAACACAAAGTCACAAATTTATAGCAGAACAACTGAATCCCATAAAAATCCCAACTTCCCACCAGAGGGGGGAAAAGGACAGAGACCCAGTTGTTTAAATTCAATGAATGACAAAAAAACTTCAGAAATTTCCCAAAAAAAACAAAATGGAAAAGTGTACACAAAATCAAAACCCTATCCACAATTAATGCAACGGTTGGGGATGTGAAATCTTCCTTGGAAAATATAGATACCAAGAACCTTGGGATAATGCTGAAACGGGGTCCCAGGAAGAAGAAGAAGAAAGCTTGCAAGTTGGAATTTTGAGCCTGACCCTGAAAGAGACAACATGGGTTGTTGAATCTACTCCCATCAAGAGAGAAGAATACGGTATTCAAAATTGACGGCACAGCAATGGCAGAAGCAACGAAGCACAGATAAGAAGAAGAAGGTAATGTGTTCCAAATAGCGAAAGATTTGTTGTGTTTATTTAGAACAAAGCATCCTCAAATAGCGAAATATCTTGCATGAACTTAGGAACATGCTCTCACATTAGATTCGTATCGTCTGTCACAAATATATCACTTTAAAATTTAGGACATGCTTCTCACTCCTTATATATTTTGATAAGGTTTTTTTTTCATTTGATGTCTATAAATAAAGATATCTAATTTAAAATTGACCTGATCACGTAAGATTTAACAGCATTAACTCCCCTATTGTGTAAAGATTTTTTTTAAGTAATAGGGTAAATAGCAAACTTGGTCCCTGGATGTGTATCTCACATTCACGGTAAATCATCTTCACGATAGTCTCTGAATTTAAAAATGAAGATGACGTTAATAGAAGTGTGGATGACTTTTTTTTTTTAAAGGCAGAGGCTGATGTGACATGTGAATGTTAGGAATGTTTGGGAAATGGTTCAATTTAGTCTCTGCCTTTATATGAAGATGAACCTTAAAATTTGGGGCAAAATACCAAATTCGCAATCCCTAATAGGCGTCGCTTCCTTCATCCCCACCTCTGAATTTCTTTGTCCATCTCTGTCACAATTTGACCCAGAATGAGTGGGAGCTCGAAATCGCTGATTCAACAGAAGAATTGTAGGAATTATAGTGGTTGTTCAAGCTCTGGTGTGAATGGTGGAGTCCCCCACTACAAGTGTGGTGAAGAGGTTGTGGCTAGGGTCTAGAGAACTTATTTGAACCTAGGAAAAACTTTCTATAGTTGTTATTTACCTAAGGTTAGTATGTTTCCAAAGTTTGATCTTGAATATGGATGTGGAAGCTTGAATTTGTGGCTTTGTTGTATTTTTTTGTAGGGTCATGTGGCCAATTGCAATTTCTTTCGGTGAGTTGAAGATGAAAATGAAGTGGTTTCAAATGGCCAGAACCTTAAGAAGAATGATGAAGAAGTGAGGCTATTGAAGGAAGTTTTGTTGAAGAACCTTGCTGCAAGAGGTAGTGATGATGAAGGAGGTTATGCTGAAGAAGAATGAGTTTTTGGTTGAAGAGATTAGGATCATGAAGGGAATTTTGATGAAGAACAATGACACTCATAACAACAAATTCAGTTGATGAAATCTTGTGTCATAGTAATGGAATTTGTTGTGTTGGTTATGGTGGTTTTAAAACTGTTTATGTAGTGAGTGCGAAGCAAGGGAAACGGAGGGAGGAAACCAGTATGAACTATATGTAATGATGTAGGGTCTAAGTGTTAAGTGTATTATTGTTTTGAACTTTATCAATGAATTTCTATTTCATGTTTAAATTATGTGTAAGATCAAGTTTTGAACGTGTAGTACAACTCTATGTTTTGATGATTACAAGTTAACATTTTAGTATGAACAATTATGGTACTCTAACGTGTTTTCTGAGTGTGCTCTTAACAGGCTCTGACCTTAACTTAATCTCACACAAATCAGAAGCACTTTGCTTAAAGAGTGACCCTAACAACGCTTTCGCAATATCTATGTTCAATCTGAACAGTAGAAAAGCTTCAGAAGATCTGAAATCAATCAAGCTCTGATATGGACTCAACTCACTTGAAGTTCTGAAGATCCAGACGTTCTGATAACCCAGACACTCTGAAGGTTCAGATGTTCTAATGGTGTAGAAGACTCTGAAGATCCAGTAGCTGAAAAGTGAAGACTCTGAAGTCCAGAAGCAAACTGGCTCTGAAGACCAAGTACTTCTCCTCTGAGTTTAGAATCAGAAGGTACAACGGTCAGAGGATCCATGCTTCCCTCTGACTCTGATCAACAAGTTTCACAAGTTCCAACACGAAGCATTCCTCTGATCAGAAGTCAAACAAGGTTAAAGGTCAAGTCACTATCCAAAGTACAAAAGCAAATGTACTATCTTGACGACCTAACCTAACATTCTCAGCCACAGCAGAAGCTGGAAATCCCAGATCTGCCCTCCAACGGTAGCATTCTCATGCAATGTTCAAACCCTAATCCTTGGAGTATATATAGAGGCTGAAGACTGAAAGATGCGGTTGGAAGAAACTTACACGCGCAAACTATATTCAAATCTTATAAGCATTCTTTCTTCATTGAATTCATTGTGTTTACTACAAGCTTTTAAGAAGCAATTTCTTTGTAAACAATATTTCTTAAACAGTTGTTTAGGTTACCTTTAGGAGATCAAGGTTGATCGGATCCTAGAGAAGACTAAGAGAGTGAATCTTAGTGTGAGCTAAGTCAGTGTATTGTTAGTCACTTGTAGGTTTCAAGTGCAGTTGTAACGATTCTCTGATTAGTGGATTGCCTTTATTCTAAGAAGGAAGAAATCACCTTCACGGGTGGACTGGACTAGCTTGAGTGATTCATCAAGTGAACCAGGATAAAATCCTTGTGTGCTTTTCTAATCTCTTATCTTAAGCACTTTACTTGTGTCTCAAAAGATTTGTTAAAATCTTAAGGTGGAAGTTTTATTCTGAAAACGCTATTCAAACCCCCCCTTTCTACCGTTTTTCATACCTTCAATTGGTATCAGAGCGCAAGTTCTGATTACCACACCTAACAGTGTTCAATGATCCGGGCCGGTGTGAAAAACAAATGGCTACCACCAGTGAAACGCAAAAAGATGATTACAATGCAAAGCCTCCCATGTTCGATGGTCAAAGGTTCGAATATTGGAAAGACAGAATAGAAAGTTTCTTTCTGGGCTTCGACGCAGATCTCTGGGATATCATTGTGGATGGCTATGAGCGTCCAGTTGATGATGATGGCAAGAAGATCTCCAGATCAGAGATGACTGCTGAGCAAAAGAAGCTTTACTCACAACACCACAAAGCTAGAGCTATTCTTCTTAGTGCTATTTCCTATGAAGAGTACCAGAAGATTACAGATCGTGAGTTTGCCAAGGGCATCTTTGATTCCTTGAAGATGTCTCATGAAGGAAATAAGAAAGTGAAAGAATCAAAGGCGCTGTCCTTGATCCAGAAGTATGAATCCTTCATCATGGAACCTAACGAGTCCATTGAGGATATGTTTTCCAGATTTCAGTTGCTTGTAGCTGGAATAAGACCCCTCAACAAAAGCTACACTACAAAAGATCATGTCATAAGGGTTATCAGAAGTCTTCCTGAAAGCTGGATGCCCTTAGTGACTTAAATAGAGCTTACAAGAGATGTTGAGCATATGAGTCTAGAAGAACTCATCAGTATACTGAAATGTCATGAGCTGAAGCGCTCAGAGATGCAGGATCTGAGGAAGAAATCTATAGCCTTGAAATCCAAATCTGAGAAGTCTAAATCTGAGAAGTCAAAAGCTCTCCAAGCTGAAGCAGAAGAATCTGAAGAAGCATCAGAAGATTCTGATGAAGATGAGCTGACTCTGATCTCCAAAAGGCTGAACCGCATCTAGAAGCACAGGCAGAGCAAGTACATAGGCTCTGGAAAGGGCAAAGGAAAGTCTGAATCCTCATCAGGCCAGAAGAAGTCCTCAATCAAGGAAGTCACATGTTTCGAGTGCAAAGAATCAGGGCACTACAAGAGTGACTGTCCAAAGTTGAAAAAGGACAAGAAGCCAAAGAAGCACTTCAAAACAAAGAAAAGTCTGATGGTGACTTTTGATGAATCAGAATCAGAGGATGTTGAATCTGATGGTGAAGTTCAAGGGCTCATGGCTATTGTCAAAGACAAAGAAGCAGAGTCAAAAGATGCAACTGACTCTAACTCGGCATCAGAAGAAGATCCTAACTCAGACGATGAAAATGAGGTATTCGCTTCTTTCTCAACCTCTGAACTAAAACATGCTTTGTCTTATATTATGGATAAGTATAACTCTTTATTGACTAAGCATAAAAAGTTGAAAAAGGATTTCTCTGCTGCGTCTATGACTCCTTCTGAACATGAGAAAATTATTTCTGAGTTGAAAAATGATAATCATGCTTTAGTGAATTCTAACTCTGTGCTTAAGAACCAGATCGCTAAGTTAGAAGAAGTAGTTGCTTGTGATGCCTCTGATAGTAAAAATGAATCTAAATATGAAAAATCCTTTCAAAGATTCCTAGCTAAAAGCGTAGACAGAAGCTTAATGGCCTCAATGATCTATGGCGTAAACAGAAATGGAATGCATGGCATTGACTATTCTAGACCCAATAGAAATGAGCCTCCTATGCCTAAGGCTAAATCCTTATATGAATGTTTTGTATCCTCTGGTACTATATTGCCTGAACCATTACATGTTAAAGATGCTAACCCCCGTCTCAAAAAGGGAACCTTCTCCATGTCTAAATATCATGCTAAAATTCCTTTACACTATCATGTTGAGAAACCCAAGGTGATCAGAACCTCTGAGGTAACTAACAAGAGAGGACCCAGAAAGTGGGTACCTAAGGATAAGATTATCTATGTTGCAGATATCATTGATATCTCCACTGAAACACCAATCATGGTATCTGGACAGTGGATGCTCGCGTCACATGACGGGAGAAAGGCGTATGTTCCAAGAGCTAAAACTTAAGCCTGGAGGCAAAGTTGGCTTTGGTGGCAACGAGAAGGGTAAAATTGTTGGTACTGGTACTATTTGTGTTGATAGTAGTCCATGCATTGACAATGTTCTATTGGTAGATGGCTTAAGTCATAACTTATTGTCTATAAGTCAATTAGCTGACAAGGGTTATGATGTTATTTTTAATCAAAAGTCCTGCAGGGCTGTAAGTCAGATCGATGGCTCTGTTCTGTTTAACAGCAAGAGGAAGAACAACATTTATAAGATCAGATTATCTGAGTTGGAATCTCAGAATGTGAAGTGTCTTCTTTCTGTTAATGAGGAGCAATGGGTATGGCATAGACGGTTAGGGCATGCCAGTATGAGAAAGATTTCTCAGCTGAGTAAGCTCAACCTTGTCAGGGGCTTACCCACTCCGAAGTTCTCTTCAGATGCTCTTTGTGAAGCATGTCAGAAAGGCAAATTCACAAAAGTCCCTTTCAAGGCAAAGAATGTTGTCTCTACCTCAAGGTCGTTGGAACTTCTGCATATCGACCTGTTTGGACTAGTGAAAATTGAGTCTATAGGTGGCAAGAGATATGGGATGGTCATTGTTGATGACCATAGCCGCTGGACATGGGTAAAATTTCTATCCCGCAAGGATGAGTCTCATTCTGTGTTCTCTACCTTCATAGCCCAAGTGCAAAACGAGAAGGCTTGTAGGATTGTGCGTGTTAGAAGAGTCTGTTTGGAATTGCACATGATTTCTCTTGTCCTAGAACTCCACAACAAAATGGTGTTGTTGAGAGGAAGAACAGAACTCTTCAGGAGATGGCTAGAACCATGCTCCAAGAAACTGGCATGGCTAAGCACTTTTGGGTAGAGGCAGTAAACACAGCATGTTACATTCAGAACAGAATCTCTGTGAGACCAATTCTGAATAAGACTCCTTATGAATTGTGGAAGAAAAGAAAACCCAACATTTCTTATTTTCATCATTTTGGTTGTGTTTGCTATGTTCTAAACACTAAGGATAGATTGCATAAGTTTGATGCTAAGTCTTCTTAATGTCTATTACTTGGTTACTCTGATCGATCTAAAGGTTTCAGATTTTATAATACTGATGCTAAAACAATTGAAGAATCTATTCATGTTAGATTTGACGATAAGCTTGACTCTGATCAGTCAAAGCTAGTTGAGAAGTTTGCAGATTTAAGTATAAATGTTCCTGACAAAGGCAAAGCTCCAGAGGAAGCTGAGCCAGAGGAAGATGAACCAGAAGAAGCTGGTCCCTCTGATTCACAACCTCAGAAGAAGAGCAGAATCACTGCATCTCATCCTAAGGAATTGATTCTAGGTAACAAAGATGAACCAGTCAGAACCAGATCAGCCTTCAGACCCTCTGAAGAGACCTTGCTCAGTCTGAAAGGATTGGTGTCCTTAATTGAACCTAAGTCAATTGATGAAGCTCTTCAAGACAAGGACTGGATTCTGGCTATGGAAGAAGAACTGAATCAATTTTCCAAGAATGATGTTTGGAGCCTAGTGAAGAAACCTCAAAGCGTTCATGTGATTGGAACCAAATGGGTTTTTAGAAACAAGCTGAATGAGAAAGGAGATGTAGTCAGAAACAAGGCAAGGCTAGTTGCTCAAGGCTACAGTCAGCAGGAAGGAATATACTATACTGAAACGTTTGCTCCAGTAGCAAGACTAGAAGCAATCAGACTTCTGATCTCTTTCTCAGTGAATCACAACATAACTCTTCATCATATGGATGTTAAGAGTGCCTTCCTAAATGGTTACATTTCAGAGGAAGTCTATGTTCATCAACCCCCAGGTTTTGAAGATGAGAAGAACCCTGACCATGTTTTCAAATTGAAGAAATCTCTCTATGGTCTAAAGCAAGCTCCCAGAGCATGGTATGAGAGACTCAGCTCATTCCTTCTGGAAAATGAGTTTGTAAGGGGTAAAGTAGATACAACTCTCTTTTGCAAAACTTACAAAGATGATATCTTAATTGTGCAAATTTATGTTGATGATATTATATTTGGATCTGCTAATCCATCTCTATACAAAGAGTTTTCTGAGATGATGCAAGCTGAATTTGAAATTAGCATGATGGGAGAACTCAAATGTTTTCTGGGTATACAAGTTGATCAAACACCAGAAGGAACTTACATCCATCAGAGCAAATACACTAAAGAACTTCTGAAGAAGTTCAACATGACAGAATCTACAATTGCTAAGACTCCAATGCATCCTACATTCATCCTGGAGAAAGAAGATGCAAGTGGTAAAGTTTGTCAGAAGCTCTATCGTGGTATGATAGGATCACTTCTATACTTAACTGCATCTAGGCCAGATACTCTGTTTAGTGTTCATCTATGTGCTCGTTTCCAATCAGATCCAAGGGAAACCCACTTAACTGCTGTTAAGAGGATCCTGAGATATCTGAAAGGTACCACTAACCTTGGCTTGATGTATAAGAAAACATCAGAGTATAAGCTTTCAGGTTACTGTGATGCTGATTATGCTGGAGATAGAACAGAGAGAAAAAACACTTCTGGAAATTGTCAATTTCTGGGAAGTAACTTAGTCTCATGGGCAAGCAAGAGGCAATCAACCATTGCACTATCTACTGCAAAGGCAGAATATATCTCAGCAGCAATTTGCAGCACTCAGATGCTCTGGATGAAACATCAGCTGGAGGATTATCAAATCCTTGAGAGCAACATCCCAATCTATTGTGATAACACTGCTGCAATCTCACTGAGTAAGAATCCTATCTTACACTCGAGGGCAAAATACATTGAGGTAAAGTATCATTTTATTAGAGATTATGTTCAGAAGGGCGTACTACTTCTGAAGTTTGTTGATACTGACCATCAATGGGCAGATATCTTTACAAAGCCCTTAGCAGAGGAAAGATTCAATTTCATTCTGAAAAATCTGAATATGGACTTTTGTCCAGGATGAAGATGGATCAGAACCTCTGACTATGATACTTCTTTATCAGAAGATGTCTAGTTCAGAAGGTAACTCCATCAGAAGTTAAGTACCCATTGGTGCTCACTCTGAAGTTGGGACAGTAAACGTGTGTCAGTAGCTATGATACATCGTTCCTTGTGCCCGTGCTGACAGTCTGTCGTAATGAGTGTTGATGTGCTTCTCTCCATCGTGTGTTATGTGTATTAACTGTTTGTAATGATGTCTTTAATTTTTAACCGTTGATTTTACTTTGCTGTTTAATCAACAACGGTTATTTTCAAAAACCCACTATACACACACGTTCTCCATCACTTACTAATTTACTCTCTCTCTCTTCCGGTTTGCAAAACCCTTAATCCCCACGATCTCTCTCTCTCTTCATTCATCCTCTCTCTTTCTACCCAAACCTTCAACCGCTTCAGAAATGGTGAAATCTAACAGAGGTGAAACTGTTGACGGAAGGAGATTTTCTGTCATGTTAGTAGGTCAAATTACCGGTCAATCGGGCTCTGCAACCCAACGAAATCAACCAGAAGCTCAGGCTACAGGGCAGATGATCCCTCTCGCACAAAGGGGTTGTGCTGTTACGTGTGTCTACTCTCCTGATGAACTCCAGGTTCTTGCTGAATGGAGATTTGATCTAGACAACATTGCTGCAAATGGGTTTGATCTTCGTCCTGAAGTTAAAGCGCAAGGCTGGGAAGAATACTTCAATAGGCTTCGTGGTCCAGTCTACATCAAGTTAGTAAAGGAATTCTGGAAACATGTCGACTGTGATGACAATCAAGTGGTCTCCTACATTGCTGGCAGAAGAATCATCATCACGGAGAAATCAATTGTTGATCTTCTGGGTGAAAATACTGGCACATGCTACAGATTCCAACTGTCGGAATCAAAGGTGAAACCCAAGACCAAAGAAGCTGTTAATCAAGCTCTCTGCACAAACTGGAAGCCAGGCAAGAGTGATTGCAAAGTGGTAGAACTTCATCCTAAGCTGAGGATTTGGCATAAGATTCTTCTGCACTGCATCAATCAAAGGCAAAGAGAAGCTCTCCAGACTACACCAATTTCTGTCAGAAAGTGATGCTCTTCTTCATTTAGGACCGCAAGAAGATCTGCCTTCCTTTCTTCCTGTTCTCTTATCTCAAAGAGTGCATCAAGAAATCCAGAACAACTGCTTCTCCAAAGTCTGCAATCAGATACATTCCTTTTGGAAGATTGCTCTCAGACCTCTTTTTGGAAAGCAAATTGATAGAAGATCTGACTAAGGCAGGCTGCACAGAGGATCTGACGACTATTGTTGGTGATGTCTTCACCTCCACATCCATGAAGAAGATAAGACTGATTAAGACAAAGGTTGCTCCTGATCATGAAGACACCTCTGATGAAGTCAGACAGAGAAGAGTCCCTCTGACCGATTATCCTCTATGGTCCCAAGCTGATGATCCAGTTGCTATCTTGCACTATCTAGCTGACCTGAGGGAACAAGGTTATGAAATAGATGTGGACGAGTTCTTCAGAACCTTGCCCCCAGCTCCAGAATTTGATTCTCCTCCTAAGAAGAAGAAGAAGAGAAGAATAATTATAGAGGAATCCTCTGAAGAGTCTGATCCCTCTGATGGTGTTGATCAGAAGAAGAAGAATGACAAGCTTAAGAGGAAACATGAGGAACCCTCTAAGCCAGATGCTACATCTGATGGTGATGATGATGATGCTCCTCCACCAAAGAAGTCCAAGAAGCAAGTGAGAATAGTGGTGAAGCCAACTCATGTAGAACCAGCTGTTGAGGTAACCAGAACTGAGGCTCCTGCCAGGGTTACTCGGTCTGCAGTGAGATCATCAAGTAAGTCTGCTGTTACATTTATTGATGATGATTTAAGCTCATTTGATGCACTCCCAATTTCTGCACTTCTTAATCGCACTGCTACCCCACTCTCTCCCATTCAAGAGTCTCAACCAGCTGACCAAAACCCCTCTCCAACTACTTCACCTAGATCTTCATTCTTTCAACCCTCTCATGAAGAAGCACCTCTTTGGAATATGCTTCAGACTCCTAGTCCCTCTGAATGCAGCATCTCCTTCATCTCAACCTATACAACCAGCACTTCCTTCACAACCAGAACTTGTCCAACCAGAAAACTCAGTCTCTAACCATTCCTCGGTTAGATCTCCAAACCCTGAGGTTGAAACCTCACCGCCTAACCTTGAGATCAACACTTCAAATGTCCAAACTCTAGATGTTGGTTCTCCTCAAGGTGCTTCTGAAGCAAATAGCAGTAACCACCCCACTTCTCCTGAAACCAATCTCTCCATTGTTCCCTATACATATCTCAAACCAAACTCCCTTCTTGAGTGCATCAGTGTGTTTAATTATGAAGCATCATTAAGGATTCGCAATGTGCAAGGTCACACTGACCTCCATGAGAATCCTGACTCTATTGCTGAAGAATGGGATCATCTGTGTGATTGGATGATTGCTCAAGTTCCTATTATGATGAGTCATCTCACAGCTGAAAGGGATCAGAGGATTGAAGCTGCTAGGCAGCGTTTCAACAGAAGAGTGGCTATGCATGAACAACAAATAAGGGTTGAGTTACTTGAAGCTATTGAGGAAGCAAGAAAGAAGAAAGAACAAGCAAAAGAAGCTGCACGTCTAGAAGCTGAACAAATTGAGAATGCAAAGTTAGAAGCTCTGAAAGAAGATGAGAGACTACAGGCTGAAGCTGATGCTCTCAGAGGTCAAGTTCTTGCACCAGTGCCTTTCACAAGTGTTTCTTCACAGTCCACTCAAGCTCCTCACTCTGCTCAGGATGTTCCATCCACTTCTACTCAGCCAAGTTCTTCCAGACTTGCTATCTTGGAACAACGTCTTAACTCTCATGAGACTCTCTTGTTCAGCATGAATGAAGCAATTCAAGAGCTCCTTCGTCGCACTGCAAAGCCTTAGTTTTTAGGATCTCTCTCGTTTTTCTTCTTTAATTGATATACTTTTAGTTCTTTGTTTTCTTAACTTTAAGATATTTGCTTCTATGTTTTATATCTATTTATTTCCTTATGTGATTGTTTATTTCATGTTTCTTCTTGCATTTATCATAACATATATTTGAAAATTTTTCCTTTATATATAACCATTACATATTACATCATAAATTTACTTTACTCTAGAATGGAGGATCCTTCCTCATTCTCCTACACTCTTGGCGCTGCTCTACCCTTTCCTTCTGCAGACGATCGAGTATGTATTCTATGTTGTCGAGCCTGTTGCTCAGCTCATCCCTCTCCAGACTCTCTTCCATCGTCTCCAGTTTCTTCTCCACTGCTTCTTTCTCTTCCAGCAGATTCAGCTCCAGCTTGCACAACTCCTGAATCTCCTCCACGAAGCAGAGGAACTCCTTCAGATCTTTCTCCAACTCTGGACTAAGATCCTTTTCCAGCAGCATTGTGGTCAGCTCATGTATGGTTCTTGAACCATCTGGATGCCTAACATTCATGAACAAATCTTCATCAAAGGCCTTCTTTCTGAGCTCTTCTAATGCAATCATGTATGATGCCATTTTTTTTTAATTGGAATTAATCTTGTTGTGAAGCTTACTGTGTTCCTAATCGCTTTATATAAGCCTCCTTTTCTCTCCAGAAGTTATTGCTCTTGCAGTTTCTCGAGGATAAGTCCTTGGTAACTGAAGCTTCTCTTTACTCCCGTGGCCGGTGGTAAACGTTCTACATATGCATTAACTCCTTTCATTAATTCGCTAATTTCTTTTTCATCATTAATTATTTCTCCATCTTTTTGAACTTATTCCTTCTTTAAGGGGGAGTACCTTGTACTTCGAGCTAAGTTTTTCACACCCCAAGCTTTTTGCTTATGACAAAAAGGGGGAGTATAACCCAGTTTTTTTTTTTGATGTATATGCTCATTAGTGTGATTTTTGTTCCTTTGGATAAATTTAAGAGTTCCACTTTTATGACCATAGATGTGTTACTGGGCAAATACAAGGAATACATTTCACTTCTTCTAAAGTGATATTGGTTGACTCTGATACCCTACTCGTGACTCTGAATACTTATGCGCTCTGATTATTTCATTTCATCTATGTCATGCGTTTTCACTCTGAACTCCTATATTATTTAGCTTAGAATCTAGATATTACTAACGTTTTCATTAAGTCTTAGATTCAGGGGGAGCTAAGCTCAGAATCAAGCTGTGACTTGGATTCTGAATGAGCAAAATAAACCATTCACATCAGGATAAGTCTAATTCTATTTCTCTAAACTCTGAGTGAATTCAGTTTATTGTTTAAGAATTGTTCATCAAAATACTTGGTTTTGTCATCATCAAAAAGGGGGAGATTGTAAGATCAAGTTTTGATCGTGTAGTACAACTCTATGTTTTGATGATTACAAGTTAACATTTTAGTATGAACAATTATGGTACTCTAACGTGTTTTCTGAGTGTGCTCTTAACAAGCTCTGACCTTAACTTAATCTCACACAAATCAGAAGCACTTTGACCGTAGCAACGCTTTCGCAATATCTATGTTCAATCTGAACAGTAGAAAAGCTTCAGAAGATCTGAAGTCAATCAAGCTCTGATATGGACTCAACTCACTTGAAGTTCTGAAGATCTAGACGTTCTGATAACCCAGACACTCTGAAGGTTCAGATGTTCTGATGGTGTAGAAGACTCTGAAGATCTAGTAGCTGAAAAGTGAAGACTCTGAAGTCCAGAAGCAAACTGGCTCTGAAGACCAAGTACTTCTCCTCTGAGTTCAGAATCAGAAGGTACAACGGTCAGAGGATCCATGCTTCCCTCTGACTCTGATCAACAAGCTTTCCAAGTTCCAACACGAAGCATTCCTCTGATCAGAAGTCAAACAAGGTTAAAGGTCAAGTCACTATCGAAAGTACAAAAGCATATGTACTATCATGACGACCTAACCTAACATTCTCAGCCACAGCAGAAGCTGGAAATCCCAGATCTGCCCTCCAACGGTAGCATTTCCATGCAATGTTCAAACCCTAATCCTTAGAGTATATATAGAGGCTGAAGACTGAAAGATGCGGTTGGAAGAAACTTACACGCGCAAGCTATATTCAAATCTTCTAATTATTCTTTCTTCATTGAATTCATTGTGTTTACTACAAGCTTTTAAGAAGCAATTTCTTTGTAAACAATATTTCTTAAACAGTTGTTTAGGTTACCTTTAGGAGATCAAGGTTGATCGGATCCTAGAGAAGACTAAGAGAGTGAATCTTAGTGTGAGCTAAGTCAGTGTATTGTTAGTCACTTGTAGGTTTCAAGTGCAGTTGTAATGATTCTCTGATTAGTGGATTGCCTTCATGTAAGATCAAGTTTTGATCGAGTAGTACAACTCTATGTTTTGATGATTACAAGTTAACATTTTAGTATGAACAATTATGGTACTCTAACGTGTTTTTCTGAGTGTGCTATTTACAGGCTCTGACCTCAATTCAATCTCACACAAATCAGAAGCACTGTGCATAAAGAGTGACCCAAGCAACGCTTTTGCAACATCTATGTTCACTCTGAATAGTAGAAACGCTTCAGAAGATCTGAAGTCATACAAGCTCTGATATGGACTCAGTCACTTGAAGTTCTGAAGATCCAGACATTCTGACAACCAAGAAACTCTGAAGGTTCAGATGTTCTAATGGTGTAGAAGACTCTGAAGATCCAGAAGCTGAAAAGTGGAAACTCTGGTGTCCAGAAGCAAGATGACTCTGAAGACCATGTACTTCCCTCTGAGTTCAGAATCAGAAGATACAACGGTCAGAGGATCTCTGCTTCCCTCTGACTCTGATCAACGAGCTTCACAAGTTCCAACATGAAGCATTCCCCTGATCAGAAGTCTACTAGGTTTAAAGGTCAAGTCACTATCCAAGTACAAAAGCAAATGTACTATCCTGACGACCTACCTAACATTCTCAGCCACAGCAGAAGCTGGAATTTCCAGAACTGCCCTCCAACGGTAGCATCCCCATGCAGCGTTCAAACCCTAATCCTTGGAGTATAAATAGAGGCTGAAGATTGAAAGATGCGGTTGGAAGAATCTCACACGCGCAAGCTATATTCAAAACCTTCTAAGCATTCTTTCATCTGAATTCATTGTGTTTACTATTAGCTTTTCAGAAGCAAATTCTTTGTAAACATTCTTTCTTAAACAGTTGTTTAGTTACCTTTAGGAGATTAAGTTAGATCGGATCCTAGAGAAGACTAAGAGAGTGAATCTTAGTGTGAGCTAAGTCAGTGTATTGTTAGTCACTTGTAGGTTTCAAGTGCAGTTGTAACATTTACCTGATTAGTGGATTGCCTTCATTCTAAGAAGGAAGAAATCACCTTAACGGGTGGACTGGATTAGCTTGAGTGATTTATCAAGTGAACCAGGATAAAATCCTTGTGTGCTTTTCTATCTCTTATCTTAAGCACTTTGTTCTCGAAAGATTTGTTAAAATCTTTAAGGTGGAAGTTTTATTCTGAAAACGTTATTCAAACCCCCCCTTTCTACCGTTTTTCATACCTTCAATTGGTATCAGAGCGCAAGTTATGATTACCACACCTAATAGTGTTCAGTGATCCGGGCCGGTGTGAAAAACAATGGCTACCACCAGTGAAACGCAAAAAGATGGTTACAATGCAAAACCTCCCATATTCGATGGTCAAAGGTTCGAATATTGGAAAGATAGACTTGAAAGTTTCTTTCTGGGTTTCGATGCAGATCTCTGGGATATTATTGTGGATGGCTATGAGCGTCCAATTGATGAGGAGGGCAAGAAGATCCCAAGGTCAGAGATGACTGCAGATCAAAAGAAGCTTTAGTCACAACATCACAAAGCTAGAGCAATTCTTCTAAGTGTTATCTCTTATGAAGAGTACCAGAAGATTACAGATCGTGAGTATGCTAAGGGCATCTTTGAATCCCTGAAGATGTCTCATGAAGGAAACAAGAAGGTCAAAGAATCAAAGGCATTGTCCTTGATCCAAAAGTATGAATCCTTCATCATGGAGCCAAACGAGTCCATTGAAGAAATGTTTTCCAGATTTCAGTTGCTTGTAGCTGGAATACGACCTCTCAACAAGAGCTACACAACAAAAGATCATGTCATAAGGGTCATCAGAAGTCTTCCTGAAAGCTGGATGCTCTTGGTGACTTCAATAGAGCTTACGAGAGATGTTGAGCGTATGAGTTTAGAAGAACTCATCAGCATACTGAAGTGTCATGAGCTGAAGCGCTCAGAGATGCAAGATCTGAGGAAGAAGTCAATAGCCTTGAAATCCAAATCTGAGAAGGCTAAAGCAGAGAAGTCAAAAGCTCTCCAAGCTGAAGCAGAAGAATCTGAAGAAGCATCAGAAGATTCTGATGAAGATGAGCTGACTCTGATCTCTAAAAGACTCAACCGCATCTGGAAGCACAAGCAAAGCAAGTACAGAGGCTCTGGAAAGGCCAAAGGAAAGTCTTAATCCTCAGGCCAGAAGAAGTCATCAATCAAGGAAGTCACATGTTTCGAGTGCAAAGAATCAGGGCACTACAAAAGTGACTGTCCAAAGTTGAAGAAGGACAAGAGGCCAAAGAAGCACTTCAAGACCAAGAAAAGTCTGATGGTGACTTTTGACGAATCAGAGTCAGAGGATGTTGACTCTGATGGTGAAGTCCAAGGACTCATGGCTATTGTCAAAGACAAAGGAGCAGAGTCAAAGGATGTTGTTGACTCTGACTCAGAATCAGAAGGAGATCCTAACTCAGATGATGAAAATGAGGTATTAGCTTCTTTCTCAACCTCTGAACTGAAACATGCTTTGTCTGATATCATGGATAAGTATAACTCTTTATTGTCTAAGCATAAAAAGTTGAAAAAGGACTTATCTGCTGCATCTAAGACTCCTTCTGAACATGAGAAAATCATTTCTGATTTGAAAAATGATAACCATGCTTTAGTGAATTCTAACTTTGTGCTTAAGAATCAAATTGCTATGTTAGAAGAAGTTATTGCCTGCGATGCCTCTGATAGTAAGCATGAATCTAAGTATGAAAAATCTTTTCAAAGATTCCTGGCTAAAAGCGTAGACAGAAGTTTAATGGCTTCAATGATCTATGGCGTAAGCAGAAATGGAATGCATGGCATTGGCTATTCTAAACCAATTAGAAATGAGCCCTCTATGCCTAAAGCTAAATGTAACACCCCGATTTCGGTGGTGCCACTTTAGTGACTTTAAATCAATAGTGCGGAAAATGCGTAAATATTTTTTTCGTTTTCTTTTCAAATAGAAGACTTAACATAATGAAGACTCAACCCAAAGATAATAAACATAAAGTAATTGGAGATAGTGCCCGCAGGCGAATAAGTACATCCCATGGTCAGAGCCATGAGTTTTATGAATACAGTTTTCAAGAAGATAAGTCAGCCCCAAACGGCCTTCGAAAGACTTCCTATGCCCGACAAACTCCCTGTGATCCTCCTGGAAGAGAACCACACAAAAGCTAATAGTCGGGGACCTACCCTGCCCCAAAATGAGAAATGACAATCAGAGCTGTGAAAACAATCCCCCATATAATACACTCCTAACATCGACCCTCATCCGATCATGCATGAAGTCCGGGTCCACGTCGAAGGCTCAGTAGTAGTCATTGCGCTCAGGATCCTCCCCGAACGACGAACCATCTTGAATCAGCTGTTGGACGTCTGGCAGCAGGCCGACTGCCCAAACACAACCATACACATAAAGCCAAGGCGCTAGGGTCAACTCACAGAATATAATAGATAATACAAGCAACATGTGATGAATAAAGGGGTATATATATATATATATATATATATATATATGTTGTATATATACATATAAGTTCTGTATCGTCTACCCTAAGGTATATACATAACATGTTATCAGATTTCTAATAACAATTCAATATTCAATATCTCAACAATTCAATAAGTTATATCTCGAAAACTCGATAAGCAATATATCAACGAATATAGTTAAGTACATGGTGTGCCAATGCTATGTCATGCTCAAAAGATGATCCAGATAAAATGTCACCATCTCGATGGATGGGACAAGCCAAGCATCTCGCTCCACTAAAGCATCTCGCTCTTATGAAGCATCTCGCTTCTGTAAAGCATCTCGCTTTTATGAAGCATCTCGCTCCTGTAAAGCATCTCGCTTTTATAAAGCATCTCGCTTTTATGAAGCATCTCGCTCCTGTGAAGCATCTCGCTTCAATGAAGTCCGATCTGATATCGTCCTTCGGAAAGTTGCACGCTCCCCAACAAATGTATGAATGAATGCAATATGGTTAGCCAAACAACGAATCGTCCTCACCAAGGTACGCGTGTCTAGCTAGAGTACATTGTTTCTACAATACCCTAAGGTAAACAAAGAAGTGCTAATCGCATTTGGTAACTTTCCTAGTCACTTGGGCTCACCGTCTCGATGGCCAACCAAACTGCTCAACGAGCAAAAGAATGCAGCTCGCACTCAGTGACCTTTCAACTTACCATGACTCACCATCTCGATGGCCAAACAAACTGCTCAACGAGCAAAAGAGTATCAACATACTCAGAACTGACTAGTTCCCCGGCTTATCCCTTGGATTGGCCAACCAATAAAACTTGCTCATCGAGCAAAGTTCCAACGCACAATGGTTTCCCCAGAAACCTGGATCCGACGACACTTCTCATTTTCAAAACTTAATGTTCAAGCCCTAAACTTTCGTTTGAGTCTTTTATCATTATAGTAAGGGTTTTGAGGTTGTTTAATACATTATGGAGGTTCATTATGAAATTGTTTAAGTTTCGTCTCTAATCCTATTAGTTTCAAAGATCCCATAATTCCAATGATTCCCTGGAGAAGGTCTCAAAACAAAAGGTATCATCACCCAAGTAATGGCCCGAGAAGTTCCCAGGTAAGCTGGCCGGGCACAATGCCCCATTAAAAGCCCTTCTTGCCTTAGACAGAACAACCCAAGTTCTTACGTGAATTCAAATGGGGTTTTTTTCCAATATCATTTTCAAACTCAATTTTCCCTTGAGAAGGTCTCGATCCATAAAACAATAATAGGGTACGAACCTCGGTCCGTCCCATCAAACTTTATCCAAAAACTCGTCAGGAGTCTGGCATAACTACCCGTTATCCACTATCTTGACGTTCCTCACTCATTCGCACAATTGCACGGTATATTCAATATAGTCAGCAATTCAAGTGCGTAATAGAAAGACACAATATAATCAATATAATCCAAATATCATGTGAACAAGTAATCCCATATGTAATTCAAATATCATGTGAACAAATAATCACATAGCCTATAGTTAACCATTTAACAATTAAGCATGCGAGTCAATTATCAACATATCAATGCGATAAATCCTAATCTCCCATGTCGGCCGAAGCCCAGAAAACGGAGACACACGTCTCAATCAGTTCACTCGGCTGAAGCCTCCAGAAAACATTTTTCAGAACAGTTCATGCAATATTTGTGCAGAATTTAACAAATAAGTCGAACAAGTCGACTCTAGGTCATTAGCTAATAACGGTGAGTTGCCACTCACTATCACAATATATTCAAGTCGAATTTATCGACGCCTACACACAAAGATAGCTAGTAAGTAAGTTGCCCTCACCTCGAACTCGTCTAGTGTGTTCAAGCAAGGCTCCTTCACAATCTTCTTTTCCTGCTTCAAGTGTTCCTCCAAACGAATCTTTGAGCAAACGAAGCGAAAGTCAATCAAAACAAGTCAATTCGGTCAAAATAATACTAACTAGCGTTAGATAAAGCTTAAGAAGCTTCAGAGTACAATATTTAAGCATGAATAGACGACAAAACCTTTGTTCGCTAAAATGCGCATAGCTCAAGCTACATAACTCGGAATGACACGAAACCAAAGCCAAAATTTTGACAACGGAGAGAGCTTCGCTATAGCTCAGGCCATACAAACCAAAAATTATTTTTGGACACGGTCCAATTACTACAAGTTTCGGCCAGTGCTAGAAACAGGGTTTTCCCAAACTTTTTCTTCGATCTAAATTAATTCCTAGGTATTCTTAGGCAATATCTAGGCCAGAGAAACTCTCAGAAAAATTATCGGGTCGAAAACTAACACAGGGGTATTTTGGTCAGTGTTTTTAGCTCGAAAACTCAAAGTTAAAATTTCTGAAATTAAATTAGATGGGTACGTTCCTAAAATTATTTAGAACAACTAATCCTACTGAGGCTAAGCTCAGTCGCAAGTTTTAGATGATAAAAACAGAAGCTTTAGAAGAAATGGGTCATTTTCACAGTTATAGAGATCTAGGACAAACCGGCTTGAATTTGGCGATAATAATGACGTATTCTTGTTCTTGGGTACGAAGAGAATATTTTTAGACACTAAAATCAACCTATTTGGACAGTTTTACAAAAAGCTCAAAACTTGGAGCACAGAAAGACATAGCAAAAAGCGACGGAATTTAAGATCAGAAGAAAGAAATAACATCAGTACCTCGAGGCCTACGCGTAGCAACGAACAGAGCAACGATCAGGCAAGAACCGGAAAAAAACTCTTCCTCCTTTCTCCCTCAAGCTCACCCACGGCCAACAAAGAAAATGAAAGGATGGTGTGATTTTTTTGAGTTTTTGAAGTCCTATTTATAGGAAATTGAAAACGTGAGAAAATGATTATTTCGCGATTCCGATTTTTCCTACTGATTCCAACGTATTCTAGACACGATATTCTTCTCGCTGAATCTTCTAATTCTTCAAAGAAATATCAGTATGATTTTTGGTTTTCGAGGCTTGTTTTTAATGTTTACCGGCTTAAAATGCACTTTATGGTTTTGACCTCGGATGCAGAAACTTCCTTCTGAAGAAAGATTTGGAACGTCGATTAGAGTGCGCGTACGCGGATGAAATCTTTATTTGAAGCTCCGAACAGGAAAAGTCTTCATCGTAGGTTAATTTAATAGCTCTAGAAAAACCAGGGATTCAGTTTCGGCAAACCTCCCGGTATCGGAAATGAGTGTTCGTAAATTCCAGGGTTTCGTATTAATCTGCTTGTCGTAGGAAGGTATACGAACAATTCTGTATATCTCCAGGATTCTTATGACTTAATTTCTACAGTGTTGAAGAGTACTTTGGCTCTATATAAACGCTCTCGTTCTAAGACAGTCATGTAAATGAGTCAAGTTATCGACTAAATTGACTACATGGATAGAATTAATTAATGCATGAATTTTCTTCTTCATTAAATTATTTTTAAACAGTAACCACTTATGTAAATTCCTTTCACGTTGTATTAAATCCTAATTGTGAACAGGAAATTAATTAATTTATTCTAAGCTTTAAAAAATCCGAGTCCCACACTAAATCTTTGTATGAATGCTTTGTTCCCTCTGGTACCATATTGCCTGATCCTTTACCTACTGAAGTTGCTAAACCTCCTCTTAAAAAGGGATCTTTCTCCATGTCTAAATATCATGCAAAAGTTCCTTTACATTACCATGTTGAGAAACCCAAGGTGATCAGAACCTCTGGGGTAACTAACAAGAGAGGACCCAGAAAGTGGGTACCTAAGGATTAGATTATCTATGTTGCAGATATCCTTGATAGCTCAACTGAAACACCCATCATGGTATCTGGACAGTGGATGCTCGCGTCACATGACGGGAGAAATGCGTATGTTCCAAGAGCTAAAACTTAAGCCTGGAGGCGAAGTTGGCTTTGGTGGCAACGAGAAGGGTAAAATTGTTGGTACCGGTACTATTTGTGTAGATAGTAGTCCATGCATTGACAATGTTTTATTGGTAGACGACTTAACTCATAACTTATTGTCTATAAGTCAATTAGCTGACAAGGGTTATGATGTTATCTTCAATCAAAAGTCCTGCCGGGCTATAAGTCAGATCGATGGCTCTGTTCTGTTTAACAACAAGAGGAAGAACAACATTTATAAGATCAGATTATCTGAGTTGGAGGCTCAGAATGTGAAGTGCCTTCTGTCTGTTAATGAAGAGAAATGGGTATGGCATAGACGGTTAGGGCATGCCAGTATGAGAAAGATTTCTCAGCTGAGCAAGCTAAACTGTAAGATCAAGTTTTGATCTAGTAGTACAACTCTATGTTTTGATGATTACAAGTTAACCTTTTGATATGAACAATTGTGGTACTCTAACGTGTTTTTCTGAGTGTGCTATTTACAGGCTCTGACCTCAACTCAATCTCACACAAATCAGAAGCACTGTGTATAAAAGGTAACCCAAGCAACGCTTTCGCATTCACCATGTTCAGTATGAACAGTGGAAAAGCTTCAGAAGTTCTGAAGCTATACAAACTCTGATGTGGACTCAGTCGCTAGAAGCTCTGAAGATCCAGAAGTTCTGATAACCAAGAAACACTGAAGGTTCAGATGTTCTGATGGTGTAGAAGACTCTGAAGATCCAGAAGCTGAATAGTGGAAACTCTGAAGTCCAGAAGCAAGAAACTCTGAAGGCCATGTTCTTCCCTCTGAGTTCAGAATCAGAAGATACAATGGTCAGAGGATCTGTGCTTTCCCTCTGACTCTGATCAACCGGCTTCACAAGTTCCAATATGAAGTATTCCCCTGATCAGAAGTCTCCTAGGTTAAAAGGTCAAGTCGCTATCCAAGTACAAAAGCAAGTGTACCTTCCTGACGACCTACCTAACGTTCTCAGCCACAGCAGTAGCTGGATTTTCCAGAACTGCCCTCCAACGGTAGCATTTCCCATGCAACGCTCAACCCTAATCCTTGGAGTATATATAGAGGCTGAAGATTGAAAGAAGCGGCTAGAACAAAAAGAAGAAAGAAACACATATACGCGCAAGACATATTCAAAATATTCTAAGCTTTCTTTCATCTGAAATTCATTGTGTTTACTATTAGCTTTTTAGAAGCAAATCTCTTGTAAACAATTCTTTGATAAACAGTTTGTTTAGTTCCTTTAGGAGATCAAGGTTGATCGGATCCTAGAGAAGACTAAGAGAGTGAATCTTAGTGTGAGCTAAGTCAGTGTAATTGTTAGTCACTTGTAGGTTTCAAGTGCAGTTGTAACTCTTACCTGATTAGTGGATTGCCTTCATTCTAAGAAGGAAGAAATCACCTTAACGGGTGGACTGGAGTAGCTTGAGTGATTTATCAAGTGAACCAGGATAAAATCCTTGTGTGCTTTTCTATCTCTTATCTTTAGCACTTAAGTTCTTGAAAGATTTGTCAAAATCTTTAAGGTGGAAGTTTTGTTCTGAAAACGTTATTCAAACCCCCCCTTTCTACCGTTTTTCATACCTTCAATTGGTATCAGAGCGCAAGTTCTGATTACCACACTTAACAGTGTTCAGTGATCCGGGCCGGTGTGAAAAACAATGGCTGCCACCACCAGTGAAACTCAAAGAGATGGTTACAACGCAAAGCCTCCTATGTTCGATGGTCAAAGGTTCGAATATTGGAAAGATAGACTGGAAAGTTTCTTTCTGGGTTTCGATGCAGATCTCTGGGATATTATTGTGGATGGCTATGAGCGTCCAGTTGATGCAGATGGCAAGAAGATCCCAAGGTCAGAGATGACTGCAGATCAAAAGAAGCTGTACTCACAACATCACAAAGCAAGAGCAATTCTTCTAAGTGCTATTTCCTATGAGGAATACCAGAAGATTAAAGATCGTGAGTTTGCTAAAGGCATTTTTGAATCTCTGAAGATGTCTCATGAAGGAAACAAGAAAGTCAAAGAATCAAAGGCATTGTCTTTGATCCAAAAGTATGAATCCTTCATCATGGAGCCAAATGAGTCCATTGAAGAAATGTTCTCCAGATTTCAATTGCTTGTAGCTGGCATACGACCTCTCAACAAGAGCTACACAACAAAAGATCATGTCATAAGGGTCATCAGGTGTCTTCCTGAAAGTTGGATGCCTTTGGTGACTTCAATAGAGCTCACGAGAGACGTTGAGAATATGAGTTTAGAAGAACTCATCAGCATTTTGAAATGCCATGAGCTGAAACGCTCAGAGATGCAAGATCTGAGGAAAAAGTCCATAGCCTTGAAATCCAAATTTGAAAAGGCTAAGGTTGAGAAGTCAAAGGCTCTTCAAGCTGAAGAAGAAGAATCTGAAGAAGCATCAGAAGATTCTGATGAAGATGAGCTGACTCTGATCTCCAAGAGACTCAACCGCATCTGGAAGCACAGGCAGAGCAAGTTCAAAGGCTCTGGAAAGGCAAAAGGAAAGTATGAGTCCTCAGGCCAGAAGAAGTCTTCAATCAAGGAAGTCACATGTTTTGAGTGCAAAGAATCTGGGCACTACAAAAGTGATTGTCCAAAGTTGAAGAAAGACAAGAAGCCAAAGATGCACTTCAAGACGAAGAAGAGTCTGATGGTGACATTTGATGAATCAGAGTCAGAGGATGTTGACTCTGATGGTGAAGTCCAAGGACTCATGGCAATTGTCAAAGACAAGGAAGCAGAGTCAAAGGAAGCTGTTGACTCTGACTCAGAATCAGAAGGAGATCCTAACTCAGACGATGAAAATGAGGTATTTGCTTCTTTCTCTACCTCTGAACTGAAACATGCTTTGTCTGATATCATGGATAAGTATAACTCTTTAATGTCTAAGCATAAAAAGTTGAAAAAGAACTTATCTGCTGTCTCCAAGACTCCTTCTGAACATGAGAAAATTATTTCTGATTTGAAAAATGAAAATCATGCTTTGGTAAATTCTAACTCTGTGCTTAAGAACCAGATTGCTAAGTTAGAAGAAATTGTTGCCTGTGATGCCTCTGATTGTAGAAATGAATCTAAGTATGAAAAGTCTTTTCAAAGATTCCTAGCTAAAAGCGTGGATAGAAGCTTAATGGCTTCAATGATCTATGGCGTAAGCAGAAATGGAATGCATGGCATTGGCTATTCTAAACCAATTAGAAATGAGCCTTCTGTGTCTGAAGCTAAATCCTTGTATGAATGCTTTGTTCCCTCTGGTACCATATTGCCTGATCCTGTACCTGCTAAAATTGCTAAAAACCCTCTTAAAAAGGGATCTTTCTCTATGACTAAATATCATGCAAATATTCCTTTAAAATATTATGTTGAGACACCCAAGGTGATCAGAACCTCTGGGGTAACTAACAAAAGAGGACCCAGAAAGTGGGTACCTAAGGACAAGATCATCTATGTTGCAGATATCCTTGATAGCTCCACTGAAACACCAATCATGGTATCTGGACAGTGGATGCTCGCGTCACATGACGGGAGAAAAGCGTATGTTCCGAGAGCTGAAACTTAAGCCTGGAGGCGAAGTTGGCTTCGGAGGAAATGAAAAGGGTAAAATTGTTGGTACTGGTACTATTTGTGTAGATAGTAGTCCATGCATTGATAATGTTTTATTGGTAGACGGCTTAACACATAACTTATTGTCTATAAGTCAATTAGCTGACAAGGGTTATGATGTTATATTCAATCAAAAGTCCTGCCGGGCTGTAAGTCAGATCGATGGCTCTGTTCTGTTTAACAGCAAGAGGAAGAACAACATTTATAAGATCAGATTATCTGAGTTGGAGGCTCAGAATGTGAAGTGCCTTCTGTCTGTTAATGAAGAGCAGTGGGTATGGCATAGACGGTTAGGGCATGCCAGTATGAGAAAGATTTCTCAACTGAGCAAGCTAAACCTTGTCAGGGGTTTACCCAATCTGAAGTTCGCTTCAGACGCTCTTTGTGAAGCATGTCAAAAAGGCAAATTCACAAAAGTCCCTTTCAAGGCAAAGAATGTTGTCTCAACCTCAAGGCCGTTAGAACTTCTGCATATCGACCTGTTTGGACCAGTGAAAACTGAGTCTATAGGTGGCAAGAGATATGGGATGGTTATCGTTGATGACTATAGCCGCTGGACATGGGTAAAGTTTCTAACCCGCAAGGATGAGTCTCATGCTGTGTTCTCTACCTTCATTGCTCAAGTGCAAAACGAGAAGGCTTGTAGGATTGTGCGTGTCAGAAGTGACCATGGTGGAGAGTTTGAGAATGACAAGTTTGAGAGTCTGTTTGATTCCTATGGAATTGCACATGATTTCTCTTGTCCCAGAACTCCTCAACAAAATGGTGTTGTTGAGAGGAAGAACAGAACTCTTCAGGAGATGGCTAGAACCATGCTCCAAGAAACTGGCATGGCTAAGCACTTTTGGGCAGAGGCAGTAAATACAGCATGTTACATTCAGAACAGAATCTCTGTGAGACCAATTCTGAATAAGACTCCTTATGAATTGTGGAAGAGGCAGTAAATACAGCATGTTACATCCTTTTGGCTGTGTTTGTTATGTTCTCAATACTAAGGATAGATTGCATAAATTTGATGCAAAGTCTTCTAAGTGTCTATTACTTGGTTATTCTGATAGATCTAAAGGTTTTAGATTTTATAATACTGATGCCAAGACTATTGAAGAATCTATTCATGTTAGATTTGATGATAAGCTTGACTCTGACCAGTCAAAGCTAGTTGAAAAGTTTGCAGATTTAAGCATTAATGTTTCTGACAAAGGCAAAGCTCCAGAGGAAGTTGAGCCAGAGGAAGATGAACCAGAGGAAGAAGCTGGTCCCTCTAACTCACAAACTCTGAAGAAGAGCAGAATCACTGCAGCTCACCCTAAGGAATTGATTCTGGGCAACAAAGATGAACCAGTCAGAACCAGATCTGCCTTCAGACCCTCTGAAGAGACCTTGCTGAGTCTGAAAGGATTGGTGTCCTTAATTGAACCCAAGTCCATAGATGAAGCTCTTCAGGACAAGGATTGGATTCTGGCCATGGAAGAAGAATTAAATCAATTCTCCAAGAACGATGTTTGGAGCTTAGTGAAGAAGCCTGAGAATGTCCATGTTATTGGAACGAAATGGGTATTCAGAAACAAGCTGAATGAGAAAGGAGATGTAGTCAGAAACAAGGCAAGGCTAGTTGCTCAAGGCTACAGCCAGCAGGAAGGAATAGACTACACTGAAACATTTGCTCCAGTAGCAAGACTGGAGGCAATCAGACTATTGATCTCTTTCTCAGTAAATCACAACATAGTTCTACATCAGATGGACGTAAAGAGTGCCTTCCTAAATGGTTATATCTCAGAGGAAGTCTATGTTCATCAACCCCCAGGTTTTGAAGATGAAAAGAAACCAGACCATGTGTTCAAATTGAAGAAATCACTCTACGGTCTGAAGCAAGCTCCCAGAGCATGGTATGAGAGACTTAGCTCATTCCTTCTGGAGAATGAGTTTGTAAGGGGTAAAGTAGATACAACTCTTTTTTGCAAGACTTATAAAGATGATATCTTAATTGTGCAAATTTATGTTGATGATATTATATTTGGTTCTGCTAATCAATCTCTATGCAAAGAATTTTCTGAGATGATGCAGGCTGAATTTGAGATGAGTATGATGGGAGAATTAAAGTACTTTCTGGGAATACAAGTTGATCAAACACCAGAAGGAACATATATCCATCAGAGCAAGTACACTAAAGAACTTCTGAAGAAGTTCAATATGCTGGAATCTACAGTGGCCAAGACTCCAATGCATCCTACATGCATTCTGGAGAAAGAAGATAAAAATGGTAAAGTATGTCAGAAGCTCTATCGTGGAATGATAGGTTCACTTCTATACTTAACTGCATCTAGGCCAGACATATTATTTAGTGTTCACTTATGTGCTCGTTTCCAATCAGATCCAAGGGAAACCCACTTAACTGCTGTTAAGAGGATCCTAAGGTATCTGAAAGGCACCACTAACCTTGGCTTGATGTATAAGAAAACATCAGAGTATAAGCTTTCAGGTTATTGTGATGCTGATTATGCTGGAGATAGAACAGAGAGAAAAAGTACTTCTGGAAATTGTCAATTTCTGGGAAGCAATCTAGTCTCATGGGCAAGCAAGAGGCAATCAACCATTGCACTATCAACTGCAGAGGCAGAATATATCTCAGCAGCAATATGCAGCACTCAGATGCTCTGGATGAAACATCAGCTGGAGGATTATCAGATCCTTGAGAGCAATATCCCAATCTATTGTGATAACACTGCTGCAATCTCATTGAGTAAGAATCCTATCTTGCATTCAAGGGCAAAGCACATTGAGGTAAAGTATCACTTTATTAGAGATTATGTACAGAAGGGCGTACTTCTTCTGAAGTTTGTTGATACTGACCATCAATGGGCAGATATCTTTACAAAGCCCTTAGCAGAGGATAGATTTAATTTTATTCTGAAAAATCTAAACATGGACTTTTGTCCAGAGTGAAGATGGATCAGAACCTCTGACTATGATACTTCTTGATCAGAAGATGTCTAGTCCAGAAGGTAACTCAATCAGAGTGTGTGTGCCCACTGGTACTGACTCTGAAGCTGAGACAACAACACGTGTGTCAGAATTTCTGATGCATAATTCCTTGTGCCCGTGTGACAGTCTGTTATGATTGCGTGTAGATATGCTTATCTCCTGTGTGTGATTGTGTATTTTACTGTTACTATCTATCTTTAATTTTCAACCGTTGATCTTAAAGTGCTTTTTGAATCAACAACGGTTATTTGATAAAACCCACTATACACACACGTTCTCGTTCACTTCCGGTTTTCACTCTCGCACTCTCTGCTTTTCAAAACCGCCTCTTTCTTGATTTCTCTCTCGATCTCTCTTCATCCTTCAAACTTCATCTTCTACCTCAAACCTTCAACCTCTTCAAAATGGTGAGACAAACCAGAAGATCTACTGCAGATGCACCTCAGTTCCCTCACATGGTAGTTGGTTTGGCAACGGGTCAAAGGGGCTCTGAGAATCCGACACAAGAACAAGTTCAAGCTCAAGAGCAGATCGTTCCAATTGCAGAACGGGGCTGTGCCGTTCACTGCGTATTTGCTCCTGAGGAACTCCAAGTCCTGGCAGAATGGAGATTCGACCTCGACAACCTGGCTGCAAATGGGTTTGATCTTCGTCCTGAAGTCCAAGCTCAAGGTTGGGGAAACTACTTCAACCGACTTCGAGGACCGGTGTATGAGAAGTTGGTCAAGGAATTCTGGAAGCACGCCGACTGCGATGATACTCAAGTGGTATCTCATATTCTTGGCAGGAAGATCATCATCACAGAGAAGTCATTCGTGAATCTGCTAGGTGCAGACACTTCTTATGGGTATCGGTTCCAATTCACTGAGTCGAAGCTGAAACCCAGCACCAAAGACAAAATCAACCAGGCCCTGTACACCACCTTCAAACCGGGCAAGACGAGTTACAAGGTGATGGACCTTCACCCCAAACTCAGGATCTGGCACAAGATCCTACTCAACTGCATAAACCAGAGACCGAAGGGCAGTTCTCCAGACTACATCAACTTCAACCAGAAGGTGATGTTGTTCTTCATCCAAGATCAGGAGAAGATCTGCCTTCCCTACTTCCTGTTCTCCTACTTGAAGGAATGCATCCGGAAGTCTCGCACCACCGCCTCCATCAAGTCTGCGATCAAATATATCCCTTTTGGGAGGCTGCTCTCAGACTTTCTCATTGAAAGCAACCTGGTGCAAGATCTGGTTAATGCTGGATGTGTAGAGGATTTGAGCACAATTGTCAGTGATGTCTTCACTGCAAACTCTCTGAAGAAGATGGGTTTGGTCCAGAAGAAGATTGCTCCTGCTCGTGAAGACATATCCTCTGAGATCAGAAGCAGACGGATGCCTCTGAATGACTACCCACTGTGGACTCAAGCAGACAATCCTGAAGCCATCAGATGCTATGTTGAAGACCTCAGGGCTCAAGGATTCGAGATTGATCTTGATGATTTCTTCAGCAGACTGCCGCCAGCTCCAGAGTTTCCTTCTCCTCCCAAGAAGAAAGCTCAGAGGAAGATGGTTCTGGAAGAATCCTCTGAAGAATCTGATGTCTCTCTGGTCAAGAAGACAAAGAGAAAGCCTGATGATGGTGATGATAGTGATAGTGAGGATGGTCCTCCAAAGAAGAAGCAGAAGAAGGTCAGAATCGTGGTGAAGCCTACTCGGGTGGAACCAGCTGCTGCAGTGGTCAGAAGGACTGAACCTCCTGCCAGAGTGACTCGATCATCAGCACATTCAAGTAAGCCTGCACTTGCTTCTGATGATGATTTGAATTTATTTGATGCACTTCCCATTTCTGCCTTGCTTCAACACTCCTCAAATCCCCTCACTCCTATTCCTGAATCCCAGCCAGCCGCACAAACCACCACTCCACCACATTCCCCAAGATCCTCCTTCTTTCAACCTTCTCCTACCGAAGCACCTCTCTGGAATTTGCTTCAGAACCAACCCTCTAGATCAGAAGATCCAACCTCTCTCATTACCATTCCATACGACCCATTATCTTCTGAACCCATCATCCATGACCAAACCGAGCCCAACCAAACAGAACCACAACCCAGAACGTCTGATCACTCTGCTCCCAGAGCATCAGAACGTCCTGCTGTCAGAACCACGGATACAGACTCTTCAACCGCCTTTACACCTGTATCCTTTCCAACCAATGTTGCTGATTCTTTTCCCTCCAATAACTCTGAATCTATTAGAAAATTCATGGAGGTTAGAAAAGAAAAGGTGTCTACCTTAGAGGAATATTACCTTACTTGTCCAAGCCCTAGGAGATATCCTGGCCCTAGACCTGAACGTCTAGTTGACCCAGATGAACCTATCTTGGCCAATCCTATCCAAGAGGCAGACCCCTTAGTTCAACAAGCTCACCCTGTCCCTGACCAACAAGAGCCCATTCAACCAGACCCTGAACCCGAACAATCAGTGTCTAACCAATCCTCGGTTAGATCACCTCACCCTCTGGTTGAAACTTCAGACCCTCACCTTGGAACCTCTGAACCCAATGCTCCCATGATTAACATTGGTTCTCCAAAGGTGCCTCTGAAGCTCATAGCAGCAATCACCAGCCTCTCCTGCACCCAACCTCTCCATAATTCCCTATACTCACCTTTAACCCACATCTCTCTCTGAGTGCATCAATATCTTCTATCATGAAGCCTCCTTGAGGCTCCGCAATGTGCACGGTCAGACTGATCTCAGTGAGAATGCTGAAAGTGTGGCTGATGAGTGGAACAATCTGAGCACTTGGCTAGTGGCTCAGTTCCGATTATGATGCAGCTCCTGCATGCAGAGGGCAGTCAGAGCATTGAGGCTGCCAAGCAAAGGTTGCTAGAAGGGTGGCTCTTCATGAACTAGAACAGAGAAATAAGCTTCTTGAAGCTATTGAAGAAGCCAAGAGAAAGAAAGAACAAGCAGAAGAAGCTGCACGTCAAGCAGCAGCTCAAGCTGAACAAGCCAGACTTGAGGCAGAGCGACTTGAAGCTGAGGCTGAAGCTCTTAGATGCCAAGCACTTGCACCAGTTGTGTTTACTCCTGCTGCTTCTGCTTCCATTCCAGATCCTCAAGCTGCTCAGAATGTTCCTTCCAGTTCTACTCAGACAAGCTCATCCAGACTCGACATCATGG